>NC_139964.1:55479225-56066725 GCF_963993115.1 Abramis brama | reverse complement strand
AGTTTTCCCTATAGTCATACTAACTACAATAAACTAATAAGTAATCTATTGCTAAAGTCAGACCGTACTATGGTTATATAATTCGGGTTGAATTTAAAGCAAAATTAGCAATATTGTAATGTATACCTTTACTGTGTTATAAAATGATTCATACAGTGATAAGATTTTGGTTATACCGCCCACCCCTAATAGACACTCACTGAGCTAAAATATATAACAGCCAAGCTGACATTACCCATCCAGCTCTCTGTAAGATCAGAACTGCTGTGCTTTTACTGGATCATGTCAGAGTTTATGCTTACATTGTGAAGAGCAAATTGAACCAAGGTTTGCAGATCCTAGATAAGCTCCTTCGCCCATGAAAGCCAAGATCGGGGCACACAGGAGGAGTATTATATCATCCACAATGTGTGGGCCTGCCAAAGGGCTGGAGCATAATGAGATTGATCCTGATATGAAATAGCACCATGTCCAGTTTTTCTTCAAGCTTTGCAATCAGACTTTGGAAGCAGAAGAAAGAATAGAGGAGGGTTAGAAGAGCGTTTAAATCATAGCGTGAGAGAGTGAACTCTTAAAAGGTAGTGGAAAAGGATAGATGGATAAAGAGGTTTTACATGGATTCAGGCTGTGAAATGGTCACAAATGTACTAAAAATGAATTTGTGGCAATATTTAAAGATTATTTCCTTTTAGCGTCACACTAAAACTTATTTGAAAGTTTATTTTATTGGCTATCAGTCTATCTTTAGATTTCTTGGTAACAGTGGCAAAGTGTGGAAAAAAAAATAGTTTGGTGTAAATAAGGCTTTTTCAGAATGTGAGACATTTCCTGGTGGATTGTTGATCATTATCATGAATCTTCATAATTTATACTGCAAGCGTAAAGTGAGCATGTGGCGACGGTCGGAATAAACATCTAAATTGAGATATCCGAAATCTAGACTATTTTGATTATGCAATTTGGTGGCGAAAAAAGTCATTTGTCTTCTAAGTGTTTCATTTTCGGAGCCATTGGCTCCCAAGGAATTCATTTTATCTGGAGCCCTGATTGTAGCAGAATAAAGTGATTGTCTGTTTATATAATAGAAAAAAAAAAGTTTTTCTACCAACAAAGTAAAACCTGCACAAGCCGTTAGATAAGAGAAAAATAAACGGATAGATTTAGCATTTCACTACCACATCTGTTAATGGAGTGATCTAAAGTAAGACATCCATTGATTCTAGACACCCTACTGTTTATTTATTTATATTTTTATTTAACAGGAGCAGCTGGAGTTGGCATATCAATTACCACACGCACGCCATTAATCTGAAAAACACTGCTGCCACTATGTTAGTCATTACACAAGTTCTTACACACTGAAAGTTTTCAAAGAACAGAACTAGATGCTCATTTACTCCCCACAAGATGGGTGAAACGACTCATTTACATTTCCTCATTTTAAGGTGACAGTTTGGAGGGAAGCGATTACTTCTTTGATTAATTAGGTATTCTACATTTTTGCCCGATGCTTTCCTTCCAACAATACGCAAATTATATGGAAAGTCTACATAATGTATGCTATGCAGCAATGTTACAAAATAATGTAGTAATGCAAAATAGAGTATAGAAACATTATGTTTAGCAGTTTGTGTAATGAAAGTCAGTATCACTCTGTACATTAATGCATCAACTTTCCACAAGCTTTATGGATGTCATTTTTAAAGATATAGTCCTCTGCTGGTACTTACAGTATTATGAATTATGGTGTTTCGCTTGCAAAATTTAAAAAGTAAACATTTAATACATTTTGAATGTATTTATTTATTTATTTATTTTATGTACACTGCTGTTTAAAAGTTTGTGGTCAGAAGTATTTTTTTGTTTGTTTGTTTTTTCAAAGAAATGTTTACTTTTATTCAACAAAGAAACGATAAAATTATTCAAGTTACAGTAAAGATATTTACAATGTTACAAAAGTTTTCTATCTTAAATAAATGTTCTTTCGAACTTTCTACTCTTCAAAGAATCCTTAGTCAATCGATAGTGGTTTCCACAATAATATTAAGCCGCACAACTGTTTTTATCAACATTGCAAATAATATGAAATGTTACTTGAGGACCATATCAACAAATTAGAATTATTTCTGCAGGATCATCGTCATGTGACACTGAAAACTGGCTTCTGAAAATTCAGCTTTGCCATCACAGGAATACATTATATTGTATTTTAAATTGTAATAACATTTCATAATAACAGAATTTTGAATCAAAAATGTATTGTTTACTTTCAAAAACATTCACAAAATCTCACTGTTCCCAAACATTACTGTAAGGTCTCATTTGTTAACATTAGTTAATGTACAGTATTAATTAGAATAAAATAACAATGAGCAATACATTTGTTACAGTATTTGTTAATCTGTGTTAATATTTGTTAATGAATGTGTTCATGTTAGTTCACAGTGCATTAACTAATATTAACAATAACAACTTTTAATTGTAATAATGTATATGTAAATGTTGAAATTCACATTAACTAAGATTAATAAATGCTATAGAAGTGTTGTTCATGTTAACTAACGTTAACTAATGTTATCTAATGAAAACTTATTGTAAAGTGTTACCAAATTCATTATTGCAGCCATAGTCTGCTTAATTTAGAGTTTTTGAGTTTTGGAAAGGGATTTTTGATGTTCAGTGGAGTGGTAAAGTCATGTCTTGTCTTTTATGAAGCATCTGTGTCCTCCATCCTTTTGACACCATTTTAGTGAAAAGAGGTGCAAGGTTTTTTATTTCCTTTCTCTTTTCACATGGGGACGAAATGAAAGAGGGGTGAAATGGGGGTTGTGCTGTCTCTTGAAAGATAACATGTTGAATTGTTTCATTTAACCCTTCCACACGCCCTTTGGAAAAAGTGTACCTGTGTATGTTGTGTGTGTGTGTGTGTTTGTAATCACGCAGATCATCAGTCACACTGGTTTGGTCAAAGTGGAATGGAATCTCACTCCTGTTTCCTTATTGCATTTCTCCTCATCATTTCCTCTGCGTTTGTGTGTGCTCTCTAAGCATGCGCCTCTATGGATGTGTGGACTCATTCCATGCCAATGTGAAAATGCCCTCATTCACTGGGGAATTCTAAAGCCATGATCAGCCTCTTTTCATTCCCTCCGCTCGTGCTGCGGAAACAAAAGAGAAGGAAAATGGTCTCCGGTTCTCTAGCGCCACCCTTTCATCACCGTTGGTCTTCAGCGGCCTTCATTTACTAAAATTAGACACTTTATGATCAAGATCCACTCCCCAAATTGAGCAGGGGACCATTGTAAAGTATCTGCAAAACTGCATTGTGATCAGAAACTTGTCCGGAACTCCATAACTGCTTCCGCAAAAAGGGTCCTTCATTGATATTCAATGTAGATGTCTTCCCACTGTCCCGGCAAACTCTCACACCAGGTTCCTTCTGCATCTCCTGCATATTCATGAGCCCACATTCTGATACCACCACAAATCACATTTTGAGTCATGTCTTGTGGAGCCGAGGTGATGATTATGTATTGGCTGTGTGCATGGCATTGGGGAGCGATGGATGCCATGCTAAGTGTGTGTGTGTGTGTGGAGGGTTAAAAAAGCAGACGGTAAGTGTTGTGAATAGAGAGAGAGATTAATGAGACAGACTTAGTCTCGTTCGATGACAGCAGGGATACAGATGTCCCAGCGCAGTATGTGGCCTCCGACAAAAACTAGAGCTACAGAGAGAGAAAGAGAGAGAGAGATAAAGTTAAGGAGAAACAGAGAGGGGAAAATAGTTACATTTTAAGGTTGTTGTTTTTTTCCAATTGTGTGTATGTATGTATGTATGTATTTTGTATTTTTGTATGTATTTTTATTTTTTACATAAAACAATCAAGACCTATTTGTCGGACCATTAAGATAAAATATTAAATAAATCATAATTAACACACATTCTGATTCATGTTAAATAAAGAATACGTAGTAAAATCCAATTCCAAAATGATTCCAAAATAAAAAGGCTTTATTTCAATGTTGTTTGAGAACTTGAATTGGTCGATAATAAGTCATTTTTTCATGTGAATTATGAGATTTTTTTGTATATTAGCCCCCCTTGAAAACAGTACAATTATGATACACTCAGTGCATTGAACACCTTCCTTATTAACCTATTTATGCCATATTTCCACATTACTTTAGGAATTTGCATTTGTCTTTTTTCATCTGTTGTAATTTTAATTTGATGGACCCCAACAGACCAGTGGACACGTCTTTGCCAAATTTTTGGTTGTGAACATGAGTGTCCTTTTACTTGCTGAACAGGATCATGGGTAATGTCTTATATCAGAGGCAGGTGTAGGTAGTGAGAGTTAAAGATTATTTCACTCAGCTTCTCAGTCCACGCCCCACATTGTCTCTCCCTTATCTCACTCCACCAGTCCTTCTTGACAGCGCTTTTAGAAGAAGTCACAGTGGCGACAATTAGCCTCGCTGTAATCCCGTAGCTTGTCTGGTCCTGTGGCAACACCACCTGTCAGGACACAAGGTCTTTGTTGAGGTGTGAGAGGCTTTTTCTAAATGTCCAGTGTCAGAATGCCGGCATGATGTCGGAAAATTTTCTCCACAGGTTTGTGTCCTTCTCATTCAACTTTAATATATATATACAGTATATATTTATATTTATTTATATATATTTGAAAATGAGCATGTGGGATGTGTCTGTCTGAGTATGTGTCTCTTTCTTTGTATTTCTGTCTGTTATTGTAACCACATTGACACAAAGCTTTTTGTTCAAGATCTTTTGAAGGGATTTAAAAGGGTAAGGAAGAAATGATGATTAGATGGTTTAGAAAGGGTATTGTAATATTTTTATTTATTCGGTAGATGCTGTTATTCAAAGTGAATTCATTTCAAAGTACACTTTTAATGCTTTGAATTGTATTGATACAACTATCATTGCTTATACTATTATTGTATAACCAATAAATGTAATACCAATGCATTTCAATGCATGTTTGTTTATTTTATGTGTTTGTTACCCTGTGAATAAAAGCCAGGTTTTTGCATTGACGTAACATTTCACCCCAAAATCATAAGGGAAAGAAAAAAATAACAATATGTTTGAACATAATGAACATAATGAATAAATCTCAGCCAAGAGCTGCCCACTTTCACCTTGGAAAACCAAAATGTAAATCAGCCAACATCTGTTTGTTTTGTTGTACCAAAATATGTGCCATTTCCAAATAGTTAATTGAAATTTTGATTGTTTTAAAATCAGGACCTTGACTGGATTGTAGAATCTTCACTGTTGTAGTAGCATTCATTCTCTTGTCCGTGAGACACTTCAGTGTTAATTTGCCCTTACAATTTCTGAAAACCTTTCACCAATCTTGCAGGAAAGTGCAACAGGTCCTCTTGCAGTGTTGTCCTATTATTTTGCACCATCCACTCTTGCAGGGCAGGGCAGTGTAAGATCTGCACCACATCACTTAGAATGTTGGATAAAATTTCTGAATTCCACAATTCTCTCTAAAATATCTGGTCGAAAGAATTCCAACTATACAGTTTTTATGATAATCAATCCAAAAAGATGCCTCAGAAGGGTCTTTTCTAAAGAATACAGTCTATACTTGACATTATCCTACTCTTTAAATGGAACCCACGCGCACATATACGCAAACAATGCCGATGATAGAAGATGTGCTTTGTCTCCTTCAGCAAGGCCCACCTTAGGGACAAGCTGTCAACAACATCTGTCACATCACCTAAACAAAGCACCTGCTGAAGGTGAGCTGGAGAAAGCGAGACAGGAGATTATTAAAATAAAAGCTCTCAATGGTAAGATTTATTCTTTAGACACCTGCTAGACGCATTTGGCTTTTCCTGTTCTTGAGAATGACTGCATGAGGGAATTAAGAGCAGGATGAATAGAATAGAATAGAATGAAGGAAGGAAGGAAAGAAACATCTGAGGAATCAAACTTGTAATATCTGAGGAATCAAACGTGAGGAAACAGCCTTTGTACTTTGGACATTGTTCCTCTCTTTTCCTCTACGCTTGGCTGGTCCCTCACATCGTGGTCAGTACAGCACATCATTAATGCCGGTCTGATTGACAGCTAAACTGACAGCCAAGCTGTTTGGACATTGTGGGTGGAAACCCTTTTTTTCCTCATTTCCCTAAAGAAAACTGACAAGCGCACAAAATAGACAGGAGGAGAAATGACATGTTCAGATCATTGTGTGTGTGTGTGTGTGTGTGTGCTTAGCACATGAGCACTATTTGTGCTGAGATATTTCATTTAATCAGCAATTCCATAGGGATCTATGTCGTTGCACAAACCCGGACGAGCTCCCGGTTTTGTAACGTCTAGGTCAGTGTTTCCCAACCCTGTCCTGGAGGCACACCCAACAGTACACATTCAAACTCTTTCTAATCAGACACACCAGATTGAACTCTTCGGTCGTTCACTCTCAGAAAAAAATGACAAATGGCGTTAACTTCTGTAGGATTGTGTCCCTATCTTGAATCAGATATACCTCTGGTCTAGGACTGTAAAGACTGTGATGTCGGGTCGGCAGATATAGTATCTGTCAGCCAAGTTTTTGCGGTGTGTTCCACACCGTTGACACGATTCACACCACCGTGGGCAGCTTTTCGGTCGATTGAGAATGTTGAATCAGCATCAGAGCTGTTGTTGAGAGAGACCACTCCGCTGTTCAGCTAAGTGAACCAGTGCACGAAAAGAAAAACAGAAGTGACAAAAGCAAGCAAGCAAACAATGAAGTCACCAGAGCACAAACAAAAGGCTCTTCTAATTTTACACCTTCGTCTTATCTGAGCATTCCAATACAAGACTCTTTTCATAACATCATGAACGTCTGGAATGAAGAAAGTGGAGACCAACTGTGGAACATGATTCATATTCAAAATAAGCAAGCACTGCAGTCCAATGCTCACTCGCTAACTTCCCTCCGCCTCGTTCACTCGGATGTACGTCATTTGCTTACGTTGCACGAGTGCCCACTACTGGCGGAAACTGCGATGGGCTGAATTGAAACGTCCTAAGCCCTTGATCACTTGGAATCAGCTATGGAGTTGATTTATTATTTAATTTCTTTTTCCTTTAAGAATTTGTGTAATGCAGCATATAAATGTGTATATGTGTGTTTCGGTTGTTTTAAATAAAAAAAAATATATATATAATTAATACATCATAGAGTTGTCTGTTGTGGTGGTGATTAGACGAGATCTGTGGTGACGTCACAATCGTACTGCATTGTGGGACATATAGGTGCCTGAAGTAGACTTGCTCCCTTGGTCAAAATCGAGGGAACGAGGGTCTGTCCATATAAACTTCCCTCGTCCACTTCACGAAGTGGAACTCACTTCAAAATGGCGGCTGGGATTCCTCCGAGGGGAAGTGCTTAGGGAAGTTTGCAAGTGCGTGTCTAAAAGTGGAATGGAATACAGCACTAGACTGTGTCCGAAATCGCCCTCATGCCCTTAAATAGGGCACTATTTGAGGGGACAGCCATTTGTAGTTGTGTCCGAAACAATAGTGGACGTTATTGAGTGAACTCGTTCAATCCCACGATGCTCCGCAATAGCGAGTGTACAACCGATGTTCGCTCAACGGCTAAAGAATACCCATAATGCTGTGAAAGTTGCAGGCCAAAAAAAATCGTCCAATGTGGGTATAGCATAATATCGTACATGTATAAATTTCTTTTTAATTGATTATTAAACAGTTTAAAGGCACAATATGTAACTTTTTTGCTTTAAAAATAGCAAAAATCACTATATCTATGTTATATATTTTTTTTAGTTGTGTACTTACATTATCCCGACTGTCTCCAACAACTTTCAAACCAGGAGAAATTTGTAATTTAATTCAAGAAACGTCCCGTTTCTTTATTTCCGTTTTGTCGCCGCCAATGGCGTCATATCCGCGTTGTCCCTGGTTTCCGCTCGTGCTGCCATGGCAACCAGAGCTATGAACCAGAGCCGTCTGATAGTAACCAAAGCGACTGACGCGGACAACTTTGTAGTTCGCAATGTCTATCTGCACGCTGTTGTTGTTTCGTTCAAACATTATGGACCATGGCAAGCAGACTTTGGATAAAAAAAGGAGAACTAAAACGAGAATCAATATCAGCGCGGTGTTTTCGAGATGCCTAGAGCTCCCATGGACAGTATATAAACGAGAGCTCCACGTCCGAGACTTCGACTGCTCCTACATGTACTTTATTAAACAGGTGAGCACATTTACATAAAACTAATCAATGTTTTATAGTTCAACAATGATAAAATGTCAGAATATGATCTGTATGTTATTCTAATGTTGATCTAGTTTACTGCTAGTCTCATACAGACAGACTAACACATACATTTAAACACATTCAAATGCAGTTTAGTGTGCTAGTGTAATGTTAGACCAAGTGAAACAGCGCTGCGTTACCTCACAAGTTTAATTTGTCTAATAAACTGACCTGTGAGTAGTAATTCTGCATGTAGTTCGGTAGAATGAAATGTCCATATTCCTTTTATATCCGAGGGACTCGCGTCGCGTTTGGAGCTGATAGCTGTCTCTTAGCAATCCCGAACTGTTTCATATCACAGTCATGATAAAAACATTGATGTATTCAGTCATCCATAAACATTATTAGATTGGTCGGCTTGACGTTGACGACAAGATCCATAATTCTTAGCAAATGTTGCGTCATCAATCTACGCCTTTGTTATTGTAAATAGATTAGCGACCCCTAGTGGTGAAAAATGCTATACTGTACCTTTAATTAAGGTTTATACATCGTTTCCATGACAAAGTTCAAGATAATTCATTTCATCTTACTACTGGAGCTGCCAGTTCACAAAGTTTCAAAGAATTATTAAACAGCAAGCACAAACTACACAAAAGCGGCTGCCCTTCCGGCCCACTCAGTGTCTGAATTCGCTCACTCTTTTTCCTTCACTCCCTTAAGTTAACTATATTAGTGGACTAATGTAGGGAATAGTGAATGGGGGTATAGGGGGCGATTTCGGACACAGCCCTAGTTGCGATTTTCCTTTTAGAATGAGGAATACAGACTACTGACACCTGCTGTTATAGAAAGTTATTTCCTCTCATGCAGAAGCATACGTTCTAGCTCTTTTTGGCCCAGACAAATGCAATGCAACAATACAGTCTGCTTTCATCGCCACTAGTTCTTTGATGTTGGCTTGGTGTGTCATAGTGTCATGGAAATGTATAACTCTTGCTTTTTTTCTTTTTTTTTTAAGTTATATGTTCCCACACAAACATTACATTGCCCCTCCCCCCACACCATCACTTGCATTACTTTATATTAGGGATACACCGAAATTTCAGCTGCTGAAAATTATCGGCCGAAAATAGCATTTTCCGTTTTTGGCTGAAAGAGAAAATATGCCGACCCCAC
Organism: Abramis brama; assembly: GCF_963993115.1. NCBI lineage: Eukaryota > Metazoa > Chordata > Actinopteri > Cypriniformes > Leuciscidae > Abramis > Abramis brama. Next base: position 56,057,294 of record NC_139964.1, on the reverse strand, counting down.
CCCTCCGTGTTCAGCGATCAGGTTTCACTCTGGCTGAGCATGTTTTGTGACTTTGCGAGCGGCTGCGCCTCCGAAGATGCACAACTTCGAAGCGTGTTTCGCTCAATGTTCCGTGTGTTGCGCGCTCTGCTCAGTCACTCACGGCCCAAACGCATGTACCGTTCACGCTCACCAGAAATGTCCGCCAAAAAAACTTGAAATTTATCTGGACTTGTTTCTGTTTGCAATAGCCATACCGTGCTGTAACATGGTGTGTATAGTCGTGCTGGGCAACGCTGGTAAAATGACGCTACCCTCTAGTTAACTGATATCTGCTCACATGCTCTGATAATGGCTTTTGTAGCACTACTTTATTCTGATAATAAGTCAAAAAATGAATCTGTTTAATCTGATTCTGCTGCATAGAACTGAATTAAGAATAATATATTGATATTAATATATTGATATTTAATATTATTTTAATATATATAGGCCATTTTCTGTCAAATTTTGTTACTTGAAATAAGTGTGATTATTTTATTGGATTGATTTTTTTATTTTTATTTTTTTTAATTCAGATTCATTCAATTATTGAATTTATTATAAAAAAAAGTTTAATAATAATATAATTATATATAAAAAACTAATTTAAAATAAGAAATGAATCATTTTTATTTTTTAAGTCATTTTCGGTTATCGGCCAAGTGCATCCAGAATTTTCGGTTTCTGTTTCGGCCCAGAATTTTCATTTCGGTGCGTCCCTGCTTTATAGCATATTCCTCGGACAGCAAAATAGAAGAGATGGCAAGGATATGTTGAACTGCATGAATAGTGCTTTTTTTTTTGCCTGCTTCCTTTCCAGTGCTAACAAACATCTATCTTGTCAAGCCTGGGGTGACCTCCGCTCAATGTTTCAATTTGGGCTCACTGACAGAGCCATCACTTGCCTCCTTTCTGTCAGACTCTTCCAGTCCACAACAAATGCAGCTAAATAATGCAACGTGCCCTTGAGTTTACACACTCCTCTGATCATCCTTTTAAACAAATGTGTGCCCAGAGCCATAACATCTGAAGTGTTGTCAACTTTGGGCAGGAAAAAAAGCAGGACACAAATATATAAAATACAAATTATTGCTGATGATAAAAGAGAGAGGGATGGAGGAAAAAGAGGGGGAAGATGAGAACAAGAAACAGGGCATTGGGGCATAGAGTGTGTAGTACGATAAAGTAGTGTATGTTTTTGTGCCGAATGGTGAAAATTGTATTAGATTAATTCGAGGCTCACTAATGAAAATGGTTTATAATTTTTGGGGTACACAATCTCGAGCAAAAAGTGTTGTAGAAACTAATTTACTGTCCTGCTAGCACTGACATATTACACATACATAATATTATAGCATTACCTTCTGTATGCTTTCCCGCAATTTCATTAGAAAGTGCATGTTGTGCATTAGTGTTATTTGGTGCGTGCAATTAAATTTCACTGTGACATGGAACGCATGTAATAAGTGACCAATTTATTTAAAGTGAACATGAACTCAAAATTGAGCATATTTATATTTGACTCCATTTAAAGGTTTCAAAAGTGACTTAAGCATTAAATAACCTAAATGAACTTTGATCAATCTCGAATTCTAAGTTCTTGGGTTTGCACACCTGTGTGCAAGGATAAAAGCAGAGCATTATGAAGGATGGAAGTAAAGAGATTGTCACACTTGTTCTTTGACCTTGTTCTTAATTTAATGATGGAATGAAAAGTGGAAATTGAGGTCCTATGTTGTACGGGATGCCCTTAATATACGTGTGTGCTCTCGTTCTGCCTTCACATGCAGCCTACTTGCTTATTTTCCATTAAAATACAATATAGTGGAAATAAAATGATTATAAAAATCATTCATGACACATGGCAAAATTATGCCATTTTTTTTCGAAAGGTTTAAACCAAGGGCAAGCCAGTGTTGTTTTAGTATTCATATTTTGAATTGGCTTTTATTTGATTTATTTTTATTTTTATTTTGGTTTAAGTTTTAGTCATTTAGTTTTTTTATATTTCCATTTAGCTTTATTTCCGTTTTAGTTTAATAATTTTACAACTTCAACTTTTTATTTCAGTTAGTTACAAGTGCGCCATTTCTGACTTGATTTTCATATAATGATTTGTTTTATTTCAGTTTTATAATAATAAACGGAAAAAAAAAAGTTGTAGTTTTACTTTTAGTTAACAATAACAACACTTCAAGAAACTATTCAAATAAATTGAAGGTCAAGCTCGTGCTATTTGTGTGATGGCTGAGCTGCTATAGAAATGGTTAACTATCCTAATATAGAGTACACCACTAGACAACTCCTGCCCTGAGATCGTATTGAACTCATCGTGTGCCGCCTAGTATTTCCTTTAGCCATGCATTTTTCCGTCAACAAGCAATCTTTATGGTGACATTTACAGAATGTCTTTCTTTGAGCGTAAACAAAAAAAGAAATAGGATGTTGCCTTTTGCCGTTAAAGATCAGTTCAGCTTCCTATCCTGACCTGACATTTTTTTGTTGTTGTTGTTGTTAATTTGTTTCATGAAGGACAAGTTGCTTATGTTGGCTTATGTTTTTTTCTGTTTGCTTGGAGAATTTATGTTAGTGCAGAGATTATTTAGTATCTGGACAGTATGCAACTCTGTACTTTTCTCTATCTCTATCGGTTTCTTCTAGAACATGCTGGCAGAGAAGGTGGAGCAAATGATGGAGTGGAGTTCCCGGCGTTCTGTGATCCGTATGAACGGGGATAAGTTCCGGCGGTTCGTCAAAGCTCCGCCCCGGAACTATTCCGTTATTGTGATGTTCACCGCGCTACAACCCCAGAGACAATGTTCTGTCTGCAGGTGAGACACACACATTCATCTTTTAGTGTCTGTCCACAGGTATAATGCTGTATTTACTGAAGTAAAACAATAACACCGGGTGTAAACACGGACTTATATTAAGATTTGATCTGCCCCAGAGCACCACCGGAGAGCTTTCTACATCTGTCTATTCCCAAGCAGCCTCATCCCAGACATCATTCCCATCTATTTATCCCACGACAGCTACTTAGCCCCCATCCACTCACCTCACATCCATCTCTCCCCTCATTATCCTTCAGTCGCTGGCTAAAATGACTCCGTGCTCGTACAGTCATGTTCCTCAGCTGAATATCAAGCCTCGGAGTGTGAACCACTCACTCTAGTCCTATTCAGAATTCAGAACATCATCTACCAGCTTCATTGAATAAAGATAACGGACTGGAACAGTCATGTGTGCTACCAAAATAGAGGAAGTTAATTTAAAGCAGATCGACCTTTAAGCGCCCAGTCACCCGATTACGTCGATGTGACCCCTAATGCTTTTTTAATTATCTGCTGTCTACTCAAATCACATGTTTATGTATATTCTCATTTTTTCCTCCTTATTTGCCCTTAATCCCCATCCCTGTCAATCCTTAATTGATTTCTTTCTCCCTTCATTATTTTGTCTTGAATACTGTAGGAATAGGTAACAGTGGTTGACCTAATTGACTAGAAGTTGAACAGTCTATCTGTAACTTTAGCCGTTGGATAGTTTGCATGGAAAAGTCTTTAAATTCATCCCCACTATAGCATCGTCACTACATCCATATAGATTCAGACATATTTCTTAAATCAACTAGTCATCCAACCTCACTTTCATGCCTGTATGTTGTCCAAGGGTCCTTAAAAGTTTCAAAATGTCTTAGTCACTTTGAATTGAAGGCTGTAAAAAGTCTTTAAGTATCTTAAATAGCATGGGGGAAAAAAAGTCTTAAATGTCATAATCAGAGAACAGGAATTGCTTCTCAAATACCGAGTCAGTGCTGTGCTTTTTGTCATCTCCCCAAAGGTGTTCATGAAATGCCATTTTACCCATGTCCCGAAGGACTTTGCTCTCCAGTCCACTTTTGACTGCAGTAAAGTCTCGATGACAGATCAGTTAACGTCAGCTCGGCCCTCGCTTTTTAAAAATGGACACTCAGCATTACATGAAACATTAATGTGTATAATCATGCATATTTAAACATGTTTGTTTTTACCACCTGCAGAGTGCTCTGCTTTATTGATGTTTATGGGTACATTTCGTTTATTGATGCATTTAACTAGTCTTTAAACCGGACGCTTTCAATCTGTAAATGCATGTTTATTTAGCACTATCTGGATGATATTTGTTTTCTGAACAATGTTTAAGTTACAATTATTAACATGGGATGCCTATCCTTTCATAAACTGATCCAGAGGGCGTTGGGATCCCTGTAGAGTTTACTAAGATGGGAGTGTCTGTTGTCTGGGTTTGGCCGTTACGGAAAGTGGTGACCTGGAGGTGCAGCATGTAACCCGAAATAAGACTTATTTATGTGCAGGGTTTGAAATCCAAATTAACTCTCACTTGATATGTGTGGTTTGTCTATGCGAGTATATGGGGAAAACATGAGCTCTTTGATGTGATGTGAGTGCTTTTGATCCTACTTCATCAATGTTCAAAATTCTGTTAGTTTATGTATTTGTGGTGGACAACACAGTGACAATTTCCGGGAACTGGCAGGTGGATGTTTTTGTTGCGTCTGCGAAAGAACAGATACCTAATTAGCGGCATTGTCTGCTTATCTTTTATTCTCTTGTTCTCTTTATACTGTCCACCTAGTGTGGAATAAACAGCAATCACTGTAATAAGTAACAGTGAGATGACACTCTTGTAATGAAGTCCCTCTTGTTGGCTTCTTTTTGTTTGCAAGCTTTCTTCTAATGAGTAATATCTTACTCTCTCTCTGTCTGTCTCTCTGCTTCTGAAAATGTCTCTGTCTCATAGGCAAGCTAATGAGGAGTATCAGGTTCTGGCTAACTCCTGGCGATACTCTTCGGCCTTCTCTAACAAACTCTTCTTCACGGTTGTGGATTATGATGAGGGCGCCGACGTCTTTCAACAGGTAAACATTCAACTCCTCTCTCTTTATCTCTCATTCACATGGATTTGGTCTGGTCTGTTTAGCGATTTGGTTCATGCAGAGGGCCCTGCAGAGAGAAAACAGGCATATCAGGGAATTTTACAGTGATTTCCAAGCCTGCACAGTGTCCTTGGTTCCTTCAAATTATTTAAATGTATTCAATTCACTTCAAAATTGACAGCAAAAATTATAATGTTGTCATATATTTGTTAAATATCTTAAATGGCATATAAAAAGTATCACTCACATGGTATTTGACAAGTAAAAAAAGTATGTAGTTAAATATTGCTGTTTATTAATATTATTGATATATTGTTACATGCAGATTAATTACTTAAATTATATATATTTTTTACGATTTGTGGAAAAACAAATTTCTTTATTAGAAATTGTAAGTTAAAATGTTAAAATTTACTAATTTTAACAGTTGCTATTTGGTACAAATTATGGTTCATCTGAGATAATGTATAATACTAATAAAAAAAAATATTATTATTATTAGTAGTAGTAGTAGTAGTAGCAGCAGTAGTAGCAGTAGTTATAGTGGTAGTTTGCCTGACATTGAAAAGTCAAGGACATTATTCTAGTGAATATATTTTTTCTAGTTATGCTCAGCTCTGAAAGTGCTCTTTGTGACTGAAAAATTGGATTCTAGGGCTGCTCGATTATGGCAAATATCATAATCATGATTACTTCTGTTCAATATTGATTAACACAATTTTTGGTGGCAATAAGATCAAATTTCACGATATTTCACAATTACCCATACTTCAGCAAAAACTAATACTAGGTTGACTAATGTAAGATAAAGCTTACATAAGACAAGTGAAAAGTCAGCAATACAATAAGAACAAAGAAACTAATTACAAACAAAACTGACAAATAAATAGAATGAAAACAAATTAAATGAACAGTGTTTTAAGTTTTTTCAGGAAGATGTACAGGTATTAACAGTGGTATTTAGATAAGTAATAGCCTACAACAAAAATTGATTAGTCAAATGTTAAATAACACTGCATAGTCTTACTGTACACAATATAGACTGATCCTAATTAAAGCTACTTAAGTTATTTAGTCAAGATCAGTGAGTGATTTTCCTTTGTCATTTGTTGTTTGATTATCATTAATGACAGACGGCAGCAGGTATATTAGGCTGCTGTCACTTTAAGAGCTGATGCGTGGATCCAATATACTGTTACACATGCGTTTTCTTTCTCAACTGTGTGCGTTTACTGAAGACATAACCCACTGTGTTCACGTCAATAGTCTCCAAAAAGGCATTTTGATATTTTTGTGTGTACACGTTTAGGTGCCTATCCAAATCCATTTGCATTTTACATTGATTATCTTGTTTTCATAATAGTTAGAACTTAGAAGCCGATATCGAAAATCAATTACGATTAATCGCATCGCCCTAATGAAATCATTGGTCAAAAGATGTGATGACTTTGTTCATGGTAATTATTTAATAATAACCTTACAAAATAGGTGTATAATTTAAATCAAATTAAACCAAGCTCAGAAAAGACAAGCGTTTCCTGACCACATTTACTCTTTGTTCCATTCTTCTGGCTATACATAGATCTGATCTTTCACATGTATGCTCAAATGGTCTCAACTTCTAATTTGTCAGAGCCTGACAACTTCAGGAATTACATTTTAAAAAGCAGCAAGAACAATCAAATGGAAAATAGCTCCCCGTCTATTTTCCATGTAATGAAATGTCACACTTCTCAGAAGCAAATTATAGAGAAGAAAATCTTTATGACACAGAACATGCACATTAATTTAACACACGCTGATACGTAGCTATTCTACTGCAATTTGCACACTAAAGAGAGTAAGTTTGTGAAAGAAGCTTTATCATAAACTGACATTTCCTCGCGCCTATAGATGTCTGCACAGCTGTATCTAGGGTAATAGTCATCAATTAGACTGACTTGCTGTTGTTTCCTCTGTGGAGTCTCTCTTATTTGGGTTCATCAAAAGCCTTATGCATTCTAGTAAAACAAATTGCTCAAGCTCATAAAGACATCAAGCCCTCAGGAAAATATAGTGGACAAGATTCAAATGAGCTTTCTGATTTCTTAGTGTATAACCTAGTTTACATAATGCTTTGTTTGGAATAATCACAAATCTAGGATTTAAGCCTTTGGGTTACAGTTACCAGATCAGATATCACACAGCGCTAGTGTAATGGTGAGGTTTTCACATTTATAAGAGTGGCTGGTATTGTAACTGTAAGTGACTGTACATAAATGCATTAACTACAAAACTAGTTGTTACACAATTGAAAATTCCAGTCCCTTTAGTGGAGCTTCATGAAGAAACAGGAATATGTGGTATACTTTAATATTTTAAATTCAATATAATTTATTAGTCAGTCCTCGGGGTAATGGCATACCAATTTACTTATATCCGTTATGAGGTCCGATATAATTTTCCTATGCTAAATAAATAATTATAGTGTGGCAAACTATGCATTCTGGAAAACTGCAATGACTTCTGTTCACCCGCTCTAAACCCATTTCTTGGAGGACATGTGGGTTAATGTTGATTTGATGTGTTTTCATCCAGCATGGGGACAGCATTATTAGTCAGTCCATTAGTATGCTAATAAACAGATGTGTGTTAGAGGTGCTGGTTAATAATGTTCCCCAATGTTTTTAAGAGACTATTTCATCATCAGCGATTACATGATTGCTCCCGTGTTTGAAATTATATGTAATTACATGAATATCACTTAGGTAGATTTCTTCTGTGTTCTTTAATGCGAATGATACAAAAAAATCACTGTCATGCATAAATTAAGATCTTAGAGAGGAAGAATGCCCAGCTGCACTTTTCCGTTCAACGAAGATGGATGGTGACACTGCAAAACTCCAGAAAGCACATATAAATATGACTCATGCACTATATATGCCTTCTAAGCCCATGACTCATTCCTATATTATGCAGCAAAAACTGTTTTCAACATTAAAAAATGTTTCTTGAGCACCAAATCATGATCTTAAGGATCATGTGACACTGACAACTGGAGTAATGGCTGCTAAAAATTCAGCTATACCTTCACTGAAATTAATTACATTTAAAAAAAAATAATTAAAATAGAAATTGGTTGATGAGAGTAAGGACCGTTAGTGTACTGTTAAGGGGGGGGGGGGAAGCCATCCATATGACTCATGCACAATATTATTTCTAAGCCCAAATAATATATTAAAAATGAAAGCCATATTGCAAACTTTTAAGTTTACTGATCTTAGGGGGGAAAAAAGCAGCAATTAAGGGGCCAAACACAAAGGCGGCATGATAAGTCATGCTATCATGGCTGGGATCATCAGACCAACTGCGTCAATGACCAATTAAAGACATATCAAGATAATTTTAGGCAAAATGGTTGAAAAATCATATATAGTCACTAATAATGTGATTTAATGGTTTATCACTTTTGACAAATAGGTGGCACTGTGACCAAATTGATGTGGTGTGGTCACGATGACACATGTGATGTTTGGTGTAAATATGCCAAAGCTTTGCAAAGATACAGCCTCAGAATCGTTTTGGTATCATGCCTTCAAATTTGTTGATGCGGTACAAGAAAACGGTTTCGTCTATCGATCCGAAATCCAGAACTTTTTTTCCCAGCCTGGTCTGGAAGATGATCTGACTCGAATTTGGTTAAAATCGGACCAATATTTTAGGAGTTTGAAAAAGTAGGTTTATTTTTTTAAAGAAAATCAAAATGGCGAACAGGAAGCTCGGCCGACTATGGCAGAGTTAGCTTTTTTCTCGGGATGAGCCAAGGAATCTATTAAGACCAGTTTCATTTCAACAGGTTAATTTAATCAAAAGTTATTAGCATTTTTGGAAATGTAATTAATAACTTTTGGCCAGAAGGTGCTGCTGCTCCGAAACTTTTTTTAGTACTGTCAGGGCATGGTGTCGAAGACACGTAAAGAGTTTCGTAATGATCCCCAGTGAGTTCGTAAAATATAGCATTTTACGACCAAATTAAAAATGGCCGACACCCATAATGGCCGATATGGAAAAATTGGGTATTGTTTGATATGCTGCACTGAATCCAAAGACACCAGTTTTATCATTTGTGGCCAAGAAGAAAATAAGCCATTTTTCATATCACCTGACCCCTAGGTGGCACTGCACTGAAACTGTGCAGGTACCCTCAGGTCATGGTTTTCATAACGCACACAAAGTCTGGTCCGAATATGCTAAAGCGTTGCGGAGATACAGTCTCAAATCCATTTTGGCATTTTACTTGTTGAATTCTTTTGCGCGTTATTTGAGAACGGTTTGACAAATCAACTTGAATTCCATACCTTTTTGTCGGCATGGCCTGAAGATGATCTGATTAAATTTTTGTGAAAGTCGGAACAACGGCCTAGGAGGAGTTCGAAAAAGTATGTTTTTTCGGAAAATTCAAAATGGCGGAAGAGTAAAAATTAATTTTGTTTTGTCAAAAGGTAATAAGGTTTTAAGAGTTTAGAGTTTAGATAACTGGTACACAAAGGAGGGTGGGTCTCCAGGCAAACTGTTCTCAAAGGTGTAAACTCACGTACACAATGTAAATTCCAATTGTTAGCAAATGTTTCCATGTAAATCAACTTCTGCCTCCAGTTAGTCTGGTTGATTAATGTAATTTGCCACTGTGAACTCATGTTTACATTTGAAAAGAGGTTTCTGCCTTGGTCTGTCTATATAAAGAAATGCAACGAGAAGGATCAGCACGATTCTGTAGATCAGCCCGTGAATGCTGAGACTCTCAGCATCATGTATTTCCTAATGTCGGGTTCGCATCTCTTCTCTTTATTCCAGAGCATTTGATGTTTTGTATTGATTATTTTTGAACTGATTATGAAATTGGCATGATATATTTACCCGACATAATATATTGTAACCATTGATTTTATTCTAACAGACTCTGGCATTATTTTCAGTAAAGAGTTAAAACGAATAGTCAAACATTCGCTCACATTTAATTATGCACAGATATCATTAAAACCTTTTCATTTATGGAGTCAGATGAAATAACGAGGTAATTACATATGAGAAAATGTATTTCATTTAATCAAATTTCTTTGCCGCGAGGAGAGACAGTAATGCGCAGAGACCTTCACCCGCTGATCGGATGCCTCCATTGGGCCGACTGAGCGCGGGCTTACACAATGGCACAATATGTTTGACCATGGGGCTTTAGAAAACGTTTAATATAGCACACAATTACTTTTAAGATGCTTATATGCTGCTTTTTTGTGTCCTTTTTGGAGTTTACCATTATAAATCACTTTCCACATTTCTTTTATGTAATAGAGCAGCTCAGAAATAACATTTCCCTTTGTGTTTCACAGAAGAAAGAAAATACAAGGTTGGAACTAGAGATGGGAATTTTGGGTCATTTTTTACACAAACTTTTCAACACATCACATGTGGTGTTATTTATCGGCTGTGTGTCATGTTAAAACAGTTATAAAAAATAAAATAAAATAAAAAGTAAAACAACATTTAAACACATCTCACAACACCCTCCATTGTGTTCCACCGAGTTACAGTCAGTCCACTTACTTTTGAAAGAAAGAAAACATCCTGTTTGAACACCCTGAAATCCTTTTCGAAGTGTACATCACTTTTGACCCAAATTGCTGCTCATTTTGACTGCAAGGTATCACTAAAAAAGACTAACAAATCACAAAATTAAGAACGAAGTGCTTTTTTTTGCGATCGATGACTGCTGTCACTTCAGAGTACTCAAGTACTCATGCACATTCTTAGCTGAAACAGCATTGGGTCAAAAAATTCAAATATTTGTGTGAACCCTCTGCTTTTAACTCTATCATTTTATTTTATTTTTTATCCAGTTGTTCTCTCTCTCTCTGTCTCTCTCTGGCCCTTCATTCTTGTAGTGAGTAATTTACCTCCCTCTGGAGGCTCTTCAATTGCTCCTGTTTCCTTATTAAAAGAAATCTCTGTAATACGCATCACACTGTTCCTGCTGCTTTATTGATTTATTAGCAGATATAAATGTTTTTGTGCTCTTGTTTATCTTCAATTCATCATTCCCCTCCCCTCTCCTCCCTTCATATGCTTCCTGTTCCTCTTCTCTCTCATATGTCCTGCCTTTTCTTCCTCTTCTCTCTCTCTTTTCCAGCTAAACATGAACTCTGCCCCAACATTCATGCATTTCCCAGCCAAAGGGAAGCCGAAGAGGGCAGACACCTTTGACCTTCAGCGGATTGGCTTTGCCTCTGAGCAGCTGGCCAAGTGGATTGCAGACCGTACTGATGTGCAGGTACTGTATGATATACTGCTGCACTACCATTCTTTTATATATATATATATATATATATATATATATATATATATATATATATATATATATATATATATAAAGAAAGAAAGAAAGAAAGAAAGAAAGAAAGAAAGAAATAAATAAATAAATAAATAAATAAATAAATAAATAAATAAATAAATAAATATAAATATAAATATAAATATAAATATATATATATATATATATATAAATATATATATATATATATATATATATATATAAATAAATATATATACATATATAAATTAAAAACGTTATCATGATTTCCACACAAAAAAAAAAAAAATCAGCACAGCTGTTGTCCACATTGATAATAATTATAAGTGTTTCTTAAGCACCAAATCAGAATATAGAGTTATTAGATCATTTGATACTGAAGACTGGAGTAATGATGCTGAAAATTCAGCTTTGCCATCACAGGAATAAATTATATTTTTAATATATTAGAATAGAAAACAGTTATTTTAAATTGTAATAATATTCCACTACTGTACTGTTTGGTTAGAAAATGCAGTCTTGGTGAGCATAATAGACTTCTTTCAAATATGTTAACAAAACTTACAGTTTTAGAATATGTACAAATAAATTTGATGTGTTTTATATCACTCTTGGTGCATTTCAATGTTTAGCAAATACAAGTGTAAATGCATAATGTACGTGACTGACAGAATTTTGAAACGTAAAAGCACTGCTGTTGAAAGCAGAGTTATCTGCCTTCCAGACACATTTATTTATGATCTGTCTCAAAAAAAAAAATTTATTTAGCTTTTATGATGCATTATTTTATAATACTAATGCTCAAAAAAAAAAAAAAGGATTGGTAGTAAGACACACTTAAATTAAACAAATTAGTTCAATCAAATTAACTTTTATGAGAATGTAGAACTTTATTTTTCTTTTAAGTTCACAAAACTGACACATTTTAAGTAAACTAAATTGATTGATTGTTTTGAGTATTGTGAACTTTATTTTATTTTTTTTAGACAAATTTAAATTTAACAAACTGGGCTGGGATTTTTTTTTATTTCCCAGCATGCTTAGCCGTGACACTTGAAAAGAAGAGTAAATGCTAAAATTAAGTGTTATATGATGTTTTGTTTTGTGCAAGATTAATGTTAAGTGGGAGATTTAATATAGTGTTAATGTTTTGCTATGCTAATTTAGAACAGTTTCTGTTATGTGAGTTTTTGGGGGGTTGACATCATGGAGACGAGTGGACATATGAGCTTGGTTTGAGAACAGATATATGACAATTTTTTGACAAGGTTTTTCCAGCGGCGTCCCCCCCAAGCTTTACTACCAGGATTATTTGCCCTACTATGAGTTTGTTTACCACCGAAATTACTTTGAAGCTGTTATATTAAGGTACAATTCTTGCATAGTGTGCCTTTAACTTTTTTTTTTTCTTTTTTTTTATGTAACTGATTACCTTTTTTCTTTTTCTTTTTTGTCAAATTATTTGGGTTTACAGTGTGGTGTCTTTTGCCTGATGGTTGTTTTTAATCAATTGATTTGCATTCATTAGACTTATACTCATTTGAGAAGCAACTTTTATGAGCAACATTGCAGATGCCAAAATGGGAAGAAATAAATCTCAATACACTTTTTAAAAGTGATAAGTAACATCTTTTCTCCTGTCTCTTGAAAATGCAACCTCTTTATGACCTTTCAAGACACGTTAGCAGTTTTATACATAATAATATAGTGATTGTATAACTGATGCCAAAAGCTTGAAAGTAGGCTATAATTATGTGTCTGATAATCCTACAAGACTGTTTGAGGACAACTATAAACACTCTTTTGATTAAAGGATTTCTTCTGTGTTTTCAATGATTACAGTACAGACTTCTGTAATCCTTACTTTGTTGAATCTGTTTGGAATAGTGAACACCTTCCAGCTTGCTTGGTAAATCTAGCTTTTTGTCAAAGCAATTCTTAAAGAAAAAAAATCAGATCAGTGATGAAATGTGCAAACTGAGAGATTCACAAAGCCTACGAAGTAGAACCGAGCAGCGATTTTATGCGAAGGCAGAGCCAGATACGGGGTCTCGAGGAAATGGAGACAGATAACATCAATTTCCCCATCATGTTAACATAGATTTTCCCTCCAGAGAAGCTCTCATTGAAAAATATCACCGGCACCTTAATGCATTTACAGACGACTGCCTTGGAGCACTGGCACTAATTCAGTTGCCTTATTAAGACTCTACCTCGGTCTCAGCTTTAATATTTTTGAATAAGTCACTTAAGGTATATACATATATCACCTTTAGGGAAGGTCTGAGTTAAATCAGTTGATGAAAAGCTACTTTTTTTAAATGCAGTGCACTGATTTAGAAGCGCTGTGTAGATTTCAGCGGAGATCATATGTCAGTAATGCTCTTCCCTCCATGCAGTTGGACTCATTGGGCCCTATCATACACCTGGCGCAATACAGCAACAAGAGCGACGCAAGTGTTTTGTTTTTTTGCTAGTTTCAGCCCGGCGCAGTTATCATTTTCACGTCCTGCGCCACATTGTTTAAATAGCTAATGCATGTGCGCCTATTTATGCGCCCATGGGCGTGCTGGTCTGAAAACAAGATGTGTTCAGGCGCGTTGTTGGAGCGTTGCTATTTTGAGGCAACTGAAATAGATTTTTTATATTATTTAAAGAGCGCGTTAGTAATATGTGCCTATAGGCGGGTCCACAACGCGCTTACAATCTGCTTATTACACACACAGGGACGCACAGCAGCACACAAACTAGCCAAATATTAAAAATAAAGTTCAGTCAGTCTTTCCGCTTGCAAATTCCGTCATGTAAATAGCAAACCGCCAAGGCGTGAGCGCAACTGTCTTTTAAAGGGAATGGGAGATGAGACTCTGGTTGGTTTATTTCACGTTATGCTCAAAACACACCCATAAACTCATTAAGAGAATAGGGACAACCCTTTTAGACTATGCGCCATGCGCGCCGACCATTTTTCCCGTCGTAAAACAAAAGTGGATTTGGACACACCTAAGTGCAATTGCTCCCTGCGCTTTAGATCATGCTCTTAGATCGCTGAAATAATAAGGCCCATTATCTTTGAGTCAACTCCATTTCACAATTTTGCAGAGGCACTGAAAGACTTTGTGTACTTGTCACGGGTGGACGGAGACGAGGATATAATTCCAAAACAAAGGTTTATTGGTAATTAAACACAGGACGGCAGAACAGGTAGCCTAGCAACACACACTAAATATAACGGAGATCGGACGAAGACTGACAGAACAGACGGAACTTAAATACAAACACAGATAACACTGATTAACAGAACACAGGTGATACAGATGACGATGATTGACTAAACAGGTGATACAATAGAACTGAAAATGACAGTAACCATGGAAACGAAGGAGTGGCGGGAAAAGGAAAGGAACAAAGGAAAACAGGAACAAATCAAAACACAAACTGAAAGTCCAAACATACACTGACACGTGACAGTACTGTGTTTCAAAAGTTTTTTTATTATTATTCTTTTTATAACTGTTCACTAATTTACCATAACTTTTATTTTATTTTATTTTATTTTTTTTTATTTTTATTTTATTTTATTTTATTTTATTTTATTTTATTTTATTTTATTTTATTTTATTTTATTTTATTTTATTTTATTTTATTTTATTTTATTTTATTTTATTTTTTTTTATTTTATTTCTCTGTTTACTAAATTACCATACCATTAGCTAAATTAGCTATTAGTCTTTGTCGGCCTATCTGTGCGCATTGGATCGTTGCTCGTCCACCCCCTGGAGTAGACAGAATTTTTGTTAGATTAATCTGATCTGATTCGGAGGCAGCAGCAGAAGCTGTAGTACACATTTTGAACTTTAAGACCTTGAACGACAGGCACTAAACGTGTTTACAGCCCTCTGGGTCTCGCATCACAACACTCATAAATAGAGCATCCTGAGCGTCCAATGCGTCTTAGACTTACTAGCCCTCTGGGTCTACTTTTGGCCTAAGGCGAAGAAAAGAGTGCAAGAGGGAAGGGAGGGATCGTCAACCTTTGCAGGAATGAATGAATTCAATAGACAATGGCTGTTTGATACCTAAGGCAATTGCCTCGGTGCAGACAGTTAGTGACTTCACATGCAGTGGTTTTGAATGAAGTTTCCTCATCAGGAAAGGTTTCATTGAAAGTAAGATATTCAGACTATAACATACAAATTCTGTTGAAAGCAGTTCAAAAACTGCCATTTACACATTAAAGGCACTTTTTCAAGTTTTACAAACTACCATTGTTTTTAACTATGATGGTGACCAAGGTTGGCCTTGAGAATAACTTGGTCTTGGCCTTTTGAATAACTGTTTGAATTTTCCTTGCTTTTATGTTGTGATTATTTTTATTCCTCTCTATGTAAAGTAATTTGAATTGCCATAATGTATGAAATGTGCTATATAAATAAACTTGCCTTGCCTTGAGATTGCAGTGTTTTAACATTTGAACCCGGGCTTTAATTTCCTCTTCATTGTTTCAGTTTGACGCTTTTTGACCCTGACTTTAGCCTTGTTCATTTCATATGTTTACCAAACTAAGGTTTACTTTTTCATTTTGAAAGTGGAGTGAGGTTTATAGATATTACTTCATTATTTCTCTTGTTTGTCTTAACATGACAGGTATCAGAATACTGTCATCTTCTTTTCATGTTTTTAAAAACCCTATTTTAACAGGCTTGCATTTACCAATTCCTGAGAAAACATCCATCCATCCATCCATCCATCCATCCATCCATCCATCCATCCATCCATCCATCCATCCATCCATCCATCCATCCATCCATCCATCCATCCATCCATCCATCCATCCATCCATCCATCCATCCATCCATCCATCCATCCATCCATCCATCCATCCATCCATCCATCCATCCATCCATTTGTTACTTATTTGTATATTTCTATGTAAATTGCTGTAATCTTTAATGCTGTTGTTGATAATAATAATAATAATAATAATAATAATAATGCTATTACCATACTCTGTCAAGGGTCAACATTTTACTTGTGTTGACAATTCGTATGCTTTATACTACCACTATTGCAATTATAGTCATAACAGGGTCCAAAATTCTCTTTCTTCTTTTTTTTTTTTTTTTTTTGAACAATTTTAAACAATGTTAGAATTGTTAAAATGTTGATGTAATTGTGAATTCTAAAGATGTAATTGTGTGATAAATCAATAAGTATTTAATTTTATTTCTAGGTCCCTTATCAAACACAAACTTCTGTTAGCTTTGACACTGACATGTTAACATCTTAACTTGTTACAGAAAGTCTGTTGCTTCCACTTCATTGCAGCATTCATTGTTCATGGAGCATTGGCATTCAAGTCGTTATTTCTTAAATATAAGGTGTTGGTCAAAAGTTGAAATTTGTTTTGATTTGTTTGTCTAGATTCGGGTGTTCCGGCCACCCAACTACTCGGGTACGATCGCTCTGGCTCTGCTGGTGTCTCTGGTCGGTGGGCTCCTCTACCTGCGCAGAAACAACTTGGAGTTCATCTACAACAAGACTGGCTGGGCCATGGCTGCACTGGTGCCTAATGTTGATTATTTAGCCCTAATTCAAATTAAAATGCTGGAGCCATGCTTTCAGTTAAAAACTGGCCAGATCAAACAACAGTGCATTTCCTGGCAGCAGTACAATGGGCATCTCGCTCTGGCCCTAGAACCGTTCAACTTCAACACTTTTGCTATTGCTTTATAAGGTCCTTTAAAAAAATAAAACCAGCTGACCATGGAGTAAACCTAGATTAAAATTATTTATAGAGTTTTTAAACCATAAAATAGGCCAATTTATTGTATCTAACCCAAGATGATGCAATAAAAACAGAAGACAACAGCTCAAGGGGAAAAAGCATAGTCTTGTTGTGCTTTTTACCACCTGGGGCCCAAATTATGTGCTGTGTCTTGCATAAAAGTTTGATTGAAAGTGTTGTGCTGTCTGTAAATTGTAGAGCTTGGGCTTTATATGTATTCCCCAAAGTCTGAAGGCTGACCTTTACTTCTCTGATGGATAAAGTTTGTTATCCACCATATTGATTATAATGGCAGTTTAAGGGAGTTTTTTTTTTTTTTTTTGCAGACTCCTAGAATGTAATCAATCTTTATCGTTCACTCTTTCTGTTTGTCACTCTCATATCACCATATAACTCACCTAACAAATCTCTCTCTCCCTCTTTTTCTTTTCCTCAGTGTGTGGTGTTTGCCATGACGTCAGGTCAGATGTGGAATCATATCCGTGGTCCTCCGTATGCCCACAAGAACCCTCAAAATGGTCAAGTGGTAAGTGTCTCAGAGTTCCATATGTGTCACACCACTCGTCTAAACCTCTCCAAACTCAGTTTGTGTCTTGACTTGATTTTCTTTGCTTGTGTTTATGCATTAAATGGCTATCTGTTATGTGAAGTTATGTGCATACGAAAAACAAGCTCAAGTTCTTCTTGGTATATGGCCCATCCCGTCAGTTCTCGGGCAATGAATCCTGTGGAATATGAATTCCTACAAAGGGTATAGCCTTCATTCATAAATACAAAATATTGCACTCAGTGTAAATAGAACTGGTTCACAAATAATGTGATGGAGCCAGACAGCACTACGAAAAAATGTGAATTGGATGTCGGAGAAGTGACCTGGATGGTAGAGCACATGGATTGTTTTGGGGTTTTTTTGCACAGAGGACCCGAATTTGAATCCGACTCGTGACATTTTCAGATATAACCATCCCTCCCTCTGCTTTACTCCCTATCCTTTCATGTCTCTCTCAATGTTTCTAGGAATACGAGGCAAAAACAATCTATGAAATAGAGACAATGCAAATACTGTTACTACACTGCTCAAAAAAATAAAGGGAACACTTTTTAATCAGAGAATAGCATCAAGTCAGTTAAACTCCTGGGATATTGATCTGGTCAGTTAAGTAACAGAGGGGGTTGGTAATCAGTTTCAACTGCTTTAGTGTTAATGAAATTAACAGCAGGTGCACTAGATGGGCAACAGTGAGACAACCCCCAAAACAGGAATGGTTTTACAGGTGGAGGCCACTGACATTTTTTCCCTACTCATCTTTTCAGACTGTTTTTCACCAGTTTTGCATTTGGCTAGGGTCAGTGTCACTACTGGTAGCATGAGGCGATACCTGGACCCTACAGAGGTTGCGCAGGCAGTCCAGCTCCTTCAGGATGGCTCATCAATACGTGCCATTGCCAGAAGGTTTGCTGTGTCTCCCAGCACAGTCTCAAGAGCATGGAGGAGATTCCAGGAAGACAGACAGCTACTCTAGGAGAGCTGGACAGGGCCGTAGAAGGTCCTTAACCCATCAGCAGGACCGGTATCTGCTCCTTTGTGCGAGGAGGAACATGATGAGCACTGCCAGAACCCTACAAAATGACCTCCAGCAGGCCACTGGTGTGAATGTCTCTGACCAAACAATCAGAAACAGACTTCATGAGGGTGGCCTGAGGGCCCGACGTCTTCTAGTGGGCCCTGTGCTCACTGCCCAGCACCAGGGAGCTCGATTGGCATTTCCCATTGAACACCAGAATTGGCAGGTCCGCCACTGGTGCCCTGTGGTTTTCACAAATGAGAGCAGGTTCACCCTGAGCACGTGACAGACAGGAAAGGGTCTGGAGAAGCCGTGGAGAATGTTATGCTGCCTGTAACATCGTTCAGCATGACCGGTTTGGTGGTGGGTCAGTGAGGGTCTGGGGAGGCATATCCATGGAGGGACGCACAGACCTCTGCAGGCTAGACAATGGCACCCTGACTGCCATTAGGTATTGGGATGAAATCCTTGGATCCATTGTCAGACCCTATGCTGGTGCAGTGGGTCCTGGGTTCCTCCTGGTGCACAACAATGCCCGGCCTCATGTGGCGAGAGCATGCAGGCAGTTCCTCGAGGATGAAGGAATGATACCATTGAAGGGCCACCACGCTCACCTGACCTACATCCAATAGAACACCTCTGGGACATTGTGTTTCGGTCCATCTGACATCACCTGGTTGCACCTCAGACTGTCCAGGAGCTCAGTGATGTGCTGGTCCAGATCTGGGAGGAAATACCCCAGGACACCATCCGTCGTCTCAGTAGGAGCATGTCCCGACGTTGTCAGGCATGCATACAAGCACTTGGGGGCCATACAAACTACTGAGAACCATTTTGAGTTGCTGCAATGAAATTTCAGCAAAACTGACAAGCCTGCTGCATCATTTTTTCACTTAGATTTCCGGGGTGTCTTTGAATTCAATCCTCTGTAGGTTGATTATTTTCATTTCCATCAAACGATGTGGCATCCTTTCGTTCATAACACATTACCCAGTCCATATTAGTATAGATATCCAGCATGATATTTTTCCCCATTGAGATCTGATGTGTTTTCAAAGTGTTCCTTTAATTTTTTTGAGCAGTGTATTATAATTGTATACTATATATAATTAATACACACACACTGCCTTACATTACCATTCAACTGTTTACTATATAATATATTTAAAAATGTAGTTCATTCCTGTGATGGTAAAACGGAATTCAGCAGACATTATTCCAGTCAACAGTGCTACATGATCCTTCAGAAATCATTCTAATATGCTTATTTATTGTATAATGACATTTATTATTATTATCAATGTGGAAAACATTGTTTTGTGGAAAATGTAATACTTTTTTCAGAATTATTTGGCAAATATAAAGTTCAAATGAACAGCATTTATTTTAATTAAAATTTGTAACATCCAAAAATGTTTAAAAACAGTAATGCGTGTGTGCAAATATTAATATAGTAGGGTTCCTACACAGGTTGGAAAAATATGGATTTTAAAAAGTAATTTCCATGTCTGGATAAGTATGGAAAAAATATTTCCAGATTGCCCCCTATTCAGTTTTCAAAAAATAAATTTATCATAAAGAACAGTGTTTTCTTGGAAAGTTTAGTGACCCATTTAGTGATTGTCAAACATGACTGAATGAATTCAAGGCGCACATTTGCATTACGCAAAACTGTTTGTCCTTACCATAAGCAAGTATCTTTTAAAATTCACAAAGAGAAACCAGCAACAGAGTAAAGAGCAAACAATCATCTAAATCAGACTGTACTTTGCTGTTTGATGATCATGCAACATCAAACCACATTTACAGTATCAAACTGGTATGTCAGAAGTGAATATATGCAGGTTAAGTTATAAAGCATTTTAGGTTTGTATGTAAGTGCATGATATCACTTTGATAAAACCAAAAAAAAAAAAAAACCTGAAAATAATACAGATGACTGTACTATATACCAAATATAGTGCTGAAAATAATGTTGTGTGAACCATTTATGTTAAAATTGGTCTGAAAAATTTACAGAGAGGATTTGAAATTTGAGTCTGGAATTTTGAAATGGAAAATGTGTAGGAACCCTGTTATAGTATCATATTATATTAAATATAGTATGCTAATAGAGCGATGTAACATTAACATTTAGTGTGACTTAATTGTTTATGATTACAAAAAAATGCTTAAAGCCAGCTAGACACAGCACAACAATGGAAAAGAACATATTTCTCGAGGGGTGTGTGTGTGTGTGTTGATTGTTTAAATAATGGACCTTTTTAATATAGCCAAGGCTTGTTGTTAATATGTACCATCCTGTGATATATTTACACAAAAACAATCCACAGCAGCTGTTCTGCATCTACCTCTTATTGGCTTCTAAGTGATCCCTCCAGTCAATAACACAATAAATCTGAAATGATTAAGGCCTTTTAATTATTAAAATATAAATAAGAGGATCAGCTTCTTTCAGTGCATAATCCTTCCCAGTAGCACTTCATCACCGTCCCTCATTAAGCTCCAGACAGGAAGTTGAAGCTGCGTTTCTTCATCTAATAGCCCTCTGAAGCAGAGGTGAAATGAAAATGCTGATGACATGGGGAAATTAAAGTCAGTGAGGTAAGATTGTAATATTTAACCTGTGCTATACAAAATATACCATTAGTGCCATTGTAAAGTTATACCCCCATTGACTCAAGACCTCGATGCAAATTACCTTCCAGAGCCTAATCGACAATTAAAACATTTCCGTATCCAGGAAGAGCTAAAACACGTAGGAATTTCAGAGCAATGCCATATATATATATATATATATATATATATATATATATATATATATATATATATATATATATATATATATATATATATTAGATGGTATTACAGTATTTTTATTTTTTTTAAGTATTTAGTCAATATTACATCATGTCCTTGTCATCAATTTGACACTATTTTACTCTACGGCTCAAACGACATTTAATTGACTCGAATGTATAAGATGACAAAAATGTGTCCGATTTTTCCAGCTCAATGTTTAGCTCAATGTTACAGTTAATCTGCTTTCAGCTCAAGTCAAACCTCAAACATACTGTGATTTATATTATTTAAATCAACTGTAATCTTTCTAGATTGTTGAAATCTGTTTTTGTCATGTGTAGACTAACATTCAAAAGGTTGTGTTCTGTTTTTTTAAAACTTTAACCAATTTAATACATCATTGCTAAATAAAAGTGACAGTAAAGAAAACATTTACACACACATACACACCCTTTGTATATAAATACTGGAGTGATGGCTGCCTGAAAATTCAGATTTACCATAACATGAATAAATTACAGTTGTTTTAAATTGTAATAATATTTCACAATTTTACAGTTTATACTAGTATATATGGGAAACTAGTGCACTATAAGTCGTTTGTTCTTGAGGTCCTTTGGAGCTTAGTCACAAGGTTAAGAAAACCTTTTAAGTAAAATGTGAATAGAAAACATAGTTGCGTGAAAGCCACAGTCAGTGATTTGGTACTTAAAAATTAATTATGAGTAATAGATAATGTACATTCACTCTGTTAATTCTCATAAAATAACCCTAGACACAAAGCATGAAATACAAAACAGAAAATATTGATTTCAGTTCCAATTATTGTTTTATGTCAGCAGACAGGGCAAAGTGCTCCAAGAGACATACAGTGAGGAAAATAAGTATTTGAACACCCTGCTATTTTGCAACTTCTCCCACTTAGAAATCATGGAGGGGTCTGAAATTGTCATCATAGGTGCATGTCCACTGTGAGAGACATAATCTAAAAAAAAAAATCCAGAAATCACAATGTATGATTTTTTAACTATTTATTTGTATGATACAGCTGCAAATAAGTATTTGAACACCTGAGAAAATCAATGTTAATATTTGGTACAGTAGCCTTTGTTTGCAATTACAGAGGTCAAACGTTTCCTGTAGTTTTTCACCAGGTTTGCACACACTGCAGGAGGGATTTTGGCCCACTCCTCCACACAGATCTTCTCTAGATCAGTCAGGTTTCTGGGCTGTCGCTGAGAAACACGGAGTTTGAGCTCCCTCCAAAGATTCTCTATTGGGTTTAGGTCTGGAGACTGGCTAGGCCACGCCAGAACCTTGATATGCTTCTTACAGAGCCACTCCTTGGTTATTCTGCTGTGTGCTTCGGGTCATTGTCATGTTGGAAGACCCAGCCTTGACCCATCTTCAATGCTCTAACTGAGGGAAGGAGGTTGTTCCCCAAAATCTCGCAATACATGGCCCCGGTCATCCTCTCCTTAATACAGTGCAGTCGCCCTGTCCCATGTGCAGAAAAACACCCCCAAAGCATGATGCTACCACCCCCATGCTTCACAGTAGGGATGGTGTTCTTGGGATGGTACTCATCATTCTTCTTCCTCCAAACACGTTTAGTGGAATTATGACCAAAAAGTTCTATTTTGGTCTCATCTTGAACACATGACTTTCTCCCATGACTCCTCTGGATCATCCAAATGGTCATTGGCAAACTTAAGACGGGCCTTGACATGTGCTGGTTTAAGCAGGGGAACCTTCCGTGCCATGCATGATTTCAAACCATGACGTCTTAGTGTATTACCGACAGTAACCTTGGAAATGGTGGTCCCAGCTCTTTTCAGGTCATTGACCAGCTCCTCCCGTGTAGTTCTGGGCTGATTTCTCACCTTTCTTAGGGTCATTGAGACCCCACGAGGTGAGATCTTGCATGGAGCCCCAGTCCGAGGGAGATTGACAGTCATGTTTAGCTTCTTCCATTTTCTAATGATTGCTCCAACAGTGGACCTTTTTTCACCAAGCTGCTTGGCAATTTCCCCGTAGCCCTTTCCAGCCTTGTGGAGGTGTACAATTTTGTCTCTAGTGTCTTTGGACAGCTCTTTGGTCTTGGCCATGTTAGTAGTTGGATTCTTACTGATTGTATGGGGTGGACAGGTGTCTTTATGCAGCTAACGACCTCAAACAGGTGCATCTAATTTAGGATAATAAATGGAGTGGAGGTGGACATTTTAAAGGCAGACTAACAGGTCTTTGAGGGTCAGAATTCTAGCTGATAGACAGGTGTTCAAATACTTATTTGCAGCTGTATCATACAAATAAATAGTTAAAAAATCATATATTGTGATTTCTGGATTTTTTTTTTAGATTATGTCTCTCACAGTGGACATGCACCTACGATGACAATTTCAGACCCCTCCATGATTTCCAAGTGGGAGAACTTGCAAAATAGCAGGGTGTTCAAATACTTATTTTCCTCACTGTATGTAGGTAACTGGTTGGGATGGCAATCAATTGGACAGTTTAGAGACCATTATAAAAACATATTTGACTACAGAGTGCCATGTTTGGCCAATCAGAATCAAGTATTCCAGTCTTGCGATCTTGTCCTGTCCATTTCATGTGGAGATATAAATACATAATTGTACACTTAGTATCAAAAAATGAGGAGCTTCTATAAATAGCTAAGATATCTCCACAAATGCTTGACTTCTCAGAGTATAAAAATCTCAGTCTTTTGGAAAAAGACAGGAATCAAAAAGGCAGAAAACAAACGAGCAGAAAAGCATCTCCGAATGACAATTAAGCCAGAGCCATAGAGGCTAATGTACTATAAATTGTTAAAAAGGCTCATAGTGTGTCTCATTTGTTGTACAGGATTGGATGGTAAATGATGGTTCATTTATTTGGAGGATGTGCTGGTGAAGAGATAATGAGGGGAGGGTGGTGTTGATTCTCTGTGTTATTGTCTTATGACTCTGTTTTTATTTCCTCTTATTCTGAGAATGTGGCCTGAAGACAGCCTTTATGAAATATGCAGGCCTGAACATTGATCCAGAGACATAAACACACTGCTAACAATGCCATGAATCCCATACTCCAGGCACTGAACATCTAGCTCACAACAGGAGAATTTCTGCGGATTGATCTGCGGTCCTTTAATCCCCAAGCTGGACCTGAAGGGGACACTTCTATTAGTGTGAAAGTACAGTGTCAACTCGTTCTTAATACTCCCAAAAATACAAAACTTGAGCAGGCAACGAAAATACCGACACTGATTCTGCAGAACCAATACTGTTTGATAAAATTTTATAGTTATTAAATTTAAATATATATATATATGTATATGTATGTATGTATTATAAATAAAATACCTGTGTAAGAGCTACATCACTGCCCATAAAAGGCTTTTCCAAATGAAACAAAAAGCATTATACATAATAGATTAGTTAAATATGTTAAACAATGAGGCAGGATAATTGTATTCTTATGCATATTGCACAACAATATATATAATTTATTCTGTTACATTTAATTGTGTAATTGTGTACATATTGCATAGATTGCTTTTAATTTTTGTGACTGTTCAGGGTCTTGTGAGTTCATGTCAACAGGAATTTTATGCGATATGACCAAAGCGTACAAGCGAACAATTAGTTATCCATGAGAAAAAAATATTATTCTTTGCTAAAAGGCCTCAGTCGTACACAAAACTATAGCATGTTCTTGAGATAGATTTTTGGTCATCATTTATAGTTGTGCATTGGAGTGTGAAATTAAAAAAAAAAGTGGAAAGAGGTTGTGCGAGAGACAGTGGTTGGGGGAAAAAAACATTACCCTGATTTTCTAAACTAAACGCTACATTTGCATGAAATTATATTTCTCTTGTCAGACTCTGAAAGTGCCATTTCCACATTTTCTCCGGCTTCATCCTGCAGCCCAGAGCAAAACCCATTTAGAGAGTAGAAGGTTGTTTTGATAATGAAGGCATCTGACTGCTTACTGACGAAATGGCGAGGAAATGTGAGGTGAAGCTACGCATCTACTTGTGGTTTCACACCTAGGATAGATCACACACACACAGAGACACCTTGCTGTGTTGATACTCAGGATGAACACGCTCTAGGCCAAAAGAGCTGAACAATTCTCAACATTTCCCTGGTTTTTATACCGTGCTATAAATGAATTTATTTTGTCTTTATTTTTTGGATTTATGGAAATTTTAATAACTATTACAAAATGCCTTTAAGTCAAGGTAAAAGGCACTGAGAGTTATTTGTTATGAGATGCTTTTTAGCCAAAATCAGATAGTGTATCAGTCGAAACAAATGTTCTTTTGATAAAATCAAATGGTTTAGCACATTTTTACCCCAAAGTACTTGTAGTATTCCCACTTGAATGATTGACAATGAGTCATTAGTGAGACTTTTCTCTTTAAAATCATTGTTTCTCCATGATAAAGTAGAAAATCACTTCACACCACTCACTAACACTGGTTTGGAATGTTAACACAGACAAGTTGAGTGATGCGAACTGCTTGACCAATCAAACTTCTGGACCGGAAAGAGGTTAATTCTCTAGTGTTTGGCCTGAACTCTTTTTTTTGTGCTATTAATTCACTTAAAAAGTTTGTCTCTTGAACTTTCTTTGAGGACTTGATCACATATATTCAGTGTTCTCTTTCAAAGTCACCTGAAGATGCCAGTTACTCTGCCCGCATTAGCCTTTAGTTCACCATTTTCATTTCATTTCCCACAATTTGTTAATGAACCCTTGCAGCCTCTCTGTATCTACCAACAGTAAGAGGTAAATCATCTGCCCTTCCCTTCCAGCATGTTGTCACTTTTATTACATCTCGGCAAATATTTTGGCTTTTAGCTTGGACGAAACTTTGCTGGGGAGTCTTTATTAACCGAATTGAACTGTGAACTGAAGCATTAAATAAATATTGCACTCGAGGCAGAGATTTTTCAAGATCTCTTCCTGGCAACTAGGTTTTGCTTTTTGTTTTTGTTTTTTCTGTACTCGCTGATGCAGAGGGAGTGTAGCAATAGAAATGAATCTGTACAGCAAATGGGAGCTTTAATTACAGCTGAAACGAGACCTGCGGAGAATAATAATAAAGAAAGCCAAAAGGAAAATAACAAACAGGAGAAGGAAAGGCAGATTAACTGTGAATTAATCACGTTGACGCCAATATTCCATTTTGCCAGCAGGAGTTTTTATGCTTAACTTTTCTCATTGTATTTGTGACAGCTAATGAATGGTGCATGTAAATAACCACAAAATACTTGTAGTCAAGTTTTTTTCTTTTTCTTTTTTTTTTTTCTAAACAAGCAGCCTCGTTGTGTATTACCTGTTTGGGAGGCAGCATTTTTTTGAGTCTCATTGTTGATTCTCCATTGGTATCAACTGGAGCTGCCAGTCAGATCCAGTCCGGAAGACTCCAGACTGTCTGCCACTGTGACCTCTCACAGCTGGTCAGTTTCCAACAAAACTTTTTTCTTTGTTGACATTCATCCGTTTCCATGTGTCGTCTATTTGTATCCAGCGCATGGTGTGGTCGATAGGTGGTCTATTTATACAGGAAGCTGTTATTTTGAGGCATTGTAAAGATGTGTACATATTGCTACAAAATAAGCTACAATATATATTTTTTTTTTCGCCACTAGGGGTCGCTAACCTCTTACAATAACAAAGGTGTAGGTTGATGACGCATAAGCGGAATTATGGAAATTGTCATCATGCCAAAGGATCTAATAATGTTTATGGATGAGTGAATACATTGATGTTTTTAACATGACTGTGGTATGAAGCATAGCATGATTGCTAATAACAGAGACAGATATCAGCGCCACACGAGAGTCCCGTGGATATAAACGAATAAGGACATTTCTTTCTACCGAACGAACCGCAAGTGCTGAATTAATACTCACACAGGTCAGTTTATTTGACGAATGAAACTTGTGAGGTAACGCAGCGCTGTTTCACTTGGTCTACACTATCACACTAAACTGCACAAGTTATAATGTTATTCTATGTGTTAGTTTGTGTGCTGTATGAGACTAGCAGTAAGCTAGATCAACATTAAAATAACATACTGATCATGTTCTAACATTTCATCATGTTGAGCTATATAACATTGATTAGTTTTATGTACATTTGCTCACCTCTACTCTGTCAAGTCGAAGTTTGTCACGGACGTGGAGTGCTCAGCATCTCGAAAACGCCACACTGATATTGATCCTCGTTTTAGTTCTCCTTTTGTCCCAAAGTCTGCTTGCCATGATCCATAATGTTTGAATGAAACAACAACAGCGTGAGCGTGCCGCTAGACGTAACGCAGTTGTCCACGTCTGTCGCCATATGTTACTATGGCAGTACGGGCAGAAACCAGGGATAACGCGATAAATGTCATTGACAGGCGACAAGTGAACAGGGACGAACCATTATTTAAAATTTCTCTGAAATTAAAAATATTTGTGAACTTTGGGAACTTTTGGGATATTGTAAGTACACAACTGCAGGAAATATATGTGATAAGTGATTTTTGGATATTTTATTACAAAATTCTTACATATTGTATTAATGTATGCAGTTAGTAAATATAGATAAAGGAATAATTTACTTTAAAATTAAAATTCTGTCATCATTTACTCACCCTCGAGTTGTTTTAAACCTTTATGAATTTCTTTCTTCTGCTGAACACAAAATAAGATATTTTGAAGAATGTCGGTAACCAGACAGTTGATGGACCCCATTGACTTCCATAGTATTTTTTTTTTCCTACTATGGAAGTCAGTGGGGTCCATCAAATGTCTGGTTACCGACATTCTTCAAAATATCTTATTTTAAAGGAATAATCATATCAAAGTTCAATAAAAGTTAAAGGGTTAGTTCACCCAAAAATTACAATTCTGTCATTAATTACTCACCCTTTTGTCATTCCACATCCTTAAGACCTTTGTTCATCGTCAGAACACAAATGAAGATATTTTTAATTTAAAACATCCGAGAGGTTTCTGTCCCTCCATAGAGATCTAACACAACTGCCACATTCAAGGTCCAGAACGGTAGGAAAGACATCATTAAAGTAACTGTGGTTTAACCTAAATTTTATGAAGCGACGCGAGTGCTTTGTTTGCACAAAAAACATAATTTACCACTTTATTTACAAAATAATATTATCCAAATCGTGTTCACACAACAATGTCAGCTCTCACGTCAACACAACACGCATGCATCGTGGTGCTCTCTTGAACATGCTTTGCAGATCAATATTTTCGTAAATAAAGTTAAATTACCACTGGAGTCACATGGATTACTTCAACGATGTCTTTCCTATCGTTCTGGGCCTTGAATGTGGTAGTCTCTGGAGGGACAGAAAGCTCTCAGATTTCATTAAAAAATATCTTCTTTTGTGTTTTTAGGATGAACGTAGAACAACACGAGGGTGAGTAATTAATGACATAATTTAAATTTTTGGGTGAACTAACCCTTTAAGCTTAGTCAACAGCACTGGTGGCTATAACGTTGATCACTACAAATATTCATTTTGACTTATCTCTCATTTTCTTTAAAACTGCAAAGATATGAGTCCCAATGAGTGGCAGTGAATGAGGTCAATCCATAAACATCAAAGTACTCACTGATTCATAAAACGTAAACAATATGCATGTTAATATGATTTTTACGTGATAAAAAAATGCTTGCAAATCTTTTGTGTGTGAAATCATTTCCAATTTTACAATTTCATATGCCACAACAATGCACACCTAAAACACTAAAATGACTGTTCAAATTACAAGAACAACTTTACAGCTCAAATAATAGTTTATAATAGTTTTAACATGAGAATTAATGTAAGTGCTTTTATTCAATTATAAGCTTCACATTTATGCTTTTTAAAGCCTCCAAAAGTGCATCCCATTTTTACTTTTGTTTTACAGGAAATTTGAGCATAACTTATACTGAACCCGGAGTATTTATTTAAGTCATTCCTTTAACCTACACCTTTTTATGTAACATGTTTAAAAAATTGACTTATTATTATGCTTTGTGTCCCCATAAGGTGTAGTTATGGTATGTACCAGCAGAGGCACTCTACCAGCCAAAGCTCATATAAGTTATATTTGTCCAATAAGTGATAGTTAAAATATTTAAAATGGTTTATTAGTTTCAATAATTAGCTCACATCATAATCAATGATTATAAAGCAGTGAAGTAATTAAGCTTTTAGCTGTAGTATTCCGGGAATGACTGATTTGTTTCTGTCTAACCCAGATGCCTCAGCTGGTCTGAGCGTTTAATGGCTTGTCCTATATGATGAAATCAGCACCCTCTCATCCTGTCTAGGAGTACCTGTCTTTCTCCGTGCAGAGCAACTCTTTCCAGAGCTTGTTAGGCACCACACGGTTGTGCTGAAGGGTTGCCGTTGGCTGCTGGAGTTTTCGGTATCCCCCTGTCCATAAGCTTGAGAATTCTTTTGACAGGCTTGAAAACTCTTTCTCTAACTTGAGCTGGCAGCCTTATTTTACACACTCTGAAAGGCTGTTTGCCCTGCCACATCCAACTGGACTGAAAATAGTGGAGAAAGAACAGCTGAGTGTGTTTACAAGTGTTTTGAATATCCTGATTATGTGTTTTGATTATGTAAGAATCGGCCTGTGTTGAAGGGTGTAGATGCATTCTTCAGAAAGTGCTCGCTTTGTGCTTGAAGCGCAAATGTATCACAGTGCATTGATCTGGCAATGAAAATTAAATAAATAGGTAATGAAGATTAATAATAGATTTTATTTATTACTTAATACTTAATGTATTAAACATCGATTTATCCAAAATATAATTTTGACCTATATTCAGTAAAATGTAGATTTGTAATCTATTATGACCTTTTTATGTTTTTTTACGCATATTTTTTAGAATAATTATGAATCATGCCCAAATAGTTCAAGTCAATAATCAAATTGTGACAGAATTTCAGATTTTGATCCATTGCCTTATTTAAACTAGTTTTCTCAATAATAAGAAGAAAACATTATTTTATTATTATTAAAATTATTAGAATTATTATTATATAAATGTTCCAAAATGACAAAAGAATTTAAAATTGTCCATACAATTCATGCACTTTGTTCTAAATCATCTGAAGTCACATGATAGTGAAAGACAAAAGATTGCATGATTTGATATCCGACCTTGTTCTCATTAACTATGTTTCCAACTTATTTTTATGCACATTTTGGAATATTGCATAAACAAATTGCCGGAAGGAAATACCAAGATGCGCATAAATTCTAAACGTGCATAAAAAGACGTAATCGCTCAATTGGTGCGTATAAATTTTTTGATCCGATAAGAAGACATGCACATAAATTACGATGGAAACACATTTACTGATTAAATCGTTTGATGCACAACAAAAAAACTGACTTTTCCTCAGCAGTGGATGTGATTGTGTAACTGGACTAACCAGTGGACCGATTAATGCACAGCATCACAAATGTTGATTTGATCATTCTGAAATGCATGAGCCAAAGTCTGTCATCAGAATGATTCGGTGTAATGACGACCTCCCAGAAGTGTCTCGGGTGATTGCGTTCCCAAATGCCAGCCATCCGAACGCAAGATAACACATGGGATGAAAACGCTGCTTTATTTGCCAATGTTTTATGCTATATTCCAATTTTGCGCATAAGTTAAATTGACAACTTTGGATGCAAACATAGCTATTGGTGCAATGTGCATGAATCATTATCAGGATTTGGATATCATAATTAATCAGTTGATCCAGGTTTTAATGTTTCATTCACAAACTAGACTGATCCAGTTCTTCAGAATTCACCTTTTTGTTCAACATAAGAAAAAGTCAAACAGGTTTTGAATGAAATGTGGGCAAGTAAATTATTACAGAATGTGTATGTAATTTTTTTTTGTACATTCAGTTTGAAAGATTGTCAAAGCAAATATTTCAACCCGATCTCACGCCAATTCGTATGAATTTTACGAGGTGGCTAATTCGACCACATTCGTACGAACTAGTGTGATTTTTGCTAAATCATGCATATTTTACGAGTTGCCCAATTCGTACGAATGACCTACCCCTGACCCCGCCCCTAAATCTACCCATCACGTGGGTTTAGACAAATCATACAAATTCGTACGAGTGAGGTCGTGCGAATTCGTACGAATTAGCCACCTTTTACTCACTCGTACGAATTGGTCGTGAAATAGCATTGAATATTTACACCCCTATAAGTACTGATTCCGTTCCCTTCATAGTGTGCGGCTGGTTCTCTGGCTGTCGGCCAGCCTGTATCCAAGTGCCTCTCAGAGCTGCCCGCTGATGAGCTGGCGCTCCAGACAAATTGATCTGAATCAAAACCACTCCAACCCAAAAAGAGTGCTCATTTCAAGGGAGAGATGTCTACCATTCACACAGAACCGTTTGAAACGCAATACACACGAAAGGATGCGGTGTACTCTTAATTGGGAAATGTCTTGGATCGAACAGTTTTGCACTTATACGCCGATTATAAGATCTAAGTCAACGCATTAAATCCACCATCAACATTATACACCCAACCCCAGTCTTTTAAAACCAGACTAAAACTCATTGGAAGGAGTGACAGGCCTCAGGGGGACTAAAGTCATGGTGATGCCAACACTGAGCCACTGCAGGGCCAGCGCATCGTCAGCAATTGAGTGAGTGGAGACGTAATGCTTGATGACAGTGTAGTGGGGTAATGAAAGGTTGCTCCCACACAGAGTAAAAATTCAATCTGCCAGCAGAAACCGCAAAAATTCCTCAAAAGCCTGATAGATGCTCCCAGCTACGTACTGCGCATTCAAACCTGAGTGACTGGATTTTTGCTTCCTAGCAAGTGCTCCTTTTAATGTGGTTTTATGATGAAACACTGACGGAAGAAAATGGCCACTGCGCTTGAACGAATGCTTCGGTTGTTGGCACGATTTAAGCAATGTTACAAAACTGATGATGCATGAAATAAATACCTTGACCTTTTTGGGGGCTATTTTGCAAACAAAACACACGCACACACACACACACACACAAAAAGCAAGGACTCAACTGCCTATGTAAGGGCTCTTTAGCTGGCTGCCCACGGCCAAACATGGCCCGTCAATCATTTTTATACAGCTTTCCGATTGATTTTGATAATCGCTGGAGTGCCTGATACACCAGGGTGTACTTTGCGCAAATCTTAGCGATGGATCGTCCATATTCAGAGTGCTTTTAAGCTTTTTCTGCCCACAGTTCAGCTATAGTGTCTTAGGCATGAACTTGAAGTATTAAATTTCTGTCCTGTTTTATCCAATAAAATGTATCTAAATAGGTTTTGTCTTCTCCAGCCAAAATGATGACAGTGTCTTATTCGTTACAGGAAAAAAAAAGTGATAAAAAGTAAAAAATAAATTTAAAAAAATCAGCTCTTCTTAAGTATAAAATGAGAGTTCTATGTCAGTGGCGACTGGTGGGTTTTAAAATAGAGGCAGAAATGTATGGAGCGAATTATGTTCCATAATTAAACAAACAAATCCAGCATTTTGCAAAGAAACTCGATCTACTTCGCAAAGGAAAACTCAACTTGCAAACAAACTCGATCTGCTTTGCAATGGAAAACTCGACTCGCAAACAAACAGAAAGCAGTGTGCAAGTACAAAGGTCAGTTTGAGTGAAAATGCAGTGGAGTAACAAATATGTATTGTGTTTTACAAATATAAATAAATGAGCCGAGATAATACTTCACAAATAAATACAAACCATCCTACAAATTGCATGTAACCTTTGAACAAATACCAAATCTAGTGCATAAAAATGCATATCTGTCTGTTATGATTGTGTGACACTTGGCTTTTTATGAGATCTCTCGGCTCGTTTTTCTCACAAATATGTCCAGGCAGATTTTCAGTGGTGATTGTCTATTTATAATTATTTTTATTTTATTTTATCAACGGAGGCTATTTTTATTTATTTTTTTAACCAACGCTGCGTTTGAAATCACAGTCTCTTGAGTAGGTATTTATTTGGAATAAGTACTTACATTGTGACTGCTAAAAAAGTATGTTCTATAGTATGAATGTGTGTAGTATGTAAATAATCCGGACGTACTACATTCGCCATGTTGTCATTATCATGTGACCTACCAGCGTCAGTTGCGTCGCATCATTGTCATTCATAAATCCTCTCCCGTGGCCTCATGGGATAGTAAAGTGTCCATCGTGTGCGCACTTCAGAATCTCACCGGAAGTAGTAGGTCATCCGGGTACCTTTTCCCTACTCTTTAATGAGTACTGTGAATTCCGACATACTACTCTTGTCACATACTGTTTTTCACCTACTATATAGTAGGGAAGTATGCGATTTCGGATGCAGCCCAAGTCTCATTTGCTCCCCCTGCATTTCTCTCCGTCAGACTCGCTTTAGCAGTTTAATTATATCAGTAGATTTGGCTTGTTCAGGAAAGACCAGCGGTGGTTCCGACTTCTTCAGTAATATTTTATTGTGTTACAGTGGTGAAATTACAAACAAGAAATACTTATTCTGAAACATGAAATTAAATGAATAACTGGGAACATTAAATTGTCCTTCTCCCATTTTCACTTCAATTTTTTGGTAGGCTGTGCCTCCCCTGACGAGCTGCCACTGTTCAATAGTTTGCAGGTGGTGAGAATTTTCTTTTTTTATTTACATTTTTGAAGGTCTCTTATGCTCACCAAGGCATCAAAATCCAGAGAAACAGTAATATTGTTACAATTCAAACTAACTAAGATCTTAGAATTATTTATTTATTTGATTTTAATTAATTAAAAGTAAATCCAGTTTTCAGGTCTCTCCTTTTAAATTAATTTTATAAAGCTTAAATTGAATACCCCTGACTATTTTTAATGTAAACAGACACAGCATTAAGTGTGTTCATTCTGTTTTTCATGTTAACATTTTACTTCCAGGTGAAGGTCTAATAATTAATTAGTTAGACCTCTAATAATAGTTGTGATGAGTAAGGTTAGGGTAAGCGGCTAGAGATTGCATTGTGTCAATGAATGTCCTCATAAAGATAGATGTACAAGAGAGAGAGAGAGTGTGTGTGTGTGTGTGTGTGTGTGTGTGTGTGTGTGTGTGTGTGTGTGTGTGTGTGTGTGTGTGTGTGTGTGTGTGTGTGTGTGTGTGTGTGTGTGTGTGTGTGTGTGTGTGTGTGTGTGTGTGTGTGTGTGTGTGTGTGTTGCAAATGCTCATTGGCGTCATTAAAAAATAGACAGAAAATTAATGGGTTCTTTTTTTAAATTTGCTGAACTTCCTCCGTAAGCAGTAATGTATAATTAATATCCCACTTGTGCTCTAAAACCAAAACTATATTTTTTTTACCTACTATATGTTCTCTTTCTCTTTCTCTCTCTTTCTCTCTCTCTCTCTCTCTCTACCCACTTTTCTGCTTTGTTGACTTTTCATTTATCTCCATCACTGACTCATTCTTTTGACCTTTAATAGTGAAGCCTTAAAACAGTGAGGGAAAAAAAACAGGAACAAATGATTTGCAAAGGTTACTACATCAAAACTATTAGGTGACTGTACATCCCTGAAACAGAAAATTTGTCTTTTGCAGTTTAAAATAACACATCACTTATATTACATCAATTAAGTGTGAAATTTAACAGTTTAAACAGTTTTGGCTTTCTCCAAAACCTACAGTGTACAAGGGGCTGAAAAACAAGAATGTCATACATTTTTACTTGGGAAAAGAAATGGATTTATCATTGAAGCTCAAGACAAAAGTATCCATAACGGCTTCATGTTATGCTATGAAGTTCAGTTCAACACCCCAAAGAAATGTTGAAATCAGTTTTGTTCAACATCCAGTCAGACATGATTGTCTCTAACCGTCAGTCTCCAAATGTATAATCCTGAATCCTGAATAAATTCATGGTCTCTCATAGATTTGTATCCCTAAATGAATAATCACACATATATTCATTGTTCAATTATAGTGCTGAACATTGAACTTATTCCTCCCTACTCGCACTTAGCTGCAGCTATTTTCCCTGTCTAAGGAAAGAGAACACATACTGTAATTCTCAATTCATCAGATCAATTGGAAGGGCCACCGAGAATATTACGGTATTTTTCATTGCGACTATTGTGCACAACCGAATTTATGTCATTGCGCTAATGTGCTATGCATGTTCCTCTGGGTTTTTGAGTAAGAGCTTTGCGTTGTTTCACAGATTGAAAGCAGCATTAAAATAAGCCATTCAAGTGGAAAATGATGTAGTGTTGTTTATTGGAAACAGTTGCATGGGTCGTGGTTTACTACTGGTATTATGTCGCTGATTATGAGAAAAACTGTAAAACGGCATCAATATTATTTGAGCTAGATAAATCGCTTTTCAATAAGAGAACTTCAAAGTGGGCTCAGATGAAACTCCATGCAAATCAAAGTGATTGCTGGGACAATTTTGAACCATTCTGCAAAGGAAGATTCATGCTGCGGGGTGTCTTGAGGAGTTTGGCATTCTAATGATCCGTCCTGATTTGAAAATTCCATATGCAGAATTCAGAGCATTTTATCTGGAGTTGGGATCAAACTTCTCTGCATCTCCACATGTACTGCTGGGAGCCTGAAACTCTAGAAGTTTAATCTGAGCTCTAATTATGCATATTTTGACTTCTTATAGATTAAGTTTGCGTGGGATGTGGCAAAATGTATAAACTTTCACTGTGATTAAAGGAACAGTTCACCCAAAAATGAAAATTGTGTAATGATTTACTCGCCAGCATGTCGTTCCAAACCTGTATGACTTAATTTCTTCTGTGGAACACAAAAGAAGTCTTTAAAAAATTGTCAAGAATGGTGCTGGTTATTGTTTTCCATGAATGTACAATGAATGGAGACTTTTTGAGCTTCAATAAGGACACAGAAGCAACATATAAATGGTTCATATTACATGCGTGCTATTTTCCGGTTCATCTGAAACCATACGATAACTTTAGGTAAGGACTAATCTGAAATTTAAGTCGATGTTCAGTGAAAATCTTGACATCTACTCCAGTTCTTCTCGGCGTGTTCATGATGAGTAAAGTAGCGATGAACAAATCATTCTTTAGTCGAATATTTTGGAGTGAGTCAGGTGATTCAGCTTACTGAATTAATTCGTTCTGAACAATTCATTCATAAATTGTGCCAATCTGCTTCTCAAGTTCTGACTCAATTATCTGGATGCAGCAGTTAATATCTAATATGAGAGTTAAAGTTTTAGTGATAAGCATCAAAGAATCAAAGCCTCAGAAAAAAAAATATTTAAAAAAATGGAATGATTAAAGAAATAAATGAAGTCATACAGTTTTATATTGACATGAATTTGAGTAAATAATGACAATTTTCTCCCATATTTTTAGTAAATCTTTTTAAGTACTCTGGTCACATAGTCATCCATGTTATCTGCTCGGTCTGAATGAATAGAAAAATAATAGTAATTCAAAATGCTAGAGCTATTATTATTATAAACTCGATTTTTTTTGCAAGCTAGTCACAATAGTGCTTTAGATGAGAATTCTGGGAAACCATCCTCTCAAGAACGCAACAGAGGAAGATAAAGAAGAATGAAGTAAACTGTCACTTTTTCATGCCTTCAACCACAATAGTACGGCTGCTGATTCATTCTCCGGGTGGCACTACTGTCTGTTGTTCTCTGGAGGAAATTAGTGGCATTATTGAGAATCCAGTATACCATTAAACCGTTATTGAAGTGTCCCCAGGCATTTCGACTGAGTTTCTGTCTTTGAATTTCAAGGCTAAACCAAATGGCTCACTATAGAGATATAGTCTCATATTCTTTCATATGTGTTGGTTTGTATATGTGAAACCAAAGAAAGGTTTAAGGGTGGTTCCTCCTTTATATTCTATTACATTTATACTCTCAGCACATTTTTAACAACTTTTAATTTGCTTCACACCACCAACGTTAATGTGTTTGTAGGCTAATGTATACTGACCTCATACTAAGTGAAATTATTAATGAAAAACTCACATGCCATACGTGAATACACTGATATTATTTCATGTTTTATATTTAATGTTCTTTCTTTTTTGGTGTGAAAAATATGCCGCCTTCGTGATGAGTCGGATATTTGTACGTTTGTTTTATTTTGCTAATTGAACCGATGATAAATTCAAAACAAGTGTAATGATTTAATTCTAGTGAATTGTTCACATTTGCATGTTTTAAAACTTCAAAAGCCAGGACGTTCATTTAACAGACGGTGCACTTTTTAAAGTGTAGGAGTAGAATTTTAGCATGAGTCAAAAATAATGTATTTTGAAAACAAATGCATGTAGGCGGCTGTAATGATCATATTCAGTCATGTATGCTCCTACACAGAGCACTAAATATGATGTTTGATGGTTCATTGGATGGTGACGTCAGTCTGACTGTAAAGTAGACATCTGTAACCCTAGTGCACCATGGGTACGTTGGATCGCCTCTTTAGAGCATTGCCTCAAAGCCCAGAGCAGAAGTCAACTCTGAATAAATGAACAGTATGCTGAGGATATATCTGCCCACACAATGACACCAACACTTGTCCTCACAACTACTGATTCTCTCACTTGTTTTATTACACCTCTTTATTCATTCCTCTGTATTTAAATCTCTTTTGTTCACTTCATTAACTATGTGTTTATGTGTGGTTAATCAAGCTTTTGTTTTGTTGTTAGCAGGCACCAAATTAACTTACAAATGTCATATTGTCTGTCAAGCGAAAACCTCGTCTCTCTATAGGTAGTAATTTTTTAGTGTTATTTTTATTTATTTATTATAAACCATTACTTTTGGTCACCCTTTATGTCTGTCTTTGGGTTTCGCAAATATTTAACCAATGAAAAGGATTAAACAGAGCTTGTGACTAAACCTTGTAACTCCATTGGATCATCAAACTGTTGGTAAAACCTCATAATTCTGCCGCGTCACTATCTTGAATGAAGTGCGACATGCATTTTGGACCGTCTCTGCTTGTTTGCAACGCAAGAGTTGATAAATAACTGGTTGTTTGAATAAGTACAGCGTTTTCTATACTCAAGAAACACTATATAAAGGCTAATGTTTTATGTATTTGAGGAATGGAGAAGAGTGTCTTAGTCTAGCATTTGTCATAGAGTCATGATCAATAAGGTTTTAAATAGCCTGTGCGAAGCACTTAATTTTTTATAACATGGGATTTGAGCCAGATACAGAGAAAAAACTGAGCGCCCACATAGCTATTCAGTAAACTTTATAACCTGTAAGTTGATGAAAACATAATGCGATGCACTCACTGCCTCAGATTTGGCCGTTCTAATGGCGGACAAAACGCAATGTTTGGTTCGCTGGTAAAAAAACAAACAAAACAAAAACAACATCAACTTCATTTGAGCTTGATTTTGATAGAATGTTAATAATATACTGACACATGCAATTGTCTGACCATATACAGTATAAAGCCACAATATCAACTTTTGGAGGGAAAATATCCATTTCCTGAAAAGTAGTGGTTTTGGACATACAAGATTTCCACCCGACAGTGACAGTATTCAAATTAGTTCTGTCAGTTAATTGTTTAATTTAAATTTTAAATGAAAAATAATCAATTTACAGACCTTAAGTAATTAACCATTCTAAATTAAAGTTGAACTGTAATTTATATATTAATAAGTGATTTACAGTTGTAGACGTGGCCTCTTACTCCAGCTTGTTATTTCCTGATTCAGTTTTTGTTTTTGTTATATCACCCCTCTCAGTGTCTTTTTAATAAAAATGACAAAATCCCCCAAAACAAACAAACAGAGAATACTAATAAATGACTTCAAAACAAAAAGTTGCCAAATAAATAAAGAAAAATACTTGCGGGTGTTTTCAGAAGTAACAAATGACTGTTTTTAAGTTGCAGTTGCCCAATGACAGATACGGCACATAAGTAGAATAATACAGTTGTGTCTCTCTGTGTTAGTGCTGAAACAGCTTCTAATGTCATTTTCTTTCATATGAAAATATGCAGGGTATGGCTGTGTTTAAATGTTAGCAGATGCGTTAACCCAGAGGCGACAGGTGACATGACAGTGATAAATGCACTGGCCTATTTGCTCATATCTTCTTCTTAATGGTTCCCTACTTTTCACAATCCACCCGTATCTTTCTTTTATTCTGTCTCTACATGAAATGCTGCAAGTGACAACAGCCTTGAGTATCGAGGAACCGCTTATGGCAGTGTTTAGTTCCTCAATACTTTGTTATTGCTGCATTCAAGTCGACTATTGATTCTTTTACATTTAGTGTCATACTGAACTTCTAAAGCATTCAATATTTGTGAGTAGATTTCCGCTCAAATCAGTCATACCAGATGTTTTTTTCATTTATATTTTTATCAAAACACACATGCATGTCTCAATATAGGCTTCATTCAAATTTATGAAATTCAGTCATATATTTCAGTGACATTCAGTGATGTATTAGCCTGACTACGTCAGACTTCGTACTTCCACTCAATTTCATTTCGCTTCTGTACTCAGTCTGAGACAGCGTCATAGCTTTCCGTTTTCCTCCGGCCTGAAAACAGCCGGCCAATCAACGAACAGAGGGCGGGCTGAGAGCCGTGACGTAGACGCTGATTGTACCGTGGATGCGTAGATTTACTTCACATAATCTGCAAAAGTCGTTCACAGCCATGTTCACTCCGGTATTTCGCTCGATGGTTTTGTTTTCGCATCATACATGTGTTTACAGTGGAAGTTAGATGCGGCTGAGCATGTGCATAACACACGCCATAACCAAACGTTATGTGATTGGCTTACGGGTAACCAATGATTTTAAACTTCAGACAAGCCCCCCCCACCCCACCCCACCCCACGAGAAAGAAAACGCTTTTCAATTATGCCATGCCAGACTCTGTCTACGAAGCAAAGCGAAGTAGCAGAGTTTGGTATTACCAGGCTAGTGATGTATATAGTTGATCCCTAAATCTAGATAGAATTCTGTGACAATAAAAAAAAATCCCCTGAACTAACAGATTACGTGCATTGCTCTTAAAGAATTTGTTTATCTCACCTTGAAATTACTTTTTCCAACTCTGAGTTAATCTAATATATTATCATTTTTTACCGGTTCTTTAGACCTCCTATGTAAATATGTTAGTATATGGATTGAATACATTGTGTTTCCAAAGTTTTGATTTCTAAAGCTGTAGATTTTATAAGTTAAATTGGTGCACTGGCTGAATATATCAGTTTAGGCCTGTATGATTGTTATTTTCCTTCCAAACACAAAATGACATATTTAGACTTGAATTTCAGTCTGTTCTATTGCAAGTTATTAGAAGAATTGCAATATGGCACATGAGTCCTAAGGGTTTCTTTTAAATCATTTTATAATAAGTACATTGCATTGTTTCTTTTTTATTGTATGGAAATGAGCATCATGGACATTCTGCTGAATTACTCCTTTTGTGTCCCATGTAATAAAGAACATTTCATTGTGTTTATAGCGACTCAAGTTTGATGGTAATGAAATGATTTCACCTAATGCTTGTATGAACTATCTCTTTAAAACTCCATGCTGTAGGATACGTTTTAGAAGCTTTCAATGCTGGAAACTTCAGTCTTTCATTGAAGCTGCATCCATTCTGCGATGTTCCTGCACATTCATCTACCACAGATGAATGAAGGTTTTGCTTGTGCTACATCTAGAGTGGTTTTACTCCAGAGAGCAGGACATGTCATTATGACTTGATGTGTTAGAATGCTTCAGTGCTCTTTTCATTGACCCATCGAAGCTTATTGTCCGATCACTTATTGTCAAGGTTTCCTTTCATTCATCTGCTTTAACCTTTGTCTATTGGCTATTTTCCATCTGACCTTTTCCCTTCTAAGATTGTATTTATTTATGTTTTAAATACAAAGTCAGTGGTGGAGTGTGTGGTTTGTATTCATGCATTTGCAGTATGATAAAAATGATAAAGCATAACTTGTCAAAAAGCCATAGTATTGGGGTATCCAGTGATACTGCTCTGTGAAAGCAGAGCTTGAAAGGTCTATTGTCTGCTTGTTTGTCATCTTGTTTTTTTTTTCTGTCTTTTTCAGAGTTATATCCACGGCAGCAGTCAAGCTCAATTTGTGGCTGAATCTCACATTATTCTTCTGTTGAATATCCTTTCACATAAAACCTCCCTCTGCACAATGGACCTTGCACATTGTTCTGTTAATGAAGTTAACCGTAATAACCCACTGACTTCACAAACGTCTGTTCATCATTCTGTTAACTTTTGAAAATGTAGAATTTTAGTGTAGAAAAAGATTTTTAGTGTTGCAGATTATTTTGTTAGCAAAAATGAAAACAAAAGTAAATATATCATTTTTATTTACACATACTGCTGACAACAAATTTGACAAGACAAAAATAAAACAGTATATATATTAGTTACATATCCAAAGTACTGTTCAAATGTTTGGGGTCAGTAAAAGCTGATTTATACTTCTGCGTCAAACCTGTGTAGCAAGCGTAGCCTGATGTGCACCTTTCCAAAAATGTAACAATGCGCCAATTCTACCGGACCGCAAGTGCTGTGATTGGTCTGCTGAACCCCTCCCTCGGGTTTCACATGCACACAACGGACAACGACGCAGAAGTATAAATGAAAACCGACGCGTAGCCTACAGCTACAGAGGCTACGGCATAGGTCCAATGCATGTATAAATCAGCCTTAAGATATTGATTTCTATATATATAGAAAGAAAGTGAGCAAGAAAGAAAGAAATACTTTTTTTCGCAAAGACACATTAAATTAATCAAGTGACAGTAAATACTTTTATTATGTTGCAAATAAATTGTATATTATGATTCAGAATGATTTCTGAAGGATCATGTGACACTGAAGACTGGAGTAAAGATGCTGAAAATCCAGCTTTGCCATCACATGAATAAATAAAAAAAAAAAATTTATTAAAATAGAAAATGGTTATTTTAAATTGCAATAATATTTCACAATATTACTATTTTTACTGTTTTTTTTTTGTTTTTTTGTTTTTTTTTTTATTAAATAACTGCACCATTGGTGAGCATAAGAGAAAACTAAATTGAATTAAAAGTCCCGACCCCAAACTTTTGAATGTCAAATAGTCCAATGTCAGATGTTTTTGTCTACTCGTCTGTGGTTGTCAAAATCCATCAAGGTGCAGCTGTATGAAATGTTCTTACACATGTCTGTGTTTATCCTCATAGAAACTCTCAAACATACTGTACACACACTTGCTCACCTGGCCATGTCGACTATGTCCTTCTGAGTGTCATTCTCAGTTTGAACTTTCCCTGTAATTACGTGGGTTTGTTGACTGATGGGTACAGAGTGTGCAGACAGACCGAGACCCACTGCTAGCATCTGGCTCAGCTGCTGGAGAAGAGAGGAGCTTCTGCCTGCTGGCGGAACACCTCGTGTTTGTCTGTCTTCCTCTTGCCGACACCAAGCTTTCCCCTCAGGCTGTAGGAGACCTCCCAGCCGAGTGAAGTGTGCTCAGAGTTTAAGAGTTTCTTGTTCCCATTGTGTGCTAGAGCTATGCTTTCTGTAGTTGCAGCCCTCTCTTTAGTTTTGCAGGCACTCTGTAAGCATCATATCAGGTCCTGGCTGTTTATTGTGCAAACCAACCACATCCATGCCACTAGTCATTCCTTGACTTCCATCTCAGATGCGGCCATCACCATGGGAATGGTCCTTCTGAACGAAGCAGCCACCTCTAAGGGAGACGTGGGGAAACGAAGGAGTAAGTTTATTTCTTTCATATTGCTATTGTGTTCAGAATCCATTTATATGGACTATAGCCATAGGAACCAAAATATCTTAGAGATGTGAAAGTAAAATAACCACCTTCATCCTTCTGAATTAATTCTAATATGCTGATTTGGTGCTCTAGAAACATTTCTGAATGGTATTAATGCATTTAAATATTTTCAATTAAATGCTGTTCTTTTGACCTTTCTATTCATCAAAGAATCCTGAAAAAAAAAATGTTTATCACAGTTTTCTACAAAAAATATTTAGCAGCACTTTTTTCAACACTGATTATAAGAAATGTTTCTTGCCAAACATATTAGCACATAAGATTTCTGAAGGATCATGTGACACTGAAGACCGGAATAATGGCTGTTGAAAAGTTTTGCCATCACATGAATAAACTACATTTGAAAATATATTCAAATAGATAACAGTTATTTTAAGTCTAAATAATATATCACAATACTGTTTTAGTTTGTTTGTTTGTTTTAATCAAACGAGCATAAGAGACTTATTTCAAAACCATTTAAAAATATTTGAATCAATGCAAACTTTTGACTGGAAGTGTGTGTTTCAGTAGTTGATTTGATTTCAGTTTTGTTATCATTTAAAAAAAGTTTCATCAAACTTTTTTTATCATTTATATTTTCTTCCAGACTTTCAATCCTAAGATATGATTATACATTATAATAACATATTGTATCACATTTTTTTAAACTATGATAATCTAAGCAATTAAACACCATTTAGATATTTCATTTGTGAAAATATATAATTGCTTCTGTCCCACAGTTGTGGTGTCATTTCCACCACACTGATATTTTGCTTCTATTAAAATTTCTGAAATTAGTGTAATTAGTTACCATGGAAAGAGAGTCAGTTAAAAGCGTGCTTGAAATTAAATTAGATGTTTGATGTGTGAAGAAAACAAAGAAATATGAAAGTAACTATCACTAACCAGAATATATTTTTTATTTCCAATCATGCAATACTTTATTCATTTATGCTAAAAGTGTGATGTTTGCTTTAGCAAGACAAAGAAGTATGCCAATTTATTCCAAAATTCCAAAGATGGATGGATGGATGGATGGATGGATGGATGGATGGATGGATGGATGGATGGATGGATGGATGGATGGATGGATCGATGGATCGATGGGTCGATGGATCGATCGATCGACTGTCATATCCACAACAGAATAGGTAGACCATTTGAGATGTGGTAAAAATGACATTGTGGTGAGAATTGTATGTCCACTGTTGGAGTGTGAGTGTGAACAGTTTAGCTCAGTTCAGTTAGAGAGTTTATTTTCTAAAAGTCCATAGGGCTAAAAGTGCACAGTTAAATAAACACTCAGTAAATGGCCTGCAAACCACCCACAACCTCAGCATCTTGGGTTTGAGTTTTTCA
This sequence comes from Abramis brama, assembly GCF_963993115.1. Taxonomy (NCBI): domain Eukaryota; kingdom Metazoa; phylum Chordata; class Actinopteri; order Cypriniformes; family Leuciscidae; genus Abramis; species Abramis brama. The sequence continues at coordinate 56,012,626 of NC_139964.1, read as the reverse complement.
AGGGCAAGTACCACTCACACTGTGAAAAAAAGAAACTAGTTTATTTCTATAATTATGTCAAAAAGAACATTTTGAACATGTTGAAAAAAAAAAATTTGTTGAACGCTTTTCATAGTCATCTCCTATAACAGGCATAAAAGCATCAAAAGCAGCATATTTTTTCCTTTACATATTGATATTGTGTGTGCATGTATATTTGATTGGGTTGTGTTTTAAAGTGTATGTTTGGCTGAGCATGAGTATGCATCTTGCATAGGTGTGTGGCCCTGCATATCACCTCCAGCTTGAGTCTCTGTCCCACTTACAAGTTTGCTTTACATGACTTTCTTTTTTCCTCTGAGCTTCTCACATCAAACTCGTTCTCACTCCCCCTCTTGAAGTGCTTCTCAGGGGTTCCCATAAAGACAAGCATCGCTTCCAGACTGTGATAGACGAATAGCTTTCCATGTATTATCACTGCATTAGCTGTGAAGAGCACTTAATGTGATGGCCTCCATCCCACCTCCAAAGAGTCATCCCCAGCTTTGATATGCTAATGGTATGAATTATGGGTAATATGTAAATGCTGAGTTATGTAAATGATGAGTTATTTTTGGCTTGGTTTCCAACTCACCTCCATGACAAACAAGGGGAGTGCTTTTTGTTTCTGATTTTAGACTGCTCAGACAGAGAAGTGAGCTCTTTATGCAATACGCTGGGATACAAATGCTTGTAATTAACTGTATGTGTGTGTCAGCAGAAGTGTATAATTGTGGAAATTGCAATTTGTGTTTGTGTGGGTGGTCGTGTGTAAGGCAGGAGTTTTAGCAGTCATGAATATATAGCACCATTTAAATGTCATGCACACGTCATTTTTAACCATACTTGTGTTATTAACGTGCTATATACCGCTCAAGCACACAAATAAAGTTAGATTTGAGATAAAAATAGAAGCAATGCTGTTTTAGAATTAGTTTCTTGAATCAGAATTATCTAATTGAATCTTTGAAAACAGTGAATGAATAGAATTATATAGGGCTGGTTCACACAGAACGTGTTTTTTTTTTGCTGTTAAAAATGCGAGACACAGGTCAGTGGAACAAAATGCGCGACACAGGTCAGTGGAACAAAATGCGCAAGGTCTAGAGACAGGTTTTTTTAAAAAGTTTAACTTGAGTGCCACGTTTTGAGAATGTTGGTTCATGCGCGAGATGCTGCAAAAGACGCGAGACATGAGCACAATGGTTAAAGATGTCCGTCTAGCTCGTGCTTACATTGAAAAACAATGGAAAAGTAGTGCAGTGGAATGGAAAAATGTGTTCTGTGTGAATGGCCCATTTGTGTGTATTCCTCTTATGAAACAGTACCATACACATGGATTCTAACATGACAGGCTATCATACAAATGTACTTTACAGTAAGTTTGTAGTTTTTATTATAGAAGTGATTTTTATTTTATTTTATTGTATTAATTTTTAGAAAAACTTGACCACAGCTCAAGTATTATTTCCTCAAAATGTATTTTATCATCTTCTTCATAACCTGCTTTTTTTAAAAATTGTATGCCTTTTTGAAAGAGCTTAAAGGGATAGTTCTCCCAAAAATGGAAATTCTGGCATCATTTACTCACCCTCAAGTTGTTCCAAACCTGTGTGAATTGCTGAACAAAAAAGAATATGGGTTACCAAACAGTTGATGGGCCCCACTGACTTCCATAGTATGAAAAAAATAAGATAAAATAGTCAATGGGGTCCATCAACTGTTTGGTTAGTGGCATTTTTCAAAATATCTTCTTTAGTGTACAGCAGAAGAAAGAAATTCATACAGGTTTGAAACAACTTGAGGGTGTGTAAATGATAACAGAATTTTTATTTTTGGGTGAACTATCCCTTTAAGTTTGACAATCCTTCGACCATTGCAATTCATAATCTAACCAACAGCATTAATGTCATCATAATATGTGCACACTGAATTACCATTAATCTATTTTGTTTTCTTGCATTTATCTGCATAATGATTGATTTGGTCTTTTCTTTCAATTAAAAATCCTGTCAATTTATATCTGGTAATCTTCAAATATGGCTTTTAAATGGCTAATTATGTAGGCATAATTAAATGGTAAATGAAAATGCTAAAATTCTAACTACAGTAATTGAAGTGTGTTACAGTAGTGTGCAATATTTAAAACATATTAAATACATTAATTAATTCAGTTTGTAATTGACATTTAACCTTTTTTAAAACCGCTGAAGTGGATTGGATTGGGTTACTTACACTGAACCGAGTAGTTGTTAATCGAATCATTCTGAATATGCAGAAAATCACAGCCATTATCTATAGCCATCTTTATACTGCAAAGACAGCATTGCATTATGTGATTCCCATGCATTTGCGATGTTTAAAGCAGATCTGATGTGGCATTTCATTTACACAAAACCAAAATCTAAGCTCTGGTATTTCCTCCAGGAAATGCAAATCTAGTGTTTCACAGTAAGATGTTTTATATAAGATTAGACTTGATCTAGACAGGTGAATGTGTTGAAATGATTCATATCCTTTATAAAGCTCACATTAGCGAGTGTTTTAGTGACACATAACTTCTTGACTTCCTCTCTCCAGAGGTTGTGTCTCACATTTTCCCCTACGCCACCCAAATTTGCCGCGGCCATCATCTGCCCCGCCAGGGCCGTGGCACGGGGGTCAGAGGTCACATTAGCGCAGCAGATCATTAAACCGGCGGTGGCACCTCAGCACTGGGCTTTTCCTACACCTGTCACTGTTAATTGACCATTAGGCATATATGAATCTGCATTATTATAATCTCATCAGTCAGTCTCAGGATTCTTTGTTGAGAAGAGAGGTCATTTTACAGAAGAAGAGACTTAAGTTATTCATAGGGAGAAGGGTTGCGTGCCCATCTTGGAGCGCTTCCTCGGGGTTGTGAAAGGAGGAGGAAGACCCTGCAGATGTTTGCTCTGTATGCACTCCTGGGTGACCCTCTGTCAGCCACTGGAGGTACATGAGAAGGGAGCACTGACTAATTTATGTGATGGGGTTAGAGTAATAAGTTCTGACTGTTGAGATACGTGCATTTGTGTCATCATGCATATGCATGCATGTATATGTGTGTGTGCTTTTAAGTGCATGTCACAAAGATGAACTTACTCAAAGGGATATGGTGTCTGTATTAATCTGTGCATGCTTCTGTAATTTGTCTTGTATTTGATGTGTAGTTTTTATGCATCAGTAACCATATCAGCCACACATCTTATTCAAATGTATATAAAGATCTGAATTCAGCTTTTTTTAATGTATGTGTTGGGTTGGCCTGAAGCTGTCTGAACACAACTATTTTTAAAGGGATAGTTCACCCAAAAATGAAAATTAGCCCACGATTTACTCACCCTGAATCCATCCTAGGTGTATATGACATTCTTCTTTCAGAGCAATACAATTGGAGTTATATTAAAAAATGTCCTGGCTCTTCCAAGCTTTATAATGGCAGTGAATGGCCACTTCTGTTTTGAAGTCCATCAAAGTGCATCCATCCATGATAAAAGTGCTCCACACGGCTCCAGGGGGTTAATAAAGGCCTTCTGAAGTGAAGCGATGCGTTCGTGTAAGAAAAATATCCATATTTAAAACTTTAGCGATGAAAATAACTAGCTTCCGGCAGACAGCCCATGCAAGTCGACTTGCGCCAAAAGAGTAACACTTGACGATGTATGACGTAGGATGTAGGAGTAGCGTAAGCTTTGACGCCTCTCGCGGTTCAAACAAACAGGGCTGGGCAACAAACTCAAGTTCCTCCGACATTTCTCTTTAAAAATTCTCATTTTAGACTTCTAATTCGTGACTGGTGTTTTGTTTTGCTCTATCCTCTGCGCTTCCGCGTTGATCATTACGTTATGAAAACATTTATTGAGTACATTTTTTGCAATTCTAAAACAGTATATGGGCCCTATCTTGCACCCAGCACAATTGACTTTGTACACCGACGCGTGTATCATTCCTATTTTGCACCCGACGCACAACGGACTTTTCCCTCCACAGACGCACGTCGGTAAATTAGGGAATGAACTTGCGATCCCGGGGGCGGTTCAGCGAAAAGAGGAGGCGTGTTCCGGCGCAAATGTTCCCTGGTGCTATTTTGCAGTTCCAGAAAACAATTACGGCACAGAATTCTGTTATTCAGATGCTATTTTAAGGGCACATGCTTGGCCATAATGTAGCATGTGCACAACGCGCATACACTTTGCTTCTCTACTCTACACAGACACAGTTCCCATTTTTGCAAACCATATATAATTACAAGGAAAAATATTACCACACGAGGGAAACCATTATGGTGTCCATGAAGATGTGAAAAAAATAGGCATAAATCTAGCTTACACATTTACCCAAATTATTATACTCCTGTTTAACTAAAGCTAATTTGGGTGGGTTTCTCCCATCCTCATACAATGTCACTTCTCTGTATTTTACGGCCCTGACGAGAACGTCGGTCTCCTTGGCTGTGATCCGCTTCTGGTGTGTGCCTTGCAAATCCGCCATTATAATAGCAATCCGCCATGGAACAAGCGCGCCTGCTTTTAAACGGAATGTGAGATGACGTTCTGATTGGTTTATTGCACGTTACGCCCAAACCACACCTGAGTAATGTAGCTACTTCAGACCAACCCATTTTAGATTTGCGTCGGATCCGAGATCCGCCCACAAAGTTACTTGCGTTTCGCGTTTGATACTTGCGTTTCAGATCGTTAAAATAGGGCCCTAAAAGTCAATATTTATACCAATGCATTTCCATTGAAAATAAAGTAGGATACAGAATCTCCCATTTTACCATTGCTGAAGTCCACTCTCAAATGTAAAGCTAATTGTTTCATGGTTTGTGAACATTCTGTGGGATGTGCAGCCTCAAAGTTAACAATGTAGTGAAACTCATTGTAGCATATAGGTCACTTCCAGAACAGACTCTTTTTCAGGTGTCATCCCACAGCTATTATGTGACACAAAGTAGAAATATTTCCTATGGGGATTTTCTAGGAACAAAATATCCTCACTGTTAATGCCTCTACAAAAGCATCTGCTGATGGTAAATGGTGAGGCTTTGTGACTGTATATATTTAAAGAACTATATTATGTTTACTTGTTAGCAGAAAACATTTCAGCACATAAAGGCAGTCAGCTTAAATGCAGGTCCTTGCCCAAAAAAATAATAATAAAAAATACTCAGTTTGTTTCCACCAGTCATAACAACACACTGTAAAATGCTTGAGTAATGCAACACTTTGAGAGACTATAATGGATATTGACTTTTTCCCAACAAGGTTAGAGGGGTCGACCTATACGCAGAAAAATCCTGTTCACTGCCCTCCAACAACTAGGAAATTGAGTGTCTGTTGAGTTTTGCTCAGTACACAAAGTTCTCAATAAAAATTAAAGGGCTTACATAATTGAATTTAGATCTCAGGTTAAATACAAATTAAGTGTGTAATTACAGAAATAATGATTGTTTCCAAAAAACTCCCCATCTAACATTGGTCATGTAAACATAAAAAAAGTCTGACAATGATCACTTCATAGACTTTTAAGTGCATTTCTTTCAACAACTTACTGTTTAACACTTGAGCAAAATGTATTTTCTTTCATGCTACAGATATAATTAATCTCAGAATATCCCTTAACATACTAAGAGTAATTTTATAAAGCCTATTAATACATTTGGGACAGACAGTTTAGAGGGAATAGCCCATTATACAGCATTAAACACATTTGTAAAGAAAGCAGATGGAGTATCTTATTAGGCTCATCATCATAAAAATTATATTTAATGCATAGCCAAAGGCGAACTATTGTGTGCTGGGCCATTAGGGAGAAAATAAAACATTCACTAGTAAAAAAAACTAGTGCAAAAGCTAGTGAAGAGTGACAGTTTCAATGTTTTCTAACACAAAACTTATGAATGATTAATCCAGAAAGCTGATGTGTATTAAAAAAAAAAAAGAAAAAAAAAAAGATGTGCTTTAAAACTACTCGCAACAGAAGCTAGCAGATAGCTGGTCCAGATGGTCCAGATGTGTGGTCCATAAACCAAAAAGCAGCAATGTAATAAACCTGCATTTATGATCATAAACAATGACATATACCTCCACAACTAAATAAACTCAGTGTTTACATGCATTCCTGGAGCCTTAATTTACAATATCCAACTGTCCAATCTGTGTTCCAAATACCCTTTAACTGAAGTCGGCAGTCTGCATTGTTTCCATAGCAAATGGAGAAAATAATAATGTTGTTAAAGGAACTGTTCACCTAAAAATGTAAGTTCTGACATCATTTACTCACTCTTATTGCAAACCTGTATGACTTTCTTCTATGGAACAAAACAGATATTTTGAACAAAGTGGGGTCCAAAGCAACATTCAGTCCTATTGACTTTCATTGTATTGAACAAAAGAAACCCACCTTTTTCGGGTGAACCATTCCTTTTAATTTTGTATACTTTTTGTACTTTTACTTCTATCTAAAACAGACAGTACCATACATGCAAAAAAACCTCAACCTCTGGTGACTTAAAAATGTTAATTGCTGCTATGCAGAATAAGAATACTCACACAGTGAGTGGTTGATCAAACCCAGCGGTCGTCAAGGAAACACAGTGACTCGAAGCATTTAAAATAGGAAAATGCTAAATGAAGATTGCCGGAGTAGTGACGCTGTACTTTTAAACACCACTCCCCCCGCAGAAACATTTACGGCAAGCGACTCCATCCAGTTGTAGGAAAGTCAGCCAAATGTGATTGCACCAGAGTGCTGTTATTCAGCAACATCACATTAGTTACCCAGTGACACAGACGACCCTGAAAGTAAATGTTTAGCAGCTTTTAAATGTCACATCTTAGTTAGTAATGTTCGTCATTTTTGTGTAATGCAGAGTCGTTTTGCGGCTACTACCGCATGTCTTATGGGAAGGCTTGTGTAACATGTCAGGGAAATGATAATAGGTTCGAGAACATCAAGGTCTCAGAGTAAACGCTGTCGCATGAAGCCTTGAAAACAAGTCTTTAGGGAAGTTCAGTAGATACTGAAACTTTAAATTAAAAGCTCTCCATGTATGTGTGTTCTGAGGGTGTTTCTGGATGACTAATCTGGAGAGGAACAGTGCTGGTGGTGTGGTGTAATTGGAGGTGCCCCTCTCTTTTGAGGAGGTTAACACACTTTGATTAAGCTCTGATTAGCTTCTCATTCAGCTAACAGCAGCTGCCACTGCCTCGCTCTTTAATATGTTTACTACTTACACGCTGACTCTCTCGCACACACATGCAGCCATTTGGAAACCATCTTGTGCCTTTAAAGAAACCAGGACTTCCCTCTCTGTAAAAAGGTACCTAGAACAAAAAGGATATATATCAAGAACTATTTAGCTAACTCAAGAACTCTAAAAAATATCTTTTGAACCTAAGGGGCTGCAAAAAAAAAAACAATTAATAATGTTTATTTTTAAGACCCTGATATTTACTTTTAGAATAAACTGGTGTGACGTCATTTCGAACAAAATTAGGCCAAAATGACATTAATTTTTTCTTCAGTTTGAAACAGCTTGCCAAAGCTAACTTTCTGGAAATGTTTACTTAAAGGGGACCTATTATGCAAAATTCACTTTTACATGGTGTTTGAACATACATGTGTGTTGCAGTGTGTGTACAAAACCACTCTGCCATAGTAAAAATGCACCTTCTCCTCTTTTTTTTAATCCCCATAAATCATAGGTTTCTCAGAACAAGCCATTTGCTAATTCTAGCTTTTGTTATGTCACAAATGCACAGACCCCGCCCACGACTGATGACGGACTCTGCCCTATTAGCATAGACCCCCGCCCTCAGTGAGCTGTACACAGTCCGCCATGTTTATCTCCTCGTCAGAGCATTTAATAGCAGCATTGAGTGATTTCCTGTTTTTCTTTTGTTGTTTGCTGCTTTCACTTAAATACACAGATCTAATATGTGACCCTGGATCACAAAACCAGTCACAAGTCGCACGGGTATATTTGTGGCAATAGCCAACAATACGTTGTATGGGTCAAAATTATCGATTTTTCTTTTATGCCAAAAATTAGGCTGTTAAGTAAAGATCATGTTCCATGAAGATATTTTGTAAATTTCCTACCGTAAATATATAAAACATTTATTTTTGTGAGTGAATGCAACACAATCACGAACATAAATGGACAACTTTAAAGGCGATTTTCTCAATATCTCCATTTCAAAAAACTGAGCCATGTGACTGGTTTTGTGGTCCAGGGTCACATATACACATGCGATTTCTTTACTTGCTGTTTACTTTCACAAACAGACATCTTTGTATGTTTTTGACATGACCTTGTGTGTATCTGACAGTTTAAGCGCAATCAGACGTGAAAGAGAACTTAGTTTAAAGGTCCCGTTCTTCGTGATCCCATGTTTCAAACTTTAGTTAGTGTGTAATGTTGTTGTTAGAGCATAAATAATATCTGTAAAATTATAAAGCTCAAAGTTCAATGCCAAGCGAGATATTTTATTTAACAGAAGTCGCCTACATCGAACGGCCCGTTTGGACTACATCCCTCTACTTCCTTCTTTAATGACGTCACTAGAACCGTTTTTTGACTAACCTCCGCCCACAGGAATGCTCCCTCAACTCTACCGAAATTCGTTTATGTACTTGCGCACTTCTTTTAACTTATTGTGTTTACTCAGCTCTTACGGTGATTTTCTGAAGTAAAACTGACGCTTCATCTTTTGTGTGATGTACAATAAACTTTATTAAACTCATCAGTATATGATTGATCATCATTCAGACAGCAGACTTGTAGGCTATTAATAAATAATGGATACATACAAGCAGATGACAAATACGTTATAATAACCGTAATTAAGCTACTAAACTATACCTGTTTCATCTCTATACAACACTCTGACTCTGTAGGCATTATTGTCCGACTCGAAATGAACACCATTACTGAGAGTTTCTGATATTATCATCATTCCGTGAGATGAAATTGTCCTGAGAGACTGAGCGCGAGCTCATGAAGCTCCGCCCCCTGGGTCGTCCAGCAGCAGCTTATTTGCATTTAAAGGGCACACACTAAAACAGTACGTTTTTCTGTGCCCCAAAAAATGACAATTTAAACATGCTGTAAAAAATGATCTGTTGGGTATTTTGAGCTGAAACTTCACATACACACTCTGGGGACATCAGAGACTTATTTTACATCTTGTGAAAAGGGGCATAATACGGGACCTTTAATGCACACAGGGTGTGCCTTCTGACATCCAGCTCTCTGTGCGTGTGCTTCGGATGTGTGCGCTCAGAAAACCATATATCAGAAGTTAAGACTGATATGGCTTTAAAACGTATGCAGATAATAAAGTTTCATGATGATGAAGAACTGAAATGTCACGTAAGCTTGACTGCGATAGAGATATGATAATCAAAATCAAACAGATGTTTTAGCTTTGAGTATCCGAGGCATGAGCTGTAAAGGCTCCGCCCTCTTTCCTTCCACTCAAAAATGTCTGTGGGGTATTTTTGAGCTGAAAGTTCAGACACATCTTGGGGACAACTGAGACTTAAGACTCCATCTTGTAAAAATGGTATAATAGGTCCCTTTTAAAGGTGATTATGTAATAGGTAGGTTTGCTCTGGGGCTCCGAATTCTTTGACATGGAAACTTCTCTGGTTCATTTCTTCTGTTCAGTCCATCGAATTCAGACATTATTAAAAAAAAACTGTGCAGTTTTCTGTCTCTCTGCATGCTATAAATTTTACATGTCAGTGTTGTACTAAAGTGCATTAATGTATGTGATTTTAAATATGCATGCTCAATCCAGTAATTTCTTTGGGAGCAGTAGGCAAAGAATATGCACTGCCCAGTTTCAGTGTTGAGCTGCAGTATTGTGAATTATTTATTTTATTTTCCTTAATAAAATCAGCTTTTTTTATTCCAATAGCACAATGTTTAAGGCATCATTGACTTATCTTTAAAGTCACTTTATAATGTGATTTAACAGGTTATAAAATTTTGGGCACTATCTCAAGAAGCTGATGCAGCATGTTTTATAAGCATTTAAGTAGCGATTATTGTTTCATTCATTAGTAATGGCTTAATTTAAGATGGCTGTTTGGGATTAGCGCTTAGATCAAAGATCATGAAAAGTGATTTTCACCAACGGCTTAATCCCATTATAGAATACCATTGTAGCATACTAATCAAGTTTAATCAATGTAAGCATTATTTAGCTCATTAAGAGATTGACACTCACTGTGCTTTTGTTTTTTCTGTTTTACAGTTATCTGTCTTGTAGGGCTTGGTTTAGTGGTGTTCTTCTTTAGTTTCCTGCTGTCCATCTTCAGATCAAAATATCATGGTTATCCTTACAGGTAAGATGTAATGCAGTATATCGCTGTTAAAACACACTCTTGTTGTACTGAAGTATTTGTTGTGCAGTGTAATATAAATGTTTTTTTTTAAATGTTTTTCTGTCCCACACACACAAACAAGATTTACAGTAATGCACTTACAGTGGAAGTCTACCAGACAAAATTTGAGCTCTGGATTAAAATTTGTTAGAATGCACTAATATTATATGAAAGCACAGCCACAAGACTTAATGTTAGCATGAGACTAATTACAATGACTTATTGTAGAATAGTAGTACAGCTTATGCCAAGACCATTTAAAGCTGGTGAGAACATATAACTCTAGAATGATATACACACCCTAGTTATTCTAACTATTTGCAAAGTACTGTTACATGGAGCTTACTCCACTAAGATGAATTTCGTCAGTAATAAATAACTAATAAATAAGTTAATCTCTCTGGAGCTGTAGTCCCACTGCTAAATTACAATTTAGACAACTTTACGGTTCAAACAATGAACAGTTATTTATAATAATTATTAGATTACAATCTGCACATTTAAACTAGACATCCAGTGCATTACTGTAAACACATTTAGACCAATTTCTATCACAACCACAACCGCTTTCTTTAAAGGGGACCTATTATGCCCTTTTTTGGGGGGGGGTGGGGGGGACCTATTCTACTAGAATAGGTTTTCATGCTTGAATGTAATTTTTTTTTTACATATTTTAAATTATTGCAGCACCTCTCTTCCCAGTCTGTCAGTAACGCCCTGTTTGGTTCTGGTCTCTATGAGGCCCCTCCTTCTGAAAAGTACTATGTGCTCTGATTGGTCAGCTGGAGTGTGTTGTGATTAGTCAACCGCTTTGAGCGTGTTTCTGAAATATCACACCTCTTACCATAACCGCTAGTTTCAACACACTACTAACGCAACTCAGGCAGGCCTCACCCCTTTTTTTGTGTATGCTTTTGGCAGGAATTATTTAAATGAGGGATATTGTGGTGTGTACGTTCCCGAAAGAAAACTGAAGGCTACAATTTAAGCATTTCAGGGAGTTCAGAAACAGTGTGCACTGATATAGAGAATAACTCCATTTTGAGTGAACTTTGTAACTCTGCAGACCTTTTTCATGCTCAATCAGCAAGATAACACACTAAAGAAAGTTGAAAATGTAAAAAAGCATAATAGGATCACTTTAATAAAACATTTATGTGAATATATCTACTAAAGGATTCTGCAGATAGTGTTTGAGCATTATAATGTTAAGCTCCATTTTCGTCTGTCAAGCTTTGGGGTTAACTTAGCTTGAAAAAGTCCAAGGATATATTGAGTCCGTGTTTGGAGGAAGGAAAAGGCAGAAAAGTTTTTACAAGTTTCCAAGAATCATTTCCAAGAATGATTCATTTTCATAAAAGATTCCTTCAAAAGCACTGTCAATAGTGACTCCTTCAAAAGACTCTAGTGAATGACCTTTTACAGTCTATAGAGATCTTCGCATAATGATTGGACGATGACGTCACTTCCAGTCAGCGAACATTTAATCATTCACACTCTTCTCTTTTTCCTTCTCACTCTATTTTTCTCTTCCCTTCTCTTTCAGCTTCCTGATTAAATAAGATAATGCCGTGAAAGAAAAAGCTGCCGAACTTCAGATTCAACTGCTGTTTGACTGTAACGCACTGCATGTGTGACATAAGATAAATAAACTGAACTATTAACCACTGCCGTGCACTGCGTGGTCTGTCTGTAAGTGTGTGCGTGTCCACTGAAGTCACATGAATTGTTCACTTGCTTGTATGACCGGTTTTTATTTTTAATTGCAAATTGAGGATTTTGTCCTGAAGGTTTTGCGGGGAGAGAAGCGTGTTTGTGCGTGCATCTGTGTGTGTGAGGCTGTTATTTGTTATTACCGTTTATGATACCTCTCTTGAGGCCATTGTGCGCGCCTCAGCAGATTGTGTCCTCTTTTTGTCCCCTTCAGTCAGTTTTTTTTTTCTCCTTTTCTCTCGCTCCCCCCCCCCCCCCTCTCTCTCTCTCTCTCCCCCCCCCCCCCCCCTCTCTCTCTCTCTCTCTCTCTGAAATCTGTGAAGGATTATTTAAGTATTTTTTTCCCCATTATTTTGGGTAGGTCATGAAAGGGGTTTTTAATCTTCTTTATTAAAACCAACTCTGCTACCACCGATCCAATTAAATTCAATCCAATATCCGAACTAACATATTTATTTAACTTCAAACAAGAGAACTGGCTGAAAACGCCCATGACATTTTTCTTAGAAGCAAAGATTTCCTTTAATCTAAATTAGCTGTCATCATAGACAATAATGTCTACCCTGCCTTAAAGCTTCTAATACACATTTATTGGCGCATCTGCTTTTGTTTTATTACTCATCAAAAAGTATTTAATTAGTGATTGTGATCGTGATTTGACGTCTGTAACGCAGCCTAATTCTGCCACCTAAGAAGCCCTTTTTATGTCAAGAGCACAAACATGTTTACTTCAAATGTGCCAATACTATACTTAAATCTCAATTAATAAAACAAATGACTCAAAATATTTGAAATGTTTTCTAATGCATGTGGTGTGCGGTTTATATTTAAATGATTACTTGTATGTTTTTATAATGATGTATAATCCACAGTAAATCCATTTTCTATGTGGCACACAAACTGTGTGCTTCACAGCTAGACGTTATAGTGATGATAGCAGTGCTGTTGTTGATGCTCAGTCGAATTAGTAGCGTCACGCAAAAATGAAAAGAGGGTATTTGGCATCAAATCAGAACCAACAGCAGCATTACAATTGAGAAAATTTAAGCTGGCAGTAATTCCTCTTTAGCTGTCGAAGGACATTAGTGGCCACCACTCCATCCTTCATTTGCACAGAGAAGAGATGGCAATTTCAGTTTGTCACCCCCCTACCCCCACACTTTTATTTTTCTTCCCCTTCTCTAATGCCTTCAAGCAACTCCCTCTCCCCGTTCCCACAGTGCCTATCTCTAAGTTAATTAATGGACAGAAACACAGGTAACAAGGACAGAGCATGTGGATACTTGCAAGTTAAACTAATGCTTAACCTGATAAGTTAAATTTTTATGGATTTTTTTAAATGAATCATAACTAATATTTATTTTTATTAACAATTACATGCTTTTGAAACCTGAAATGTCCTCAAACACTCATTCAGTCAGTGTGTCTGAATCATGTCCGAACATAACAAAAGGGGAAATGAAAATAAACAGATGTCTAAATTTATAAACCCGTGACTTAGTGACAAACAAACTGAAGTAAATCAATGCAATGCAGCGCCAAGCGTGACGCAAGTGTTTTTTGCTAGTTTCAGCCCGACGCAGTTATCATTTCCACGTCCTGCGCCACGTTGTTTAAATAGCAAATGCATTTGCGCTCATTTGTGTGCCCATGGGTGTGCTGGTCTGAAAACAAGGTGTGTTCAGGCGCATTGTTGGCGCGTTGCTATTTTAAGGCATCTGAAATAGACTCCGCCATTAGCCAACTAAACTGTAAAGAGCGCTTTAGTAATATGTGCCTATAGGCGGGCCCACAACGCGCGTACACTCTGCTTATTACACACACAGGGACTCGCAGCAGACAAACATGCCAAATAAAAATAAAAGGATTACAATGTAAAATATTAATATTGTGTGGATATGGTGGAATCCAGCTTGTCCAGTAGATGGTCTGCTTGCAGTTTCCTCTCTGGTGAAGCGTTCAGTCTTTCCACTTGCAAATTCCGCCATGTAAATAGCGAATCCGCCATGCCGCGAGCGTAACTGGCTTTTAAAGGGAATGGGAAATTACACTCTTATTGTTTTTTTGCACGTTACGCTCCAAAACACACCCATTACTCATTAAGAGAAGAGGGACAACCCTTTTAGACCATGCGCTGAGTGCGCCGACCATTTTTCCCATTGTTAAACTAGCAAAAGTGGATTCGGACACGCCACGGCCTTAGTGCACTTGCGCCGTGTGCCTTAGGCCATGCGCTTGGATCGTTAAAATAGGGCCCTAAGACAGTAGACGGTCTTCTGTGGCTGTTCGAACGCATTCGAGCACATGAGCATCTACACTAGGAAAGCAATATGGTTGAATGCATTTTCAAAGCTCAAAACGTTTTAGACACCTGTGATCCGCTTGACCAAAGCGCATCTTAATACCAGGTGTAAACAGGGCCAATTAAGACTTGTTTTCAGAGAATGCATCTTTTAAAGGAGTAGTTTGTTCAAAAATGCATCATTTAATTACCCTCATCACTCCAAAACTATATGAATTTCTTTGTTATGTGCAACATAAAGGAAGATATTTTGAGAAATGCCACATTGTTGTTGTTTTAATGGTTACCAACATTTTTCTAAATATATTTTGTGTTTAGCAAAAGAAAGAAAAGTCATACAGGTTTAGAAAGACATGAGGGTGAGTAAATAATGCCAGAAACTGCATTTTTGGGGAAATATTCCTTTAATGCACTTGCAGATTTTTCCACTTTTGTACATACAGTATAAGTGAAAAAAATACACAAACCTTTCTTATATTAAATAAGAAACCAAGTCGTGTTATCTTATGCAGTTGCCGTACTCCTCAAGTAAATTTATCTCATTTCAGGCATTTCCAGATATTTTTGGGAGAAAAAAAACTCGCATAAAATGTCACACTATTCATAGAAGTTTGCTGTCACAGGGTGACCTGAGTCATTTATTTTTAGAAAAAGTTTCTAACAAAGTGACTGTGAGAATTGCTCGACCTTATGCAAATAAGTAAGCTATACATCAACCAATGGATATGCAGATCTGCCATCTTGCGATAAAGCACCTAAAGGAACATAAACATTGACAGCGATTTGCTTTGGTAAGGCGACCAAAATCATTTACAATGAGCTATAACTGGACTCATTTGCGTCACTGCAAATGAGCAGCAATTATATGTGGTCACTACCAATGAAAAGTTGAGCTCATGTGATACCGCAGTCGAGTAGCTGAACCCAGTATGACTGTCAGTGTGAACGACCCTTATCATGAAAAAGGATTTATCGCATGTCTCTTAATTTAAGTTGCACCTGTTTCAGACATGGACGTTACATCACATGAGCATTATGATGGAGGTGACTCATAACCTCAATAAAAGCCAAGAAGATATTAACTCATTACAGTTTAATTCTGTCACAGTAGGTGGTGTCACACAGTAAAGAGGAATTCTCAGGATGAAACTCTAATAGCTGCCAGCACACTGTCATCTTACTTTCAGTACTTATCCTCAAGGGGATAACTGGATTTAAAAAAAATACAATTGCGGGACTCATAAACACAATTTGCATTTCCCTCTCATGTCCTCCAAAAATAACTTGAGGAAGTAACATTTAATTGCAAGGCTTGTTATTTATTTATATATTTCCCTTTTTTTACTGCAAATAACAGGATGTTTTGAAGTTTCAAAGAGTGTAATTACATAGGTACACAAGCACACGCACACTTGCCCAAACCAAAGGGGACTCTAGATGCTGAGACCCTTGACTAACTGATAGTTAACATTACTTGACTTTCATACTTCAAACATGAATGTTGGGCTGCTAATGATTTGCTAAATGAGGTCTACAACTCCTGCAACTTGTAGTTCTTATTTGCCAAACTGTTAGTATTGTGAAAAAAAAAAAAAAAAAAACTTTTTTACACTTAAGGTGTAATTTATGCTGTAGAACAAAATATGAGTTGTGATGTTGGTCTACAAATTGGCATGACTTAACAGATATGGGGCCCTATTTTAACGATCTGAAACGCAAGTATCAAGCGCGAAACGCAAGTAACTTTGTGGGTGGATCTTGGGTGCTGTTGCTATTATACCGGCGGGATAAATGACTCTTGCGCCCGACACAAATCTAAAATGGGTTGGTCTGAAGTAGCTTCATTATTCATAGGTGTGGTTTGGGCGTAATGTGAAATAAACCAATCAGAGCGACATCTCACATTCCCTTTAAGAGCAGGCGCGTTTGTTCCATGGAGGATTGCTATTATAACGGCGGATTTGCCAGGCGCGCGCCAGGAGCGGTTCACAGCCGAGGAGACCGACGTTCTCGTCAGGGCCGTAAAACACAGAGAAGTGACATTGTATGGGGATGGGAGAATCCCACCCAAATTAGCTTCGGTTAAACAGGCGTATAATAATTTGGGTAAATGTGTAAGCTAGATTTATGCCTTTTTTTCACATCTTCATGGACACAACAATGATTTCCCTCGTGTGTTAATATTTTTCCTTGTAATAATGTATGATTTGCAAAAATGAAAACTGCTGCTTCTGTGTAGATGAGAGAATCAAAGTGTATGTGTGTTGTGCACACGCTAAATTGATTATGGCCAAGCATCCGCCCTTAAAATAGCATATGAATAACATGCGCAACGGAATTGTTTTCTAAACCTGCAAAATAGCATAAGGGAACGTTTGTGCCGAAACACACCTCCTCTTTTCGCTGAACCGCCCCCGGGAACGCAAGTTCATTCCCAAGTTTACCGGCGTGCGTCTGTGGAGGGAAAAGTCCGCTGTGCGTCGGGTGCAAAATAGGAATGATACATGCGTAGGTGTACAAAGTCAATTTGGGCCCATGTTGAGAATGTAATATTGTTAAAAAGTAATGGACTCTTTTTACATTTCTGGGATTCTCAGAAGTAGGAGTCGTCATAGTTGAGTAAACATTTATAGAGGTGAATGGGAACTACAACAACTATATATATATATATATATATATATATATTATAAAATCATGCCAATCTCTAGGTATGGTGAAGGCTATGTGATGATGTGGGGCTATTTTAATTCCAAAGGCCAAGGGAACTTTATCAGGATGCATAGTATCCTAAAAAAAAATAAAAAAAAATACTTAAAAATAAAAATCTGCCTGCCTCTATGGGAATTTAACATAGGGGTGTACTCACTTATGCACCATGTATTTTAAGGAAGAACATTTATTTATTTACGATACATTATTCATTCACAAAGAAAATTGGTGTCCTTAAAGGTTGGATTTTTCCTAATTTTTTAAATTAAGGCATTAAGTTCAATTTCCAAAATATGATTTTTTATTCCTCTTTTTAGTCAACTTTAGCATGGGTGTATTCACTTATGCATTGCACTGTATATATATCGAGAGCTTGATTGCAGAAATTGCCATCACTGCCACAGCCATTGTTTTGTGAAATTTAATGGAAAGTTATTATAACACAAAGTATAGTCTTATAAATGGACATAAATACACACTCACACACACACACACACACATATATATATAATATATATGTGTGTGTGTGTGTGTGTGTGTGTGTGTGTGTGTGTGTGTGTGTGCGTGTGTGTGTGTGTGTATGTGTGTGTATGTGTGTGTGTGTGTGTGTTTAAACTTAACTTTTAAACTTACTTTTTTAAATTTAGCTATATATACAGTACAAGTATTAGTGTATAAATTTAGCTAGAACAATATACAGTACAATTTTAGAAATAGAAAATTAAAAATAAATATTGTACATAAAAAATACACTCTTGCTTTAAAACATATGTTGAAGATATATGGACAGCATTACCACTATTACTATAGTGTAACATCATCAGCCAGTCTCATAAACTGATTATTAGCATTACATTTACTAACTAATCGTGTTAAACTGTTGAGAGTTTGCTTGAAACAAATTAAATGCTTCCTCTGTTTTTCTCTCTCACACACATACACACTGAAGGCCAAGAGTTATAAAAATCAATGAGAAGGCCTCACTTCCAAATCTGGATTTAATTTAGTGTTAAATCAACACTAATTAATCATTAATTAATTAAAGTGCTTAGCCGGAACAAACTACTTTCATGATCCATGAAGTCTCTGGGGAGAATATTTATCCTCCCCTTAACTTAAAGAGCCCTATCATACAGCCGGCGCATTGCAACGCCAAGTGTTTTTTGGTAGTTTCAGCCCGACGCAGTTATCATTTTCACGTCCTGCGCCACGTTGTTTAAATAGCAAATGCATTTGCGTCCATCTGTTCGCCCATGAGCGTGCTGGTCTGAAAACAAGGTGTGTTCAGACGCATTGTTGCCGCATTGCTATTTTAAGGCAATTGACTGTGCAGTATTTTTTTTTTTGTTATTTAAAGAGCGTCTATATAGTAATATGCACCTACAGACGGGTGCACAACCTGCGTACACTCTGCTTATTACACACACAGGGACTCGCAGCAGCACACAAACACGCCAAATATTAAAAATAAAAGGATTACAATGGTTTGTCCCATGTGGTCTGCTTGCGCGCTTTAACCTCACGCACAAGCAGATCCGTTTCCTCTCTGGAGACGCGTTCAGTCTTTCCGCTTGCAAATTCCGCCATGTAAATAGCGAATCCGCCATGGCGCGAACGCAACTGGCTTTTAAAGGGAATGGGAGATGAGACTCTGATTGGTTTATTGCACGTTACGCCCCAAAACACACCCATTACTCGTTAAGAGAATAGGGACAACACTTTTAGACCATGCGCCGGGTGCGCCGACCATTTTCCCCATCGTTAAACTAGCAAAAGTGAATTCGGACTCACCTAAGTGTACTTGCTCCATGCGCTTTAAACCATGTGCTTAGATTGTTAAAATAGGGCCCACAATGTGCCACATTTAAGAAATCCATTGGTCTACTCAAAGTTTTTCCAGCTGAAAAACCCAGATGTATACAAATGACTTTTTAAATAGCGTTTGGTTTGATACCAAACACGGCACAAGTCACTTTGAGTTAGTCACGTTTGATTGATTAAATCCATCCAAATTATTTTAGCACACAACATTAGATAGATTGCTAATTGTTTAAAAATTAATAAGAGTTCTTTGTAAAAGGCATCGGCAGCCGTGCAATTGGAGACTAATGCTAACAGCAGCCGAATATGATGCAGTCAGTAGCCTTCGCTGAGCTGAGGGACCCCATCACACCGTTTTAGTGTGGTTATGCTTCAGTGATAACCAAAGAGACAGGCTGCTCTGGTGCTGCCATTGTGATGACATGTTTAATAGGCAGTCCTAATGACACACACACATCATGGGACCAGTTGAGAAAGCAAGAAGTCACCGCAGTGACAGAATGCCTGAAAAACTTGAATGATTCAGGACTGTTATTTACATCTTTTCCCCATAGCTGTCACAGTTTTCCATATGATCGAATTGAATTGCATATAGAAGGGAAACAATGGGAGATTACTTTCTCAGAGTGAAGAAAACAACATGACCTCACTGGGAGGAACCCAAGCCTTGTGTGCCAGGATAAATTGTACCTGTGAGAATGTATAGCTGCCCACCTGCATGCCAAGAAACAAACACAGACCTCCTCCAAGCCAGTCATTACAATAAATGGCTGTATGAAGGGAAATAGAGTTGGACTGGTGCAAGGAAGTGGAAAAGAAAGAGTAAGTAGTGGCATTTCAATCGTGACCCCTTTTACACTTGGTACTACACTAGACGCTACAGGAATGTGTGAGTATACTTTGCGCTTAGAGTGTGATCTAACCATATTTTTGAAGGCGTGTCTTTATGAATACTATAAATGGAAATTGAATAGTAGATGCATTGGATTATCTTTAATTGTATCCATCTTCACATATAAGCAACAATATTTCAATTGCATCCACTTAAAGGTCCAGTAAGTAATTTCTAAGAAACGCTGTTGAAAGTGAATCACGGTGACTGGGAGGGGACATGTTCAGTTCACTTAGTTTATGAACTCATATTAACTCATTGCAACATGATAATATGTTGTGACCACTAGATATTAATTTGTGGGAACTTCACATTAACTCGTGGGAAAGTGAACGATGTGAAGTCATGACCTTGAGGTCTGATGTTGAGGGAACACATTTTTTCTTGTGGCCACGAGGTTTAATACATTACATAAACAAACATGCTTGACCATAGCAATCTGGGATTATTAATGGATGTTATTAATACATTCTTATTTTATTTTGAAATAATAATGACAAAATTGTGGAATTAAGAAATGATTAGTTATTAACCTTTCACGCTATGAAAAAAAAAAACACGATCAGAGAATAGATTTAAAAGGCTATGGGATGGATACAATTTTTTTCTTGTAGGCCTATATTATTTTTATGTTCTTACGTATTCTTTTAACATTTATTGATGACAAACTTAATTTGAATACTGTCTATAGGCAATATCACATGCAATATAATATAGTTGAATAGTAGGCCTATAAGATAGGTTAATAAAGTAATTTCTTAATTTTGCAATATTAATGTATCAATAATATCCCTTTCTGATAATTCCAGATTGCTATTGTCACACAGGTTGGTTTACACATTAAACTCATGGCCACGAGAAATAGATGTCATTCCCTCAACATAAGTCGTGACCATGAGAAAAATATGTTGTTCCCTCAACATCGGATCTCGAGGCCATGACTTCACATCACATAGCCACAACATAAGGTTATGACGTTCCTACAAATTAATATCTCGTGGCCACAAGATATTATCATGTTTTGCTATACGCTTCACATGCAGAACCAAGAAATGCAAGGACAGTTCTGAATGTCATTGTTTGTCTGGAGCTGCTGTGCTGCTGGCGACTAACAAACTTGCTTGTTTATACTGTCTGTTCATTTTTTGTTCCGTCTTGTCGGTCATTCATCATCTTCGCTTTATTATTCGTAAAGCCTTATTTTGCTTTGCTTTAGGTATAATAAAGAGACATCCACTCTTGCATTATATACAAAAAAAAGTATTAAAGAAATGTATTAAAAATGTAAAATAAATAAATAAATAATAATTAAATGAGATTGAAATCACATATACAGTGGCCTCTGTGGTTTACATTCGTAATATAAAAAAAATATTTGTTACTAATTTTATTAAGGCAATGAGACAGGAAATAACTAACGCATTCTCATCCTAGGGCGTCATATACTGACGCTTTTGACATTTCGTCTACATCCAACGCACATGGCACCCTTTAGCGTCAATATGACACGCACAGAGCTTTGTTCGGTTATGGTTAGGTTTAGGTCTGGGGTAGGGTTAGGGTTAGACCGCTAGGAGGCGCCTTCTGGCCCATATCTATCTGCGTCTCATATTGACGCTAAAGGGTGCCATGTGCGTTGGATGTAGACGAAATGTCAAAAGCGTCAGTATATGACGCCTAGGGATGAGATCGGGCTCCAATAACCTAGCACATGAGTAAGACTTAACCCAGCAAGAGGGTTAATTTCACCAACTGGTTGGGTCAAATGAATGACCCAGAAATATGGGTTAAACGGTAAAACCCAGCACTTGGGTCAAACCAACCCAGCGCGTGTTCTGTCCAATAGTGACCCAGCGGTGTGGTTAAGGTTGGGTTATTTTTTAACCCTGCAGTTTTTAGAGTGCATGTTTGTGGATTTTGGAGGTGGAACAATGAAGGAAGGGGTGTGTTTGTCAGAGGTGGACGAAGTACACAACTTCCTTACTTGAGTGAAAGTATAGATACTACTGGTCAAATATTACTCCGTTACAAGTAAAAGTTGTACAGACCTATTTTTACTTAAGTAAAAGTACAGAAGTACTCGTTTTTAAAAATGCTTAAGTATCAAAAGTAAAAAGTAAATGTCAATGCATTGTTTTATTATTGTTGCATTGTTGTATGTAATACTTACAGTACCTTATGCCTCTGAATCTACGCCTGCCTACCTACCATCATATCAATATCAAATTTATTTCTAGAACACAGTTCCAGTAGTGGGATTGAATGTGAGATTGAATAAGTGCACTCAGTAACGTCCACAATGGTTTCGGACACCCAAATGGCTGTTCCCTCAAATATTGCCCTATTTAAAGTTTTTTGGCTTTTAGTATGAATATGTTAGCCTTACTGTTATCTATAAGCTAGTGTGCTCCAAAAAAGTGACAAAAGTCACATTTAGAAGACCAAACCCAACGTTGAAAATTAAAATCAGATTTATGTCAGAATCCAATGTCAGATTGACATTGATCTCCAATGTTGGACAGACGTTGTATTGTGGTTGAAAATGAAAATCGGGTTGACGTCAGAAACCAACATCAGTCGGGTTCTGACGTCAACCCGACTTTTATTTTCAATCAATATCCAACGTCAATCTGACGTCGGGTTCTGATGTCAATCAGATGCAGGGTTCTGACGTCAACCCAACTTTCATTTCCAACCAAAATGCAACCCCTGCAACCAAAATCATCCACTGACTGATGCTACTTTCTACTCAAGGACCTTGAGAGAATTGTAGTGGAGTAAAAAGTACGATATTTGTCTTTCAAATGTAGTGAAGTTAAAGTAAAAAGTTTCCAGAAAAAATAATACTCAAGTAAAGTACAGATACTCAAAAACTGTACTTAAGTATAGTACTCAAGTAAATGTACTTTGTTACTGTCCACCTCTGGTGTTTGTTTGAGATTATTTCAAATATCAACAGTGTTTAAATCACTTACTGCACCTTTAATTGGCAAACACATTTATAGATTGGCTTTGTAGATTGCTGGTCCTCAAGAAACAAGAGTTGTCATCCACCTACACCACCTACAAATAAGGGGAGACGTTTACCCTTACAAATTAGCCTATAAAGACATTCCCTGATTGCCATCAAACTTAAAATAAAACTAAAATTATTTTTAAAAATCATTTTTAAATCCTCCTCCCAGAATATGTTTTTGGCTTACCCTGATTCACTATGGTAAACCTGTTATAAGTGTTTACATTTTAGACCTGTCGGAATGTTTTTTTTTGTGGGAAATTGCGTCTGTAAGTCACTCACCCAATGCGTATCTCGTCATTATCCATAAATAGAGAAAAGATGCTCCGGCTACTTTGACGCATGTATGGTGTGGGAGTGGCAAAAGTTATTTGTCACAATGAACAAGAAAGGTTGACATGGAGCACGCTGAACCTCGAACCTCCGGGAAATCACCCTTTTTAAAATAAATTCGGAAAAAACAGAATGCTAGAGGGCCAAAAGTTACATAGAGTGCCTTTAATAGTAGATACATTGGATTCCCATTCATTGTATCCATGTAACAATATTTCCAATGCATCAAACAAATAACATGAATGTTTGCTTTTTCTGGTGTAGATTGCTGGTCCTCAAAAGTTGTCATCCACCTATATCATCTACATTTAAGGAGAGACATTTACCATCTTCAACAAGCCTAAAGACACTCCTTGGCAACTAACTGAAATAAGTTTAAGTACTAAAAGTACTAAAACTGAAAGAAATCAAAATCAGAAATATTTGAATGAAAACCACTATAAAATGACAAAAGCACATAACAAAATGACTCATGCTAAAAAATACAAAAGTAGAGGCTAATTTAAAATATGCTACCATAATTGTATAAATAATACTAGCACTGAAAATTATGCAACCTTCAGAAACAGTTTCTGAATGAATCAGTAAATTGATCTGAATTATTCTTTTTGATAAACTCATTCAAAAGATTCAAGGCACGAGGTATAGAAGAATGCAATGCGAACAAAATATTGTACCATGAAATGGGTGATTTTCGATCACAGTAATGATCCATATCACATTATACTGTTGTAATCCAAATCTGTAAAGCTGCTCTGAAATGATGTGTGTCGTGAAAAGCTCTAAACCTGATAGTGTTGAGTGTACAGTATTCATTCAGCCAGACAGTGACATTTAGATCTACAAGGTCATGTTATAAAGGCCAGATATCACTGAAGGCATCCGGAATGATACCATTTTGAACAGCCAGTAAATAAGTCTTTACCCTTTGCTGTCAGGAATGCTTACATGGATGCTGGTTTAAATCTGGTCTGCATCATATCTCAGTCCCATTCTCCTCTTGCAAATCAATTTTGCTGGCTCTCTACACTATCCGATAAAGGCAAAAAACTCATAAATAACGTTAAAAAAAAGATATATTTTATGAGCTTTGCCGGAGGGCTTAAAAGCTGAATAGAAACACAGCCTTATATGCTATTCACTACTGTATTAAATCCGCTGTAAATCCACAAGGCAGACATTAGCATCTAACAGCTTGTGAAAAGCAGAGTTGTTTGTTATTCATGCATGAAATGAATTTCACACGGGTTCAAACCTTTGCTAAATTTGCAGATGTGCATAATTGAGAATTTAACATGCTAATTGACGCCTACTATCATTCATGGGTTCATTTCAGAGTCTTTTCTCAGCAGATGGGAAAGTTTGTTACCTACTGACTCAGACTGATCGATCTTTACTGTCAATGCCTTCATCCGCTGTGTCTCATTCAATAGGAAGGTACAAAAAGTGCTGCGAGAACATCGATTCTGACCCCATCTCAAAGAAACAAAGGAAAAGGCTCATGTCTTGGGTTGCTTTCCCACGCACACTGATGGATGCGCTGATATGTGAACTGCCTGAAACCTCTGTGACATTCATTCACTGTAACAAATGTGCATACAGTGCACAGTTGGATTTTCAGAAGATTATGATATTTTGAATATATATGCATACTGTATATAGCAATTAAATGTTACTGTGTGCAATTTGCATATATTAAGACAAAAAAAAAAAAATAGAATTCATAATTCTGTTACCGGTGACAAATTTATTGTCGAAGTGGGTTTTCATGATATTCAGCAAGTCAATCGGCTTCAACGAGGCGACTGTCATTTAAACAATCATTCAAATGTTTTCAAATGCAAATTTCTGTCTTTACGTTTCCAACTTTTTAATGTGAAAAATTACTCTTAACCCTCGGGTGCTCTTCGGTCATTTTTGACAGAAAAGTATAACGCTTTGGTTTTTAAGAATTTTTTACTTCATCAGAATGGTACAAAACATGGTAAAAGTTTTGGCACTTGGTATGTAAACGCACAAGAAAATATATATATAATGGACATGATTCAAAAAGGTTAAACTGTCCTGAAAAAAATAGTCACACTTGTACTCCTCAAGGTCAAAAATGGCCGCACTGGAAATGAATGGAAAACATATTACTGGTACTGCGCCCAAACAAAATCTTACAGAAAGCTCATTTTATTTTATCATTATTTTTGAGATAAGGGAAAGAGTAAGGAAATCCACTTAGAATCAAGCTAAATAAATCAAATACCAGAGATTTTTGCCTTTTTTTTTTTTCTTTTTTTTTTGCAATCTGGTTTTTGCCAGTTACAATTATTTTGAGTAATTCTAGCTCTCATTGAATGTTGAATAGGCAGGCTGCAAGAGGCTTCACTGCAGAGTGAGTTAATTAGTTTTGAGTTGCCAGCGAACACGGAGGAAATGCACACCCAAAACACACCTTGTTTATTGTCTTGGCTCATCGTCTGTGAAACATTAGCATAAATGTTATTTTCCATTCCTCTCTCAAACCGATCTGTGCTTGAAAATTTCTGTTCCTAACAGCCCGTCTTATTGTGTTTCAGTGTCTCAGAAGGGAAGCCTCTTTGATTTGAATCAGGTATAAATAAATTAAAAATCTTCAGATGGAGTATAACTAGCTAAAGTTTGTGTGGATTTATTGTTTACTCATACATACTTAAAGTTCAGCACATAACTCTGGGAATGATGCCTCATTCTGTGCTGACAACTTCATTGTAAAAAAAATACATATTTTTCAAAAGTTATAAATTAAAGGTTTTTGGAGAACATTTTACAAGAAAATACTATTTAATTATTTCTACCTCAAAATTTCATGTTTTACTGTTTCTTTGTAATTATTTGTGAAATTTACAAGCAGTGTCTGAGTGTAAATTGTTTCAAACTAAACCCTACACTTGTTTTCAGTGTTGGTGAAGAGATGTGTTTCACCCTTTTGTTAAAGGGTGAAAAAAATCCTGTAGACTTACATTAAAGGAGTGACCTAAGAGACCAGAATATATAACACTGCAGGAAAAATCCAAATTTTTAGACCTGTTGTTCAAACTGCAAGTTATATATGGTTTATTCAAGTTCATGTGTTCATGTTCTGATCATACTGTTTGCTTTGCTCACACAACTCTGCAGTGGTTGTCACTGAAATACACAAAAAATATGTTTTCATGCTCAGACTGAAAATGGATTTGAGTCAATTAGGCTAAAATAAAATGTACATGAGACTTGAAAGGCTTTTTACACTTGGACCACTATGAAATCACATAGCAAAATGTTTAAATGCTGAGAAACTCAGAAATTTTACTTAATCCATGGATCTCCAATTTGACCTCTGTCATTCTGTCATTTTGTGACAGAAAGACTCATGTTTTGGAGAGATAACTGTGTCTCTTTTATCTCTGGTTTTGAGTCTTATTGAATCTATCAAGTAGGAAGAAGAATTAATAATGCATTTAGCTTTGGGGAGCCTCTGGGCCTGTCACTCTATGACAAATGAGGACTGTTCACCCATGACACGTGAAGATGCGGATAATATAATGCAAGTTACTGCTAAAAGCATGTTGAGCTCCTTTTACTATTTATCTTCTGTCATCAGGCTCATTCTGTGGAAAGAGAAATAATGTCATAGCTGAAGGAATCCAATTGATGGGGAATTTGTAAAAGAAAAAGAAAAAAAACTGACTGATGTACCCATAATAACCATAAAAAAGGAATATAATATGAAAGTGTGATACTCTGTGACTTTTCATGCAAAAATGCTTACTTGAGTGTGACCAATGGCTTCATAAACATCTTCCTCCAAGGAAGATATGAGGCCCTTTTTTATGAAATTTCTTGTGGGTTTGACATCAAGTGACCAAAGCAAAATGAAGATCATTTCCACACAGTGGAAGCGCTTGCTTTGCAGTGTCATCTTTCAGGAAAATTGATGAAACGGCACTAAACTCTGTTTTTTTTATGCCAAAATTGGTTCTTTCAATAGCTAAAGTCTATTGCTCTTTTGCCCATGAGACTGAATGGGGTGTTTTAAAATCATTGAGGGGATGGTGCTTTTGAGATCACAGACCACTCTCGCTCGCTCTCACGGGCAGCATGCTATACGTGGCTTGTGTTTAAAGATGGCTCATAAAGTGTTGAAACTGTGATAATGGAAACTGCCTCTGGCTGGCATTTTGACAAACAAGTGTTATTAAAGAAATGGTTTTATCAATGTGTTTACCACTTACAGTCCTCAGCCTCATAACTTGCATGTTGAGGTGACTCAAGTGCTAAATGTGTTTGCTTTCGTCGTCTTCTTTCTCCTTCTTCTTCTAACATGATGGAAATAAAAGGGTCATCCTTAACCATTACAAAATCATACTTGTAAACAGACTCATGCTTTGATCTTCAGGGGAAAACTTTTTAAGATCTGTCAGTGTCCATTGCATCATTACCTTTATTTGCTCACCATTCCAAAACTGAATGACATTCTTTTTCTTTGGAACACAAAGAAAATATTAAGACTATTTTCCATGTCAATTTATTTACAATACTGTACGTACCCCCCAGATTTAAGCTTCAACAAAAAAGGGGGTGCAAAAGCAGAAGTAGCATAAAAATAATCCATATGACTCTGTTTCTTCTGAAACTATTGCTTTGTATAAGAAAATCGAGTCATTGTTCGCTGAAATTACTGAACCCGAGAACCGGATCCTATTCGTGAGCAAATTGTTCAAGCTGGGGCTGCGTTTAAGTCCAATTTTTTATGATCTTCCCTCTCTAACTTCCCTCCGTCTCGTTCACTCAGATCTACTGTAGGTCATTGCTTACATGTTTAAATGGAACACCCTAAGCCCTTGCAGATTTAATATTTACAGTTTTCTTTCTTTATGAATTTGTTTTATACACCATTCTATGAATGCTTGGGATGTTAGAGAAAATATATATATAAAAAATACAATACATTAAACTATAACTGTGTAAAAAATTGTCAGCTGAAGCTACAAGTATTATGTGGTTAAATGTCAAAATAACTGGTGGATATCACGATTTTATGTCTGTTTCTCATACAAAAGCTATGGCTTAAAAAAAACTTGTTTTTAACCTTGAGCACTTCAGTTCATTGTAACTGTACAATGAATAGAGTATGTAAAACAGTCTTCACATTTCTTTACATTTAAGTTGGGTTTTGTGGAAGATTGTGGAAGTCATGCAGGTTTGGAACAACGTGAGTGATTATTAAATTATGTGTGAACTATCCCTTTGGTGATGTATATATGAATTAAATGGCTTGAACAAAGTGAATTATTTTGTTCATCGGGAATTGATTGGATCTTTGTGGTTTGCTATTGCTGTGATCTCATGTGAGTGACAGGTTGTCCTACTCTTGCGCCGAAAAACACGTCATCAGAGATGACGGACGGATCTTTTGTGACAAATACTGCAATATTCCATGAACATTTTTTTATTTGATTTAATAGTGACTTTTAATGAAGACGAGCATATTATATGCATGTTGCCTGTTTTCTTTGATGCCATATGAGGCCTGTGATCATTCGCTGTTGTGATATGACAGGAAAGCTCTTTGGGGAGTTGGTCAGTGGGGTCTCTGACTGCTTCCTTTCTACCAGTGTGTCTTGTCAGTAAAGTGAGTGACGGTTTGTTTTGACATGTCTCCTGTGAAAGGGCCATGGCATATCGATATGTCGCATTTCAGTCTTGACTTGATGGAATGACAGCCTTGCTATTTCTGTGCATGTGTGTGTAAGGAAGATGGTTCAGATGTGGATTGTGTGATGGTTGCTCGGTCAATAGTGACTGACAGACCGACTGCCCCCAAGGAAAAGGTTGCGGTTGACTGTACCTGCTGCTAGTTAGTCCAAAAAATAGACTGCCGTCTTTCAGCAGAGGTCAAGGACCAGTGGTTAAAAGCACAGGGCAGAGTTGAGCCAGTGCGCATGACAATGCATCTTGTTCAGCATCTCTGTGCACAAACATTTTACATGTACATCACACATTAAAGCAACACTAAAGAACTTTTCCTCTTCGGTCGCCCTAAAGGTTTGAAGCGGAATTGTCCATTACCGCTGTCGTAAATAATTTAGCCTACCGCAGCCTACTGTCGCACGCACGCTCGCTGTTTATCTAGCACCGGCTTTAGAATGAACGATGTCCACAGACAAGGTAGTCTGTTGCATGATTTTATGAAAGTATGATGTATTGCGACATCAGAAACGAAGAAAAACAAAATAATGACTATTGTAACGCTTGCCGTAAAGCAAGTCAAATTTGTAGTTTCTTATGTCTCATTCGAAATACAGAAACGCAACCCGATCTGGCAAACTTGCATAGTGCGGTTATAGCAGATATAGGGCCGCAAAGCGAATGCAGAAGTGCCTTTCACCCTGTTACGACTTGATGAACCACTGAAACGATTTTGGAAACATTATTTTAAGGTAAAACAAAGTTCTTTAGTGTTGCTTTAACCCACACTTGTGGTCTTGGCCACTTGAGAGCATGTGCGCGCAACTGGAAGTAAGTGCACAAGATTGTCCCAGGTCGGAAAAATGCCAAAGCTTAGTGCCCTAAACGCACACTGAATCCACACTATTGGTAATACCACTTTGTGCTCTGAAATCATCAGAATTTAAGGAAAACCTTCCAGTGCAAGTTAGGATAATCAGTAAGTACAGTTGTGGTCAGAATTATTGGTACCCCTGGTAAATATGATCAAAGATGGTTGTAAAAATAAATCTGCATTGTTTATACTTTTGAACTTTCATTATAAAAATTCACAAAAATCTAACCTTTCATTGAAGTACAAGAATTGAAAGTGGAGGGAAAATCACATTATGAAATAAATGTTTTACTAAAAACATGTTGGCCATAATTATTGGCACCCTTTTATTAGATACTTTTTGCAACGTCATTTTGCCAAGATAACAGCTCTGAGTTTTCTGCTATAATGCCGGCTGAGTTTGGAGAACACCTGACAAGAGATCAGAGACCATTCCTCCATACAGAATCTCTCCAGATCCTTCAGATTCCCAGATCCATGTTGGTGTTTCTTCTCTTCATTTCACTCCACTCATCAGGTCAGGGAACTGGGATGGTCAAGACAAAAGCTTCATTTTGTGTTCAGTGACACATTTTTGTGTTGATTTTGATGTTTGTTTTGGATCATTGTCCTGATAGAAGATCCATCCACGGCCCATTATAAGATTTCTAGCAGAGGCCGTCAGGTTTTGATTTTTTATCTGTTGGTATTTGCTAGAATCCATGATACCATGTATCTGAACAAGATTTCCAGGACCTCCAGCAAAAAAATAGGCCCACGACATTAAAGATCCAGCAGTATATTTACAGTGGGCATGGGGTACTTTTTATCCCTGTTTGCACCAAACCAGTCTGGTGCGTTTGCTGCCAAAAAGCTCTTTTTTAGTTTCATCTGACTATAGAACCGGTCCCTTTTAAAGTTCCAGTCATGTCTGACAACTGAATATGCTGTTTTTGGATGAGCGAGGAGGATTTTTCTTGAAACCCTCCCAAACAACATGTGGTGATGTAGGGGTATATATATATATATATATATATATATATATATATATACACACACTGAACAGAATTATAAATGCAACACTTTTGTTTTTGCCCCCATTTTTCATGAGCTGAACTCAAAGATCTAAGACTTTTTCTATGTACACAAAAGGCCTATTTCTATCAAATATTGTTCACAAATCTGTCTAAATCTGTGTTAGTGAGCACTTCTCCTTTACCGAGATAATCCATCCACCTCACAGGTGTGGCATATCAAGATGCTGATTAGACAGCATGATTATTGCACAGGTGTGCCTTAGGCTGGCCACAATAAAAGGCCACTCTAAAATGTGCAGTTTTATCACACGCCATAATGCCACAGATGTTGCAAGTTTTGAGGGAGCGTGCAATTGGCATGCTGACTGCAGGAATGTCCACCAGAGCTGTTGCCCGTGAATTGAATGTTCATTTCTCTACCATAAGCCATCTCCAAAGGCGTTTCAGAGAATTTGGCAGTACATCCAATCGGCCTCACAGTCGCAGACCACGTGTAACCACACCAGCCCAGGACCTCGACATCCAGCATCTTCACCTCCAAGATTGTCTGAGACCAGCCACCCGGACAGCTGCTGCAACAATCGGTTTGCATAACCAAAGAATTTCTGCACAAACTGTCAGAAACCGTCTCAGGGAAGCTCATCTGCATGCTCGTCGTCCTCATCGGGGTCTCGACCTGACTGCAGTTCGTCGTCGTAACCGACTTGAGTGGGCAAATGCTCACATTCGCTGGCGTCTGGCACTTTGGAGAGGTGTTCTCTTCACGGATGAATCCTGTTTTTCACTGTACAGGGCAGATGGCAGACAGCGTGTATTGCGTTGTGCGGGTGAGCGGTTTGCTGATGTCAACGCTGTAGATCTCTCTTATTTTTTTATTTTTTTAGGCTTTCTGACCCAGAGTCTCAACTAATCTCTGCAATTCTCCATCTGTGATCCTTGGAGAGTTTTTGGCCACTCAGACAATATAGACACAGACAGATTCGTAACATCTTCAGTTGATTGGAACTTCTTAATTATTGCTCTGATGGTGGAAATGGGAATTTTCAATGTAAAAAATGTGTAAATAAAGTTCTGTAAAAAAAAAAATGTAATCAAAAGGTCTTTACACTTGCGGAAAACTTGAACTTTGGAACACAGAGAATTCTAAAACTTATTTGCATGAGCTTGCATTTCCAATCTCCTAAGTCAGTAGAATGAGGAGTGTAGTGTAACCGCTCCTTATTCCGGATTCATCAACAAAGCCCACACAGCTGTTTGGAATTTTTAACCATCTTTTCTGTGTATATAAGTGTGCAATTTATATAAATACGACCATGTGGCATATTTTGCATGATGGAATCATGCCCTAATGCAAGTGAACAGTCCCAAAACTTTTATCAGATGATAAGAAACAAAATCTAGTCTAAAAGACTAAAGGCATTCCAGGTGAAATTCAACCCATCTATATAAGTCCATGCACTTCATTTGAAACCTGACAGGTTGTTGATAAACCAATTCAAAATGCCAGCCTCTTCTTAACTTCTAATCATCCTTAACTTCTAATCATCCCACTCTCCTGCCTCAGTTGTCGTGGCTTTAAATTAAAGAAAAACACAAACCCCATTATCTGATTACAGTACAGAACATCAGCCTCATGTATGCTAATGAGGGAGAGAATTAGTGGAGTTGTGAAGTCTATTACAGTAGAGTGACACTGCTCTTCATTCGGATAAAGTTAGCTCATTAGCACAACTTCAAAGAGCTTTGATGTACAAAATAGCAATCACTAAAATCTAAAGCAGAAGAAAATCACCTTTTTTAAAACATACATACACACTTAAAGACCACACACACGTGTGCGTGTGTGTGTGTGTGTGTGTGTGTGTGTTTAAGGTGAGAGTCTATCGGATGTGTGTGTTTAAGGTGAGAGTCTATCGGATGGTGATACATCTCTGTCAGTGATTTCACATTAGAGGGAAGTAGAGGTGAACACCCTGTGACTGGATATGGCCTTTACTCCTCCAACACACTGAACATAGCTTGACAACATTCTTTCACCAGCTTTACAGCTGTGTCAGATTGCATTGCTTGAAGCTTTGCTTATTTTTAGAGCGAACCATTGTTAGACATTTTTAATGACCTTCCCACCCACATGAGCATTATAATTCTGCAACCATATTGTCATTAAAGAGTACTGTATTTGTGTGTGTGTTCTCGATATCCATCTTTTTCTCCAGCTGTGTTTGGAAAGGAATATGGAAAACACTGTAAACTGCACAGTATGCACTTTATACTGAATTGTTAGTTTTTTTTTCTTGAAACAGTATTATGCTAATAATTTTAGACAGCAGTACAATGTATTATCTCATTAAAGTGCGTACTGTATACTATTTTAAAAGTATTTAGTAAAACAGTATGAATTATGCAATGCTACAAATGTCAAATTACACGTTAATCACGTGATCTCTGTGTTTGAGGGGAGGTATACAGCCATGATTTATCAAATAAAAATATTGCTATTTTCAAAAACACATTAAAATAATTTGTTAACAATGCTAATGATAATGCAAAGGTAAAACTAAATATGCTAATAATACTATTTTGAGTTTTTTTAAAAGTTGTGATAAGTCAAAATTGTTCATATTGTTCAAAAACAACATTTATGCTAATATTACCTGCCTGTAATCCAGCAAGCGCCATCCAGATATTATCTTGGGAATATAAATTATTAAAAAAATAATAATAATTCAAACACACATACACACACTTACACACACACACACACCTCAGCTGACTCCAGTTCCGATTCATTCATCACACTGTAAATGGAAGTTCAAGTCGAGTGCTTTGCACACTTCTGGTGTTTAAAATAAATCTTTTTTACCAGCATATCATAACTCAAAATGGCCTGTTAAAGGGTTAAAGAGACACAATACATATATACATTTGAAATGTCGGATTTAAGATGTTACATCTTGTAGAATAGAAAGACTAGGGATAGAAAGACTGTAAAAAGCTCTTTCCATAGTGCCAGTCATCACACACATAGACAAAATGTCAGTAAGAGAAGATCATAATGAACTCTCAGTCAAATCTTTTAAACCTATTAAAGACTGATTTATAAAGTGTTTACCACAGGTCTTTAGTATGCCACCTAATATCAGAGAGATCATAAAAGACAAGGTGCACTGATGAAAGTATGATCTATTTCGGAATCATGCTCCTCATTAACTGCTCTGAGACGTTATAGCCGTCCTGATCTTTCCATAATTCTCCAATTAGCATAATCATACAATACATCAGTGAATATGTGGCAGGGGGAATTGATTTCCTTCTAATTGCATATTGTGTAAGGAAGTTGTTTGGTTTTCATTGCTCTTCAACCGAAGGAAGGAGGAACTACTCCGAGGAAGCAGGGATGAATTATAGATTATAGCTCTTTTCATATGGTGCGCTGGTTATTGGCCGTTGAAGATGCAAGGGAGTTGCCAGTCATGTCTGGTGACGCTGTGGATCTCTCTAATGGCAAAAGACTAGCTTCACTAAAACCACTCAGAAACACACAATGTGTCAGAATTTAATGTCAAAGACAGAATTTTCTGCTGGCATAGTGTGAAAAGGGTCTGCCATCCAGCGAAATCTCTTAGGAGGTGTCACATGCTCGAATTTAATACACCTTAAGTTTGCATTTCTCCGAAATTCTGTTTGCAAATATGCTGTCACAACAGAAAGTGTCCCACTGAAAACATTTGCCGTGGCCTCCTCCCCACATTATCCGCCTTTTCCATTTCCATTAATTCTGTTGCCTCGGCTGGAATCAGTTTAGCCCTGCTCTTATGAAATTTCCAAACCTCTGAGGTGAGGAGGTTTTCTCAGATCTAGAGCCATTTCCTCAGATCTGGAGGCATTAATGTCAGATGACATGCCAGTGATGGCTGCAAGAAGAGAGATTTGTCACTTTGGGAGCCACTATATGGCATCACATATGTACAGAAAAATGGAAAGAATTGGTACTGAATGTCAAGAGAACTTCTTTTATGTTCTACTAAAACCAAGGACGCCAACACGTAACAGAAAGAGAAAGAGACAGCACAAAAGAACATGGTCAATGCAATAGCCTTGCATCAAATACTAATATATTCTTGAGATGTATTTCACATTTTAAAATAAAATTAGTATTAAAGCTTATGAGTTAACATTTCTCTCCCTCGACTTTCCTGATCTACATTTTTCATGGCTGGTTGCCAAGACAAGAGAGATAAGGCGAGGATTTAAGCAAAGACGGTGTACTTTAATAATCCATACAAAAGACTAATTCTGGGTACACACTACAAGATTTTAGCCCTTCTTTTGTGTGTTTGGCTGTGAAATGTAGTTTGTAGACCAGACAGAGTTGTCAGCAATTCTTCCTTTTGAAATATTGTGTAATGTGTGACCCCCTGTCACCGATCTGTCATGCAATATATGCACACAACAGCAACTATTGGCACCCCAGACAGTCGTGTAGTGTGAGAAGAAAAGCAGTCCGACAACTTTGAAAATCATGTAGTGTTTTCCGGCATAAGGCACTCAGGAATACAGACAGGAGCCCAAAAAAACACAAAAAAAAACACCATAAACAATGAAAACAGACAGAACCAAACAGGATATTATAAAAACACAAGATAATGAGGTGTAAAACAAGGCACAGGTGGGACGGTTCAATCAGCCAATAAGTAATGGTTGGGAACCAACCAAGTACACAGGGACTAAACACAGGTAAAGAAAATAAACTCAAAGAACCAAAACACAGAAAATATGTAAAAATCAGTGTTCTATATAAAAATAACATGAATAAATGTAAAACAATAAATCAAAAATCAATAAGTTTGAAGTAGTTTGCCTGACCATGTCATGACAATTGTAGCTGTTGAATGTAGCCATGTAGAATACAATCTACATTCTAGAATAATTGCTTTATTTCTTTATTTTAATATTGGGTTTTTTTGTATTTGTATTATGTGGGGTTTTTTTTTTTTTTTTTTTTTTTTTTTTTTACAAAGCAACACAGCATAACCTTTCAGCAAATTACTACTTCTACAAGGGGCATGAAAGCATCTATTAAGTGATTTTTTTTAGTGACCTTCATATTTGTGCTAAGGAATTTGTCTAAGGCTGATCATGATTTTAAGCTTTTATTAGACTTACTAGATCAACACAGCATCTTAAGTCTGCCTGCTGCATGTTCCATTACATCTCCAATGTAAATGTTCATTTTTTTCTCAAACCTTTCTTTGTCACGCTAATATTTTTTTTTATGCTTTGAAGCCGCTTCAGAAAGATCTTATCTAACATCTTCCCAGTGTAGATTCCCAGCCAGCCTCTGAAACAGCAGTTCTTTTTCATGTGTCTGCAGACTGCGATTTGTCTTTTCAGGTTTCTTTTTCTAGTTTCCCCCTGAAGCCGTACCGTTCACTGACTCTATCTTTCCCGGTCACGAGGCATTCGAGCTTAAAGTGCACAAATGATTTCTTTTTTTAATTTAATCAATGGTTATTAGTCACCAACTGTTACTTCCTCTTCTGCCGAATGATTCAAGCCGGGAATAGTTTTCTTAACTCTGGGAAAATGGTAGCATGGCTCATGAAGTTGGAACCCACTAAGAGTAATTGAAACAAACCAGGAAAGGTAAACACAGAAGTAAAAGTGATTAATGATGCTTCTGGAGCGGCGCACTATCCATTTTTCTCACCGGTACGGGAGACCTTCGCCCCAAGAGAGAGCTATTGCAACGTTAAGGTATGGCTGAACGCTGTTAGAGAGTTTTAGCTCATTGCTCAATTTCATTCACACTGATATCACTTCAACAGAGAGTCCACAGGAGATATATGGTGGCCATTGTAATGACCCTCGGAGGTCACAATGTTGCATTTTCTTCTTGGTTCGATTCGCTTTCACAAGACATCACTTCAAAGCTCACCAAAATATTTTGATTCAAGTCACATGTGAGTAAACTATCCTCTCATTGGTCAGAGTACTATCTTTTGGGACTCTGTTCATATAGCGTCATCTATTAAGATGTATTGACAAGTTAGCTCTATACAGGCTTTTTATGGATTTATTTGTGGCTTTCGTAACACGTAATGTAGCATATATATATATATATATATATATGTTTGGGTCAAATATGTATATGTATACAGGTGCTGGTCATAAAATTAGAATATCATCAAAAAGTTGATTTATTTCAAGAATTCAACTTAACAGGTGAAACTAATATATTATATAGACTCATTACATGCAAAGTGAGATATTTCAAGCCTTTATTTGTTATAATTTTGATGATTATGGCTTACAGCTTATGAAACCCACGAAATCAAAATCCCAGAAAATTAGAATATTACATGAAATCACACAGTAATTACACAGTGATACCATGGTCATTGAACCAGGTTTTGGTTCTTTTGGCAGTGTGGGCAGGTGCAAATCCTGCTGGAAAATGAAGGAAGCATGAAGTGCTCTGAAAATGTCCCGGTAGACGGCTGCGTTGACTCTGGATTTAATAAAGCACAGTGGACCAAAGTCCTCTTTTCTGATGAGAGCAAATTTTGCATCTCATTTGGAAACCAAGGTCCCAGAGTCTGGAGGAAGAATGGAGAGGCACACAATCCAAGATGCTTGAAGTCCAGTGTGAAGTTTCCACAGTCTGTGTTGGTTTGGGGAGCCATGTCATCGGCTGGTGTTGGTCCACTGTGCTGTCCACTCAACGCAGCCGTCTACCAGGACATTTCCAGAGCACTTCATGCTTCCTTCAGCAGACAAGCTTTATGGAGATGCTGACTTCATTTTCCAGCAGGATTTGCACCTGCCCACACTGCCAAAATATCCCAAACCTGGTTCAGTGACCATGGTATCACTGTGTAATTACTGTGTGATTTCATGTAATATTCTAATTTTCTGGGATTTTGATTTCGTGGGTTTCATAAGCTGTAAGCCATAATCATCAAAATTATAACAAATAAAGGCTTGAAATATCTCACTTTGCATGTAATGAGTCTATATAATATATTAGTTTCACCTGTTAAGTTGAATTCTTGAAATAAATCAACTTTTTGATGATATTCTAATTTTATGACCAGCACCTGTATATATATATATATATATATATATATATATATATATATATATATATATATATATATACATATACATATTTGACCCAAACATATATACATTTTTCAATGACAGAAACATACTCTAATCTAAGATGTGAATTTGTGAGTTTTAAGGCAAAATCTAAATATGCAAAGTCAGGAGGAAAGGCTTTGTGTGTGTTGTGCACTTTTTCTAATATAACCTCTGAATTTTAATGTGATTTACTTGGCAGACCAAACTTTTTTTATATATTATTGACAAACACTGTACACAGTGTTTTAGTACATACTCTGCTGTTTATGATATCTGTAGTCTGTGAAAAATATTATAAGATTGTAAAGGCCTGGAGCAATGCTAGTGTTGTGCTGCATTTGCAGACTTGATTTACTAATAGTATGTTTTTGAAAAATGTATTTCATTTGAACAAAACTTTAATTGACTACGTTGTGCAGGGAATCCATTATGTACCTACTTTATATTCATGTGTGGTGTCTTTGAGGATGGGCATCTATTATCTTTAACCTCTAAAACTTATAGTTTGAATACAGTCAAAGAATAATAAATTAAAATATGAGTAAAGGTAACCATACTTTTTCTTTCATCTTCTACATTTTTGTAAACAATTTGTACCTACTGTGAAGAATATGAATGTGTGTTCAATCGATACTAAAATAAAAAAGTAATATTCCATTTTAGTATTGTAATAGCTGCCAGATTACACTAATAATATTTTATTGATTCACCAGAGGACACATTTTCTAGAATTTACCTTTAAGCAATATGAAGTCCAGTTTCTGTTGAGACCCTTTCAGATTCTCAAAGCTTGTGTTGGAGAGAAATTAAGATGTCTTGATTAAAGAGAGCTCAAGCTATCAGAATGATTCTCGGTTACTTTTCTTGCACCACGGCACATAACACACTTACTGGAAAGGAAGTAATACCTTCATTTTCAGGGTCCCATGCACACGGATTCTCACACGGAAATGATACACGCTTGAGAAAGGCTTGTTCCGGGTCCTGAAGGCTGATGTATCTACCAAGCATGACACCAAACAACAGATTTAATCTCTGCCTAGGGCTAGCATTTTATTTATATCTCAATGGGAACATCTTACAATACACTGGCAGTGCTAAAACCAATGTGCTTTGCCATTGCATGGTCATTGTGCATTGACAAACCAGTCACTGATTCTTGAAATATGGGCTGTTTGGAATTTTTACTGTACCTGCCATTAGTTCTGAAAAAATGTTTCTTAAATAGATAGTTCACTTAAAAAAAATGACAATTCTTTCATCATTTACTCACCCTCATGTCATTAAAAACCTGTATGCATTTATGTATGCAAGTCAGGGGTGTCCAATGTTGTATTCCTTCAAAACTATCTTTTGACATAGTGAATGACTTGAGAGTGAATAAATTATGAAAGTATTTGCAACGGTCGAACTATCTGTTTATATATTGGCCTCTGCATACTGTGGGTTTATGAAATAAGTGACTACACACTATTTCTTTCTATGCAGCCTATTTCTAATATGACATAGAATAAAGCTTGAAACTGAAGAGCTTTAATAAAACAACGAAGACCACCATTCCAGTTCCAGAAGTGTTGAAAAATCCGATACGACTCATTCAAAGCTGATCTTTGTTTGAAAGAATAAACTTAGCAAAACTTTGAAATGAAACCTTGGAGATTTCAGCTCTTGGCTTAGTGAAAAATCCGACACGTTTTATCATGCACTTCATTACAAGAGTCACTTTCACAAAGTGAACAATTTTCAGAGAATCAGAATTAGCAGTCGTTTCTGAACACCTCTTTTAAGCTATAGTTAATATGCTAAATATAACATACATGCACTTGCATTCGGGCATATTAATACTTTTGTAAAATATGTTTTTTTTTTTTTAACTACTGTATATTTCTAATGTGCATGCTACATTATTTGGAAATCATCTTTATACCCCAGGCACTGATTGCATATTAAAATTTTGTGTGTGTTTTGCATGCATGGCGTCGAAAGAAACACGTCAAAAATGTGTTAGGCAAGTCTTTTTTATGCATGCTCTTAACATGACCGACCGTCTGGCTGACCTGAAAACAGCTTTGCTTTGTCTGTCGTAACGGTGAAGGTTATGACTTGTGGGACCCGATCGCTGATCGGTGCCAACAGGCAATATCTACACAGGGGTTCTGTTGTAAGAGAGATGTCCATATGCTGAGCCATATGGGAGCTTGAAAAGAGCTCTGTAATTCAGAGCGAACATGTCTGGGCTCTTCCCTGTGAAACCGTCTATTTTTAAACCACATGACTAACTGATTCTAATTCAGACTGCCAGAAACAAAACAGAGTTTTGTTATTAGCCAATAAACTGAGGAGTTTAAGCTTGGTTTTCCTGGATGTGAACTGACTGGTGTGCATCTGGGGAACGTGACGTATTATTCACTAAGGTCATAATGGGGTTTTTGTGAACATATGTCATCATGCTAGTCCCAATGTGCTTTAGTTTTCTCTAGCTATATATGTGAATGGAGGCTCTACTGGAATCTCCTATGACATCCATTAAGCTGCAACTCAGCACAGATTCAGGAACGTATGCTCTCTCTACCAAAAGGATCCTTTTGAGAAGAGCAAACATTTGTGACACTTTGAAAAGCCAGCAAACCCTTCCTTTAGGATTGCAAGACAGCTTTGCTCAGAGGCTCCAGTTTGGATGTAACATGTGTGAGGGAGATAAGTAGCCCACAGAGCTTGAATATATGAAAGACATTCTCTAACATATCACTACTTACCAGATTACTTTTTAAAAATAGTTTTCAAAATACCCTACAGTGCCTTGAAATGCTTCCAATGTTTTCTGGCATTAGATTTGCCACCCACATTAGGTTTCAAAGCACTCTCAGTCTCTGTAAACTGTGAATTCCAATTTTGACCATGCTTGATCATTACTAGCCTAAACAGTTACACTCTTTTTCTTTTTGATTAGATCCATAGTCATCACAGATATACTCGCTTGGATTCTGTTCCCTGAGACCCTCTGGAGAAGGTGAAAGTCTTCCCACCACACACACTTGAGCACAAAGTCCAGCATTGCATTTGTATGTGTTTGTTTTGTATAATCCAACACAATCTCTTGGCAATTCATAACTATTTTACATTTTGGCGAATTGGTGGCTAAATCATATTCGTACATTTTCATACAATCTGCCTACGCCCCAGTGACAGTTATGTTTAGGGATGGAGTCAGGGGTGGACCCTCATACGTTTCCGTACAAACTTGTCAAAAATCTTATTTTTAGGGGATTTTACGGTACTGAATTATATTTATGAAATAGTTATAATCCATTTATTACCTTTTAGTAACTTTTTGAGCATAGACCTGAAAATGAAATTTCCAACTTAAACTGTCGTAAATGCTTTGGAGCACAGACTTAAGTTTGCTCTTTTTTTGAAAGAAGACTCTTGGCAGATTATTGCTGTTTAAGATTATAGACGTTTAAGTTTATCATTATAAAAAAATGCATAAAATACTATTTTTGAATTTTCCAAAACATGTTTTACTGTGAGAAAATCAAAGCCATGAATCTAAACAAGTTGAATGAGCTTTTCAGGCCCATTTAACCTTTTTGAATTATGTCAATGTTTTGTGTGTGTGTGTGTGTGTGTGTGTGTGTGTGTGTGTGTGTGTGTGTGTGTGTGTGTGTGTGTGTGTGTGTGTGTGTGTGTGTGTGTGTGTTTAATAAACATCCAACAGGATATACAGACAAACACAAAATGAGACCCGACAAACAGTGAAGGTGAGGAACTAATATACACATGGTGATGAACTAAGTGACAAAAAACTGTGATGAAGATTAGTGTCCATGGAAACAGATGAGTGGTGGGAAAATTCAAACAAAGGAAAACATGTGATGAATGAAAATAAAGTAAGAGTCCATGAAAACGAAACTAACAAACACATACCATTCCAATGAAGTTAAACAAATGTAAAAATCCAAAACAAAACTTTCAGTCAAAAATGACCGGACAGCACCAGAGGGTTAAATATATCGATTAATTAGGAGATATTCCTAAATATATTAATTTTTCAAAATTATATTTTCTTGAGAATATTGGTTTAATTGATAATTGTTTCATTTAATTTACATTATCTTATTATTATTTTTTTAGTTTTTTTTTTAAAGTTTTTTTAGGAATGTCCCCTTTAAAGCAGGTTCCTTAATGACATCATCCTCCAAGATGTGACATCATTTGATGTCACAAACATCAGTAGCCGCGTTTCCACTGCCAAGTATTAGCAATGAATTTGATGTTTGAAGTCTGTGATGTTTTGTAGTTTTAGTTGGTTTGTCCCACTCTAAAACACTTCACCATTTTAGATTTTCATCATCATATTTCTGTAAGTCTTCTATACCCTTTTATTGAAAATTATTTAAAGCAAAACACATGCATATTCAGTTTTTTTATTTTTTTATTAGAAAGTTCAAAAGGTACTGCATAACAGGAATAACCCTGATCATGCATGATTTATTAGTCCATGATTCCTCAAACATATCTTGAAACACTTCATAAAAAACGTGGAGGATAATGGCAATATTTCATTCACAATTACATCCACAGGGACTGAGCTCATTACTGTTAATCATTTTCTGGTAAGGGGGCTGTCATGGAAACTCAGGAATAATGGAAGTCAGAATATTAAGCCACTCAGTTCACACTCCATGTGAGGGTCAACAACCACTAGACGTCCACAATGTAGCACCATCATCTGTTCGCTCGCATTCCAACATGCACTAATTACTTGAAATTTCAGTTTTAAAATGAATTCCCAGCTGTTATGATGAGGCAAGGACGAAGCAGAGAGAGAATCCATACGCAAAACTAATTTAATGAAACAAACAGGAACTCAGAACTCAGGACAGGAACATGGAAACAGCTACAACAACCGACAAACAACAACTGAAGCACAGAGGTTTATATACACAGGCAAACAAGCTAAACAAGATAACAAGGGGGTGTGGTTAATCAGAAACACCTGGGGAGACTAATAAACAAGAAAAACTACAAAGGACTACAAAACATGGCACAGGACAGGAAATAACAAAAGTCCACACAAGACAAGGGAAAAACAGGACAGGAATCATGACACCAGCAGTGGAATAAATTATTATGTTCAAGCCCTGAGAAGGCTAAGAATGAACTCAACAAGGATGAATGGTAGATGGATTATCAATGTAATTTATTTTCCTTCGTTTTGTTGAGCCCTACTTTCTTTGGCGCGAGTTTATTTGAGTGACTAGGGAGTTCTTTCCTCCCGGTTTGACTGTTTTTTTATTTTATTTATTTTATTTTGATTTACTTTCTACTTTGTTTTCTGTTCTGTGTATCATATTTTAAGAGTGCGAGTGACTAAGGGAGTTTTTATCCCGTTTTTTTTATTTATTTTTTTTTTTTATCGAACGTTTGATCCATTTGCTGTTGTTTTCTGAAGTTTTTACTCTATTAATAAAAATGTATTCATGGGGAAACCATGTCTCCAACCATTTATTTGTTTATAACAAACCTGTGTGCATTGAGTAGATAAAAGCCTGTGGCTTATAGTGAGTTCCTGGGCTGTAAGTTCCTAGGTGGCGTAATTGACATAAAAAAATTCAATTCTTTTCAATTATTTCTTTAGATTAAGTTGACTCCTGTCCTGAATAGTTAGTTCTTCCAATGTTTCATTATCAGATTTGCGCTTGGATTGATATGGTAAAATTGACGCCATTGTTACTGTTTGTTACTTTGACGATGTAACAATCGTTGAGGTCTGAGGAAGCCTCCTGAGGTTCAGTTATAGTGATGGGCATTTAGCTTCCAACAAGCGCTGTAAGTGGTAGACCAAGCAGAGTAGGCTGGTGGAAAGGAGAGATTTAGAGAGACTGATTCATCCGAGTCGTTTGAGAATCAATTAAAAATGTGGTGATGTGCAACCTAACCTTAACCTTTACCTAACAAGTATTTTTATATATTTATTTATTTATTGGCTGTTAGGGGCTCAAGATTTTTTGTACTAATGTAACCCTTCCGGTTCTACTTGCACCGTTCCAAGCAGGATTCGAACTGGCATCTTCTGCACTGGAGGAGCACATGCTAACTAGCGCACCTCTTGAGGCCAGGGGAGTGAGGTTTACTCGCACAACTCTTACTAGCTGGCCTCTGTTACACTCACCCCCCTAAACCTCACTCCCATCCTGTTCTACTCACACCGCTTCGAGCAGGACCAGCGAACCAGCATCTCCAGCATAGGATGCGGGCATGCTAACAAGTACGCTAAAGACAACAGCCTATAGTGTCAGTCGCTAGTGTGCCTCTTGAGGCCAGGGGAGTGAGGTTTACTCGCACAGCTCCTACTAGCTGGCCTCCGTTACACTAACAGGTTCATCAACTTCCTTA
Source organism: Abramis brama (assembly GCF_963993115.1). Classification (NCBI taxonomy): domain Eukaryota; kingdom Metazoa; phylum Chordata; class Actinopteri; order Cypriniformes; family Leuciscidae; genus Abramis; species Abramis brama. The sequence continues at coordinate 55,968,268 of NC_139964.1, read as the reverse complement.
ATGGAATCCCTATGTTAATGCATGGCAAATTTAGTGTGAATTGGTGGAACAGAAGGCAGTGCTGTTGCTTCTGTTTGTCTTCAGTGTTGAATTATCACATTCCATATAGACACTGACACTGATGAACTCCTGACATAGGTTGTATCTCAGTTTGTCTAATTATAATATCCAATCAGCAGCATGTGTGAGTGATGGCAGGGTGGAAGTACTGAGATATATTAGAGCTAGACTACATAAATCACATGTGTACACATTCATTCAAAGTCATACAACAGCACATACAACATCTGGAGGAGTTTTTTGCCAGACACATAGCATCTCTCTTCAATTTGCCTCTAATCTCCCATTGTTTCCTCTGCCTCTCTCTCTTTTTTTCTTGCATTCCAATTCTACATTAACTTGATCTCTCCATCTTTTTGTCTAAATCTGTTGCTGTAAATGGTGACATTTGTGCTAATTCTATGTTTTTATTAATAACCATTCTCTTTGGTTAGTTAGTTAGTTTCTGTTTAGTTACCAAAATTTCAAGAAATATATTTTCCCACCCAAGTACTAGGGATATAACAGCCATTTAAAAGCTCAGCTTACTTTTCTTGTAAAAACATAATCAAAATTGAAGACACCATGGTGACCCTGTACATGTGATCAATTTTATTTCCAGCCAACTTGAGTGAGACAGTTATGCAATGATGTTTGATAATGGCGATTTAATAGTTTGCAGCAGAACACAAAAAAAATGATGCGCAACAAATTTTTTTTTCTTGTGGGAAAACTATAAGAATTATTATTATTATTATTATTATTATTATTATTATTTAAATTACCTTTTTATTTAAATGAACTTTTGTTATGCTCATATGACAAGAAATGTAATTTTAAAAATATTATTGATCAACTAGTATTATATATATTTTCAGATTCTTAAACAATTACCTACACGATATTTACAGCCTTGCTAATGTAGTTATTTATTGTTACTGTTCACTAATTACTAGTTTGCTAATTTTCCTAGTAAGAGTAAGCTTTCTTATGAGATATCAGAATTTTTTTTTTTTTTTTAAATGACCAACTTTTGTTATGCTCAGATGACTAGAAGCATCATATTAAAACAAATTGTGTCAACGATTGATTGATTGATTAGTTAACTATTTGCTACTAATTACTTATTTAATTAATTAAATAACACAACGCATCTCCACAACGCAATTACCCTCGGATTCGGCGAAGGAAGGCCGACCATCGTTATCTGCGCTCGCTTCGCAGATCGTCTCAAGTTCAACGAGAATCTCCACAGCTCAGGATGGCGCTAGCCAATGCTCGCTCCCTGGTCAATAAAACTTTTATCTGCAACGACTTCATCGTTTCAAATGATCTGGAATTCTTTTTTGTGACTGAGTCATGGGTAAAATCAGGTAACCTAAGTCCTTTCTCTGAACTAGTGCCCCCTAACTTTTTTAATACCCCTCATCTTACAGGTCGAGGAGGAGGTCTTGTGATGGTTTACTGCTGACTACCGCTAGTCCTACAAGCTTTGAGGTTCAATTGACTCATTTGAATTCCTCTAATTCTGTATTGATCATTTTAATCTACCGACCACCAGCATCGAATAATTTTATTGAAGAATTTGCTGACTTTTTGGGGGACATTCTGACTAAATACGATTGTATTTTAATTGTGGGTGATTTCAATATTCATGTCTGTTGTGCCACCAATGTCTTAGCAAAGGATTTTTTAAACCTCATATCTTCACTAAACTTTGTACAATGGGTAAACGGTCCCACTCACTGTCTTGGTCATGCATTAGATTTGATATTGACTTTTGTTTTATCTGTTGCTGATGTTGTCACTAGTCTTCTTGTAATGACACAATCTTGTAATGCATTTTCTAATATGTATCTGGAAGAATATCAACCTCTTACGAGTGTTGATGGTCAAGTGCAACTGTTCAATAGTAGATGCTGTAATATTTTAGATGTTATTGCACCTCGAAAGCTTGTTAATCGGAAATGCAAATCCCAACCATGGATAAACAATGATCTTCGGGAACTTAGACAGCAATGTCATCAGTTTGAACGAAAGTGGAAGAAGAATGGGCTTCAGGTATCATATTAAATACTGAAGGCCTCTTTGCATAATTTTCAAAAGGCTGCCAAGATTGCAAAGGTGAAATATTTATCGGACCTCATAGCCAAAAATCCTTACTGTTCTAGAATTTTATTTTCAAAGATAGATTCTCCGATGCAGATATTTCCAGAGGTTTCATTTTCACTATGTGAAAACTTCCTTAAGTATTTCCTAGATAAAGTTAAAAATGCACGGGTTCAATTATCTACAATATCAAATTCTATTTCAGACCCCATGTTATCCACTACTCAATGGAGACGTGTAAAGAAATCGCTCTAAAATTAAAAACCACCTTTTCTCCCCTCAATGTTTTGCCCTCACAATTTGTAAAACAAATTTTTGACACCATTGGTCCTAATCTAGTAATGATAATAAACAACTGTCTTTTGACAGGGACAGTTCCAGATTGCTTTAAATTAGCTTCAGTGCCACCAATCCTAAAGAAGCCTTTGCCTGATCCTGCAGTTTACTCAAATTTTCGACCAATCTCCAACCTGCCGTTTTTATCAAAAATTCTAGAAAAAAAAATGTATTTATGCAGCTACAAAATTATTTGAATAGTAATGGTATTTCAGATATTTTTCAGTCTGGTTTTAAAACCTTGCACAGCACAGAGACTGCCCTTTTGAAAGTTTTTAATGACATTAAAATGTCCACTGATGCTGGTAATACCATGGCTTTAATGATGTTAGATCTCAGCTCTGCGTTTGATTTTGTTGATCACAGTATCCTGCAGTCTCACTTGGAGCAATACATCGGTATAAGAGGCACTGTACTCGACTGGTTTTGGTCCTTCCTGTCCAACAGAAGATTCTCTGTAAATATAGGGAAGCATTCTTCTTCTGTAGCATATGTTATATGTGGTGTCCCTCAGGGTTCAACTTTAGCACCGTTGCTGTTTTCTCTGTGCATGTTACCCATGGGTTCTATATTTAGAAGATTTGGTGTTTCGTATCATTGCTATGCCGATGACACGCAGCTTTATATACCATTTAAGCGCAATGACAGGTCTGCCATAAATCAATTGATGGACTGTCTTGATTTGAAAGCATGGCTAAACAATAACTTTTTCCATTTGAATGATGACAAAACTTAAATTGTCCTGTTTGGGCCTACCAAGAAAACTGATTTGAGCAATGTTGACTTGGGTTCTCTCACTTCATATCGTTCTTTTGTTGCAATGAATCTGGGTTTTACACTGGATAGTGGCCTAAAATTGAACAAACAAATTAATACAGTTGTCAGTTCCAGTTTTTACCACCTCTGAAGATTAGCGAAAGTTAAACCATTCCTAAGCAGGAAGAGTTTTGAGATCGTAATTCATGCTTTTATTTCATCATGGCTTGATTACTGTAATTCACTATATCAAGGGCTGCCTGTTTCATCTATTCATCGACTTCAACAGGTCCAAAATGCAGCTGCACATCACGCCTATTCTACGTTCACTGCACTGGCTATTCAGTATCGTATTGAATTTAAAGTTTTGCTGTTTGTGTATAAAGCGTCAAACAATATCGCTCCTCAATACCTTACTGAGTTGGTTACGGAACACAAACCAGTCAGATTGCTCAGATCACAGACCAATCATCTACTACGAGTACCCAGATCCAGACTGAAATGCAGAGGTGACAGAGCCTTTGCAGTAGCTGGCCCAGGTTATGGAACAAATTGCCATCATCTATCAAAACAGCATCCACAGTGTCTGAGTTTAGAAGTCTTTTAAAAACCTATTTGTACTCTTGTGCGTTTAATGTCTTGTGAATGTTTATTTTTATTTTGGGGATGGATCTAGATATTTCTTGTACAGCACTTTGGTCAACTAAGGTTGTTTTAAATGTGCTTTATAAATGAATTAAACTTGAACTTGAAACTTATTTAGCTGTCTCTGCATATTAAGCTGTGATAGAAAATGGTGGGCATCGGAGCATCGGCTTTAAACACTATTGTTTGACCTTAAAATCTCCCTTTTCTCTTTTCTCAGCTAGGAACAGTTGCAAACTAAGTCACTCATACAGGTAAGCTGATTTCTGTTCCAGTCTTGCATCAATTTGAAGCAGAATTACCTGCTTTCATCTAAACAATGGCTGACCGAGCGGAAAGGGACAGTAGTGTTTGGGAAACAGGTCATTATTTTTCCAATTTCGTTTGGTTTCCTTAGTGGTGCATAAATTACACTCTACAGCTTCAACAGCTTCTGTCCCTGACACAACTAACCTATTCAGGTAACGCACACATTTGTAGAAAGCTCAGGCTGATGCAGAGTGAAGAGGTCATGGTTTAAGTGCAGAACCTTTAAGTGTTAGATTGCAATCTTCATTAATCCCTGAGTGCTGGAAAGTCTACTAAGAGTCCACAGCTTTTCCTTGAGGAAAGATTGGGCCAGTGCGTATCTGGCCTTTTCAGTTAATGAGGGCCTTTCTCTCTCTTTCTCACTCTCTCGCTTTAGGAGGCATCTTTCATGTGGAACAAGATGGAGTGAATTTTACTTAGCTTTCCATTGTGCTCTGTTTCAGACAGCCTCTGGGCTCTTTGGCTTGTTTGCATCCTGCTCTCTTCTGTCATCAGCCTGCAGCTAAAGCACATAGCTGCTGGTGCCAATTGATTTTCTATGTCGTTTGTATTGAGAGTCTTCTACATAATTTATTTTGTAGCATTGTGATATGTCATTGCAGTGGATAAAATGAGTTTGAGTCTGTATTTCTTTCCACTACATATCCTAGGAAATGAATTCCTCTGATTGTTTGCAGTGTTTTGTACTTTATTTTGAAGATGAATGTGTTTAAGACTATTTATTTTGCCGGATCTGATCAGGGAGTGTGTGCGACTACAAATGTGTGTTTACTTTTTAATTGCCTTTTTTTCCAGCCAACCTCCATCTTGTCTCGCTGGTGCCATTAAGGAATCATTCTGCAGTTAAACATCCTCAGAGACCAGATTCTCATCTTCCACCTATCCGGTTTTTAGACTCTAAATCTAGCCTCTAAGCCCCTGAAATCATCACCAGAGACCCCCTGCAGCATAATACCCTTTCATTCACACCTCCCTAGTGTCAGTGAGTTTATGGTCTATCCATAATCTCTTGCATTATGTCTTGTATAAAGCATGGAAGAGATTATGAGTAAAATTCATGTAGCATGACATGCTACATCTGTTTCAGAATTGTTCTATCCATATCTGCACATTCATTAAAACATGAATGCATTTTTGTATCTTTTGCTAAACATTACTAAACATTAAAAAAAATCACATAACTTAAAGTTGTTGTGACTAAATAGAAATATTCAAATTTGTTGAATAGGAACATCGCAGATGTAAAGTTAATTATGCTTATGCTCATTTCAACAAATGATGAACATTTTGATACTATTTTTACCTTATTTCATTGATTTAAAATAGATTTTTTTGGATTCCTTTCGAGTGGAACTCCACGCTGCGTCATGACGTTGTGACACTATGGGAACACCCCTGCGTGAGCCAGTGTTTGCAGCACTTGTGGGAAATGCCAATTATGATTGGCTACAGCGTGGCCAGGTGATGTAGCATCAACATGTCACCGAGACCATAGATAGACACCAGAAACACATGTCGCCATCTTCTTTGTCTTCAGGAAGCCATTGGTTTGCAGGCCCGGGGTGGGTAATCGGGAGAATCGGGAGAATTCCCGGTGGGCCGCTTCACTTTTGGGCCGGTCGAGGATTTATTTATTTTTATTTATTTTTTACATTTGTCACGTTAGTTATATTAGGCTACACACGTTCCGCATTCTGACACCGCAGCGCACAGCCTCTGCATGGGTTGTACCATGAGAGGGAGTTCTCCCCTCCCCTCCCATAGAGTTGGTTGGGTCCATAGCCCGTCTTTTCCAAAACGTTTTCTCAGGTAGGCTACCGCGGCACCGCCGGCGCCTACCGATAGCTGGGCCGGCCCTATGGCGGCAAATTAATGACAAAATTAACGGAGCGCACAACTGATGCTTGGCGCGCGCAGTAAATGACATTCGCGAGAGGATAACAGATCCACAAGCGAGGAAACGGGAACTCGCGAGCTCATTCAACCCTGCGCGCGCGCATGACATCTCCTCTGCACGCAATACAAGCCCTCCCGCGCGCATGATCATTCCCCACGCTCGTGATCTCCTGCTTTTGCTCGCTCGAACACTTTTATTTTTGGCAGTCGATGGGCGGGACTTACTGTTTTAATAACCTCAAATGTCATTAGGTATCACTTTTTTTATAAAAAAAGCATTATTTTTGAATATTTTTGAATACAAATAAATCTGTAAACATTAGTTCAATATTCCTCTTTGTGGAAGAGTGGGATACATTTCAAATTCTTTCTTTCTTTCTTTCTTTCTTTCTTTCTTTCTTTCTTTCTTTCTTTCTTTCTTTCTTACTTTCTTTCTTTCTGCTTTTGTTAATTTATCAACCTATCCTTGTGGAATAGTGGAACATTTTTTGTTAACTTCTCAGCTTAAGTGAATTATTATTTAACCTTTACATTATTTGTTGAACCATGTTATTAATAAAAACTACACAATGGTAAGAGCTGAACTGTTGCTTCATTTATCCAATTTGGAAAAAGTGCTCATTTGGAATTCCACCATGGAAAAAGAGGGCCGGTCTTGGGCCTGAAACTCCCGAAAAGTGGCCCCACTCCGGCCCTGTTGGTTTGTGTGTGTGAGGGAACTCTGTGTCCCTGTGTGTTAGGAGTTTATTTAAAAGAAAAACAAAAGAAGTTTGTCTACTGTCTGTGTTTGAAAGAGAAAAGAATTACAACCAGTGTATTCAGCCATGCTCTCTTTACATCACCAGATATGACGAACATGATGTTTGTGTCATCTGTTTGGGAGCGGAGCATGCTTGATCGGCTCTTGGGGAGCTGATTACCCTCATTGTGAGAAGCTCACTTTGAGCTCTGCTCCTCTCTGGCTCTCTTCACGAGCAATGGGAGTCAGGTGTCTGCACCCTGTGGCTCAGGTCCCGCTTCTGCCTCTGCGACGCGGCTTCATGGGGTCTCCAAGGGCCGCGTTCTGGATTCGAAAGCTCACTTAGCGATTTCTTCCGATCCGGACTAGGACCTACTTTTTATTACCACGGGTTCTGAAGAGATCGGTGGTGATCAAATTGCCACGAGTGACACTCGCACGACATTGAAATTAGATTTTTCATCTAATGAGTTGTTAGAAATGGTGACTTGCACTGTAGACAAACTAGGGTTACAATGGCCAGAGGAGAAGAAAGAAGTAAAGAAAACCAAATTAGATTATCCCTTTCTTTCTTTCTAGTGGGGCAAGTCATCAGCCTCACAGAGATCTGCCATTCTTTCTGGACCTCCATGCTGAGGCATTGAGGCCCTGAGTAGAAAATACTTGGCTCAAGTCCATGTTCCATTAATGTGAAATTACGCCTCCATCGTGGGGCTTGGGGAATATGGGTATGCCATGGGCCAAAGAGACACTCGCGAGTTGTCCCCTATGGCAGCTACATCTTTAAAGGAACCCACACTGCCTTTGAGGCCTTGCTGAGTGACATCCGGCCTTGTGGGCAAAGCACACGTGTCAGGCTGTTGCGTCGTTGCACACTATAGCCATTCTCCAAGTGTACCAGGCTGACCTGCTCAATGACTTGGACTCTGGTGAGGCTACTGACCGTTCCGTTGGCCATGCTATGGCTGCTGTCATTGCCATGGAGTGGGGTACCCGCAGTTAGATCAAAAAGCAATATCAAAGTGTATTCAGGCACTCGCCTCCCTTCAGCTGGTCAGGCACTCCTGCCTCAACGAATCTCTGATGATCGAAGTTTGGTAGTTTCCAGCCACTATGCTGTTTCAGGGCCCCGGACAATGTTCCTCCCTGTTGCAAGTCGAAGTCGAGAAACTAACTCCTCTTTCAGAACATTTGGCAGCGTGGAAACTTCTTCCAAATTTATCTCAGTGGGTTCTGCATACAATCAAAAATGGTTACAGAATTCAGTTAGGCTTTTGACCTCCTTGATTCAATGGAGTGCATCCCACTCTTGTGAAGCGGGATCAAGCTCTATTCTTAGTACAGGAGCAGCATTCTCTGTTGGCGAAAGGGGCCATAGAATATATTACATTTCCCTTAACCCTTTTAAACCGGGTATGTCATCGCCGACACATCCAACCAAGCTGTATTCATGTTACCATAACTCTTCAACCGTTTGCACTATCAAAATAATTGTAATTGCTCCAGACAGTAGACAGTATGTACTTTTCTGCAATATATGGCATATTACAGTACTTTACTTGGAGAAGGTTCATGTTTGAGCCTATTTACCAAACACATCCTCTTATTATTTGCATTTGATGGTTTACCCCAGGTTTGTCTCCAATTGGTAACTATTCTTAGACCATGGGTTTTGTGCTTGTCCATACTTCACAACCTGATTGGTCAGGCATGCCTTCAGTATGTCAACATGGGTATTAACGTTCCCATAGCGTCACAACGTCATGACGCAGCATGGAGTTCCACTTGAAAGGGAATGTCTCAGGTTATGTATGTTTCTGTAAATGTTTCTTCCATACTTCATGCAATGGCTGAAAACATATTCCTTCAGAAAATTACAATCTGGTGACGCATGTTTCTGGCATCTATTTAGGGTCTTTGGTGACGTGATGATACGTTTCCCACACATACTTCAGACACCGGCTCACGCAGGGGCATTCCCATAGCGTCACAACATCATGACACATCGTCTCAAGTTTTTACGTGACAAGTTTTTACGTTTTTCATTCAATTAGAAATGAACTTTACTTGTGCATTTAAATATATTCCAAAGAAGTGGTTGTGCATTAATGAATGCAAGCCTGAACAAAATTGTCATGGCACCTCGATAAACCAGCTAAACCCCTGCCATAAAGGGAGTTTGTTATCAGTTTCTACATGATGTTGCAGTCTCTCTGTGATAATGAGTTAGCAGGCGATGATGTTTACTCTCATTAAGTTAGTGAGCGTGTGTATGAATCTCTGCAGGAGACAGGTGAAGCAGATGGCGGTGGCTGTTGGTGATGGTGATTGGTGGACGAGGGAATCAGAACCCTCCTCCCTGAGCCTGCCTCTGAAACCAGTTGGAACACCAAATAATAGGAGACGACCAGGGAGAGGACAACTGTATACCATCTCAATTATAGAACAGGTCATTACAAACTTCAGACTGCACTTATTATACACAAATCAGTAGCACTTCAACATCAAGTAACTATGTAGCTATTTAAAACTGTAACTGTATTTTATGTATAGGCAGATCATTATAAGACTATGTCTTTATTTATCTGTGACCATGGGAAGGTGGTATAGATGCAGATTTCATGTGGTGCTGTCATGCTAAGTTACAGGATGTTCCTTCTGCTGCCTGAGGTTTAGTTTTTTTTCAAGGTCACAATGGGTATAATTCAGGAATCACGCCTTGCAGTGTTTAAACTTTCAACCTTGATCTTCAGGGACCAGCCCGGATTGTTATGAAGCATTCCAAGTGGTCCTCAAATAGATTCTGATTTTAAAAAAAGTTTAAAAACAGTTTAACAGTTTTTTTTCTTTTTAGTTTTATAATATACAGTACTGTTTCCACAAAACATATTAAGCAGCCCTCTCTTCGGACAGCACGCCAAATTCGCATATTTTATACTATATATGATTATATGTAAGTGTGAACTCGTGAAATGAGCAATCTCTTCACAGTGGATGGAGGCACATTAAATTCCACATTAAAATATGGAACGTGAAACAAGAAAACCCAGGATTCTGTTTACCTGGGGTTTAGAATGGCCAAGGGTTAACTGCAAGTGAAAAAATACAGGGTTTTTTGTTTTTTTATCAAATCTTGTGCTCTGACTACCTTGCTAACAAAAATATGTTGAAAGAACTTTTTGCTAACGTTTCGATTAAGTATAATGAAAACATTATTTCTAAATGCTCTCTGAATGTTCAAAACGTTCCAACAAAACTATCGTTTTGCAACCATTATGGGAGTGTTACTTTTGAATGTTCTCTGAATATTCTGAAACAAGTAGCAACATTTAAAAAACGTTCGACGAACGTCCAACTAAAACATTTCAGAAAAAAAAGTTCCATGAACAATATAAATAATGTTTTTGTGCTAACGTTTTGAAACATTATTTCAAGACCAGATAACTTTGAACAAATGTTCTATTAATGTTACTGGAACAACATCTATTCTTTGAGAGAACATTGACAGAACGTTAGCCAAAGCTCTGAGAACGTTCCCTGTTAGCTGGGTAGATTCTTAACATTCAACAAGCAATTAGAAAATAAAGCAGATGAACACAAGAAAACATCCTGCATGCATAAAAGAGGTTTAACTTTTTTTAAACCGATCCTCAAGACAGCTGTGTTTTGAATCAACTGTTGGTGAACACAAGAATGCGTCCTGTGTAAACGGCCCCTTTATAAGGTTCTTGTGCAAGAACAGTGCTGTTGTACAGAGTTTAGCCCATAATAAATCTTCCCTGTGAGTCTGCACTCCATTAGATCGGTCTCTTACAAAAGAGCTTGCCACTCTCTTGAGAAAACTAATCTAATTTTCAGATCAAAATATATTTAATCTATGAGTGAGTCTGGTATGAAGGAAGTCATTAGTCTTCTGTTCCTCATTATTCAAACGCATATCCGATGTACAAAATCTAATGCATTTCGAATAGATATTCCTAATTGATGCTGGAAGCTTTAGACATAATCAGGATCAGTTTTCTACAGTCATTTACTGTCACTCAAGCCTTTCATCATTCAGATGTGTCTTCATCTCATAAGAATGTCATCCTCACAGCAATTGACAGCACCTGAAACCCTTCCATAGCTCTTTTCAGCGTGAGATTTATTTGAACAAATTAAGGCAATCACCATTTGATTCCCAGTTCGCATGCCATATTTTCCTCCATGTCCTCAAATGTCACCCCTCCCACTTTGAAACCTCAGAAATACTGTAAAGTTAATTCACTTTGTATAATCAGGGTGATAAAAATGTATAAGGAATAGGCTGAACTCTTGAACTCGTTCTCTTTGCAGTGGACGGAGGCACATTAAATTCCACAGAAACTTTGCCACCTCAGCAAAACACTTCACGGTAACTCAATGTGTGTCTGCTCATCATGTTGGGGAAGAATAGGCAGGAGTGAAGAGTAATCTTAGATAAACTGAAGGTAATGTGTCTACACTAAAAGCTAAAAGAATTGACGCTACTAACTTAAAGTGACCATGATATTTTTTTAATGAAATATTTCAGTATAGGCTATATTATAAATTATCTGTGCATATAATTATTAAAAAAATGTAATTCATGTGCCCTCGTAATCGTTAATCAAAATAACTTCCCCCCTCTCTCTCAATGACATCTCTTCTCTGATGATGTGTTTACTGGTGCAACCTGTCACTCACATGAGATCACAGCAATAGGTGTGTTCGACTTGAAGCTGCACTGTGCAGACCTATAGGTGTATGATATCAAAGTACCACTAGAACGATTCGAAAGCATATTATGGAGCCGTCTGCTCTCTAATAGCTCTCGCAGAGTCTCGCGGTACTTTGATGTCATACACCGATTAGCTTCAAGCTGAAGACATCTAGTATAAAATGACAAATTAATTCCTGATGGACAAAATCAAATCGCACCCAACATTTTTTTTTTTTTTTTTTTTTTCTCGAGAAGCCGTTTTACTCGAATATACATCACAAGGAAGAAAAGACTATCACAACTTATGTTGTAATGTTTCATTATTCAACGTCCAGTAGCGTGATGGTCCATTGTTGTGCACGCCTCTTTACAGCCAAACAAGCCTGATCTAATGTAGCCTACTCTTCCTATAAAAGTCTTGTCACTCTCTCATTTAGATTTCTGTAAAATAATAATAATAATAATCTTTTTCGGTTTATTCGAATGATTCAGTGATTCATTCATTGATTTATTGATTTATGTTCGACGGCCATCAACTGCAAGTTAGGCTACATCGTTACGCCAGTAGGTGGCGCCAAGCGACTGTATTATGAGTGGGTTATTAAATCGTTAGATTCTTTCAAACGACATGGACGAATTCAGAAATGGGGAAAGTGAAACTCCACTTCTGTGCATGTGTTGCTAACTGTTTTGGCTGCGTGGAAATCTTGTATTTGATGGAGCAAAAAAAGACCAAGTATTGGAAAAATGTAAGTCACTCAGTAGTCAGTAGGATGTGTTGTTGTTTGAATAGGCTTGTACACTTTAAATATGTTGTTGTTATGTCTGGGCTTCTTCACGTTTGTGATATTCGGAACAATAGCGCTCTTGAAAGTGTGATACTCGTAAAGTTATATATTTTTAAATGTTATTGTAGCCTACATTTAAAAAGTTTCAATGTAACCTGCTTCTTTTTGTTAGCAACTTGTAGTTGAACTAATGTTTAGTTAGAAACCCTAACGTTTTCAGAAGATCTTGCTTATTTTCAAATTATGATGACCATGAATTACCTATTCAAACAAGAATGCACCGATACAAACTGTCCATTGCCTGCTAGACAAGGTGCACAGAAATAAACACACATCTGTTTGTGTTGAGGGTAACAGGCAGGTTGACTGAGTGTATCCTAGTGGTTTATTGACATTGAGCCAAACCTCCCACCCAGCTTGAGAGCGATGGAAAGCAATTTCACCTCTCTCATTCTCATTCTCAGGTGATGCATTTGTTGTAGAGTGATTATGTTCACTCTGAGGTGGCGTCCATTTTCCCAGCAAACTGTAATCAATAGAGATGACTGGTTTCTCGCAGTCAGGGATGCTTCGGTCTTCTTGCTCTCATCTGGCTTTTAGTGGAGCACTGTGATCCTCATGATAAATACCTGTTATGAGTGAGGAGCAGGCCCAGTTGAAATATGTGGACTTTGATTGCATTTTCTGTGCAAGTATTAAAGTGAAATTTGTGGTAATATGTGTTAAATGGAGCTAAAAAGGTAGCTGAAAGAACAATCAGATTAGCAAAATATTTATTAAATGAACATTCAGTAGTTTTATGAATGACGGTAATTCCGAAATCTTTGGTGCTTTCTCTGGAATTTTCTAGGTGCAAATTCCACATGGGCCTGGTGATGAGCAGAGGAAATGAGAAAGCATGTGAAATACAATTAGGTGTGTGTGTTTGGTAAATTCTAAACATAACAAAATAAAATAATCATGTTAGCAGAAATTTTAATGAACAGAATAAATTAAAAAGAGGTAAAACAGAAAAGCAGAGCAGAGAATTATCATGCTTAAAATGTTTGTTTTTTTTGTCACAATTTAGAGAGCAGCGAGTTTCCTCCAGCCTTTGATTAGATCAAATAAAAATTGCATTTAAAGGCAGCATGAAACAGAAATTGTGATTTATCTTTTCTTCTCTAGAGTGAAATAGCTTCACAAACGAGAAAAAATGTAGGGCGGTTTTATCCATTGGGAATTTATTGGATCGTTTGGATCTGTGTTGTTTGCTAATTGCTTCAGTCACATGAGTGAGAGGTTACGAGGGCACATGAATTAAAAAAAAAAAAAAAGATGTGCACAGATAAATCATTAACAACCCCATTTCCAGAAAAGTTGGGACATTTTGTAAAATTTAGTAAAATCAAGAATCTGTGATTTGTCAGGCCTAATTCTCTTTTACCTTTATTTAACTGTCAAAAGTACAAAGAAAAGATTTTCATTGTTTTCACTGACCAACTTGATTGTATTTTGTAAATATATTCAAATTTGGATTTTGATGGCTGCAACAGACTCCAAAAAGTTGGAACAGAGGCATGTTTACCACTGTGTCACATTACTATTCCTTTTAATTACACTTTTGAATCATTTGTGAATTGAACAATGATTCTAAATGTTGCAGTTTTGCTTGTGATTTTTTTTCCAATCTCGCCTGATACAAGACAGCTGTTCAATAGTCTGTGGTCATCGTTGTCTGATTCTATTTTTCATGATGTGCCATACATTTTCAATAAGAGACCGATATGGACTGCAGACAAGCCAGTCAGGAATATCCCTTCTATGGCGTAGAGTGTCTAGAAACCACTCTGATGTTGCAGATGCAGAATGAGGCCTGGCATTGTCTTGCTTCCCAGAAAAGTTGTCATCTTTGATGACATTTCTCTGTACAATCCCAATATAGGCCTCCACGTCAATGGTACCTTCTCACATATGCAAGTCACCCATGCAAAGACAGACATTTGCACCTGGATGGTCCCTTTCATCTTTGGAACTGAGAACTCAATGTCTGTTTTTCCCAAAAACAAGCTGAAACATGGACTCATCTGACCACAGCACACATTTCCACTGTCTTTTGGACCATCTGAGATGAGCTCGGGCCCAGGCATCACGTGCACCTGCGCAATATCATAGCCTATGATTTCCGAAACTAGTGATGTCATCACAAGCACTTTTGAGGAATATGCAACATAATTTAGACAATTGTTTTTGTCATATGTAGGCCCTATTATAATAACAGACACTAACGTTATCATTTCAGCCGCTCTGTGCAGCTCAGCTTCGCGGCTGAGACATGAATAGTTTTTAAAAAATAAAAAATAAAAAAAATGCTGCCACACTGCCGATGTCTTTGTTGACATGGTAGAAGAGGACTGACTATGAATTAAACGCTCTCACAATTAAATAATATTTCGCAAACCTTCTAGTAGCCTACTTTCTTCAGTCTGTCTCTCTTCTCCGGTGGGTTGGGCTAATCCAAAAGAAGTGAAAACAAGGGGGGTGTTCTGAAGACAGACTGTTACCTGGGAAACAGGGGTGCTCTGAAAACACCCCCATTAGCAATTAGTGCTTTCCACCTGATGAAATGAACGCGTCAACGCGGCAAAACTGATGAAATGAACGTGGCAAAAAATTGACCAATCAGAATTTTGGTCGAGCCAGAACGTATCGACCAAATAATCGACTAGGAGATTACAGCCCTAGTAGCATGATGGTTTCTCATGCAAAGCCATCTGAGGGCTCGAAGGTCACACATGTTCAACAGAGGTTCCTGCCTTGCCCTACACGGACTGAGATTTCTCTGGATTCTCTGAATCTGTTCAGAATATTATGGTAGATGGTGAAAAACCTAAATACTTTGCAATCTTACATTGAGATTTTTTAATTGTTTAACAATTCTCTCATGAAATTTGGCACAATGTGATGAGACATGACCCATCTTAGCTTGCAAAGACTGAACCTTTGGTGGATGTTCCTTTTATACCCAATCACAATACCCTCACCTATTACCAATTCACCTGCTTATTGTTGACGGTTTCAAAACCGTTTCACTGGGATATTCTGTAATCTTTTCACGTTTATTTTGCCTCCCTCCCAACTTTTTTGGAGTGTGTTGCAGCCATCAAAATCAGAATTTGTTTAATGTACAAAATACAATTAATTTGTCTCAAGACGAGAAGTTCAAGATCAAGAGAAGACATGATAGACTCTTTATATATATATTTGGGTAAATGGGATAAAAATTATTTTCTTTTTTTTATTCACTCGGTTTAGAACAACACAGTAAATGATGACTGAATTTTCCTCCCTATCTCTACTATCCCTTAATACATGCTAATAATACAGACATGTTTCCATCTACGTATTTGTTTCTAAGTGTATTTTTGTTTAAAAGAAAGTTGGAGTGAGTAGCAGATTGTAAATGAAGTGAGAGAGTTGGGAGGCGATACAGGTTGTATTTGGAAGACAGGAAGGATGTGAGCGAAAATGGCAAGAAGAGAGAGATGGAATGAGTTCATTAGTAACGGAACAAAGATTCTGCAGTTTGAGCAGAAATTCAATGAGGAAATAAGAAGGGAAAAGTAATACACAGAATGACTGTCTTTGTCCAATTACAGACTGAAACAACATGCACAGATTTGCATTTAAATAATTTATCAGTGTTCTGATTCCGATTAATTTGTGTAATGACTTTTAAAATTATACCTGCATCTAATTAAGGGGACCTATTATGCCCCTTTTTACAAGATGTAATTTAAGTCTCAGGTGTCCCCAGAATGTGTCTGAACTTTCAGCTCAAAAAATACCCCATATGCCATGTTGTAAATGCCCATTTTTGAGTGGAAAGGAAACATGCTGTTTTCATGAATATATCTTTAAATGCAAATAAGCTGTTGCTCCCTACCCTGCTTTCCAGAAGAGGTTAGAACCATTACAGCTTGTGCCTCAGACACTCTGCCAAAAACTTCTGTTTGGTTTTGATTATCATCTTTATCGCGGTCACCGGTCACACTCACATGACATTGCAGTTCTTCATCATCCTGAAAGTTTATTATCTGCATGTGTTTTTAAGCCATATCAGTCTTAACTTCTGATGTGGTTTTCTGAGCGCACACATCCGAAGCACACGCCCAGAAAGCTAGATGTCAGACGGCGCGTCCCGTGAGAAATAAACGAAGTTCTCTTTCACGTCTTATTGCGCTTAAACTGTCAAATACACACAAGGTTATGTCAAAAACACACAAAATTCACATAAACACAGACGGTTTTGTCTATGAACGTAAACAGCAAGTAAAGAAGTCGCTTGTGAATACACCCTGCCGACACACATTTATGTTCAAACACCATGCAAAAGTGAATTTTGCATAATAGGTCCCTTTTAAGTCTTGATAATGTTAGAATTATTTCAATATCTCTCAATGCTTTCTACAACTAAACTCTTAATCTCTTCAGCTCTGAATGAACATGTATGTTTGTTCGTGTGTTTAGAGTATCGAGTATCATGGTTAGAGGTCGATGGATTTGTTTTGGCTGAGCAAAGCTGACACATAAATAGGAGTAACCTGATAGTGTTTTTTTTTCTCTGAAGAGCTAATATATATGTGCGTGCATGTGCATGTGCCCTCAGGCCTGACATTCTTTGCCCCTCAGCCATTACTCAGTAAATGAGTGTGTGAGCAAAGCTCTCAAACCTTTAACTCTACCATTAACACGCACGCACAAACACGTGTACGTACACACAAACTCATCCTGCACTTATTCTGATCAATGATATTGGGCAAGAGAGTGGTCTTAAGAGAGACAGAAAGATACAGAGCGAGATACGGAGATAATGGTCTTTCGAAAATGACTTTATTGCCTTTGAATGATGATTTTAATCTCTGGCTTTAAGGGTACTATTAAGACTATTACAACTCATCACATACCTTCACAGAGACCCCATTTAGTGTGGATACTGATTGATATAGATTCTGTTATGGTTGCATATACCGTCTGTCTGTATTGACCACGTCTGCAAGCACATCATTTTCCAATTCACAGCACAAGGCTTCAATTCTGGTCAAGCTTTTATTCTAGATTATATTTTGAATTTTACGAAGCTGTTGAGATACACTATACCATTCAGAAGTTTGGGGTCGGTAAGATTTTTTTACTGTTATGCTCTACAAGGATGCATGCCTTTAGTCAAATATACTGTAAAAACTGTAATATTGTGTGAAAATATATATAAAAAAAAATTAAAATGTTAAAATAGAAATTCATAATTTATTTATTAATGTGATGGAAAAGTCGTCAGTGTTACATGATCCATGAAATCTTTCCAATATGCTGATTTGGTGCTTAAGAAAAATCAGTGTTGATGTGTTTTAATGCTTAAAATTTGTGTAGATCTTTTTTTAGGATTTTTGATGAACAGAAAGGTCAAAGGAACAGCATTTATTGCATTTCTTGTGTTTTTAAACATTTGTTAAACAAGTTTACGTATAGCATTTCTATATTATTTCTATTAATGTTTAAGATACTGAGGCTATATAGACTGAATTATATATTAGGCTGAAATTCTGCACAGTAATGTAATAAACTCATGAATTATCTTTCAAGCACAAGAGTGTGACGAATTGCAAAATGTAGGCTATATTGTTTATTTTAATGCTTGGAAAATGTTAGTAAAAATGTTGTCTCCTTCTTGCTCCAAAAATGTTTCTGCCAAATTTTGACTTGCCAGTTATATTTATTTAAATATCACCTAGAATGCACAGAAAGTCGAATTACAGTGGATATAGCTGCCAAATACAAATCGGAATATGGTATATACCTGATTGCCAGTTTATTATGTAATCGGGGTGTTTTTTACAGGTAGCTTAATGTGAACATGACCGTGATGTGGTTAATATCAGAATATTCTTGTTACTAAAAACAGGCAGTGTGTTATAGACTGGTGAACAAGATCCAGAACACATGTTAGTGGGCAGGTATGCTGTTCTTTTCAGCAGGGAAGTGTACTGTAAGTTGTTTTGGTAAAAAAAAAAAAAAAAAAAGTTATGGTAAAATTGTTATTTGTTTAGTATATCAGCTGCAAAGAACTGTATTATCTCAACAATTGTGTTTGGAGTATTTGTCATTTCACCTTCTCTTGCCTTTGATTGTGTCCATTCCTTTCTATCCTGCAGCGCTTGGAATCCACCACAGCAAAATTACCCAAACGTCTTGCCTCTCCATGCCCTGGAGGCAGTTTGTTCTTGCCCAGCACCGACTGCTTTGATGGGTGTTTCAAAGGCCAGTGGGAATGAGCCAGATGTCCGCAATGCTGGAATCTCTCAGTGGTCTCCTTGCCGATCCACTTTCCTGTGGTTCTGCTCACTGCACGAACACCTACCACTCTCCGCCTGTCAGCTGTGGTGTGGTCACACTCGGCCTTCTCTCCTCATTAGATTTCATGCCAGCTCATTGCTCTCGTGTTATAACGTTAGCTAATTTATGTTGACCTGGGGGTTGTTGACTTTCAGACTCCCTATTTTGCCACCGGGTCATTTGATTACACGCTACTTTCTGTTTCCAGGTCATTAGATTAAGGTATGTCAACACATCAGAGCCGCACTGTAATATCTTTCCCGGCTAATACGATCTTCACAACTCCATCAGCTACCGCTCAGCGCACTTCTCTTTACTCCTGGAATTCTGCCACATTCGATCATCATTTCCTGTTTGTTCACATTGTAGGTTTAGGTGATTCAATTTGGGTAAGATGGATATTCCCACTTGATATCTATGACTGACCATGTAGCGCTTTCTTGTCAGATGCTTGGAAGATGATTTATAAAGAAATAAAATGACAAATAATGCTAGAATTTGTAATATATAATGTAGCATGTTTTATATGCAGTACTTTTCTTGTGTTTTTAAACATTTGGAACAAGTTTTAATATAGATTTTCTAAATTATTTATGTTCATTTTTAAGACATAGACTGAGGCTGGTTTGGTTTCTGATTTCTGTACTCATGCACTCCACTTGTATTTACTTTGCACCAGCAATTGCCCAGGGTGCCAGACACTAGAGGGCGTCGCACCATGACGAGCATGAGCGTATCAAACTTGTGAAGAACTATCTGCGATCGTTATCGCGCAACCAAATAAATGACACATTAGTAATCTGATTGGCGGCTCAATCGGACTGAAAAGCCTTCATGTAAACACCAGAGCGCTGGATTGTATACCCCTGGCCCTGCTTTGCACCACTAAAAGAAAAATAATCAAGTGCTTTCACCATAAGCAAACCCAGGGTCTGGGGAATGACTTTAGCACCAAGCTGGATTTGTGGATAAGACCAGTGGATTTCCGTGTTGCTTATTTGGATTCTAGGAAATAAAGGGCTCTGGTATGCGGCATTCCAGTCAGATATCCCCAACTTTCAACCTTATTTCATTACATCTGCACAGGAGATGAAATTAAACAACATGGTTAGCTTTACTGGAGTGTAAATTAAAAATGATTATTACTGTAAACATCTGTAATTAGTTGTAATGTTCGTGTGACCTCATAAACTCGTATTTCTGCAAAACTGTAATTGTGGATTTACAAGTCTGAAGTCACAAGTGGTGTTCTATTGCACTTTTTTTCGAGTTGGAAGTTGGTCCCAATTCACATACTTATGCACTATTCTATGCCATTTTGTAGTGCACTGTAAATAGTGTGAGAAATACTGTAAATTGTTATTTTTCAAGATTATTGGAGTACAAGAAAATACTATTTCAGCATTGGGGCTATCAGGCACTATTCAAACACTAGGTGCTAGAGTATATAGTGCATATTAAAGATACGTTCAGGCTACAAGTAAAAGTGGCCTAAATAATTGTTTTGTGTGACTTTTCACATTCAACTCTGAATGAATTTTTCTGTTCCCTTTCGCAAGGGAACTCCCGCTGCGTCGATACTCGACACTTTAGGGAATGCCTTCGGCATGATGCGTCTGAAGTCTGTAGTGGAACTACTCCAATCTTGATTGGCGCTGTGTCTTTCGTCACTCGTGACGTTGCATGTGACGGTGATCCGGAAGCTATAAAAGGACACCGGAACATAGTGCATCCCAGTGCATCAGGTCCCGCGTCTGTCGAGGCAGCGCGCCGCTTTTATGCATGGGATTCGCACGTGGGGCTGGCATATAATACTGAGACGGTTGCGACCCTTTCTCAGTGTTTATTAACCGAGTTTGATCTCAAGTTTGGATCTCAAGGTACTGGAGCAACCTCCGAGGGGGTTCAGATTCAAGATACCGACTGTCAGTCAGACCAGCTCCGAGGACTGGTCTGTCGTGATAGATCCACAAGCTCCTTAACTCCTCGTTCCCTTCTAACCCCATCACAGGAAGTTTCCGAGATCCGCTTCTGGGGGAAAAGCGCATCAGTTCCAGACTCTTCCATTCGGCCTAGCATTGTATCCCCGCACCTCCTCGGAATGCATGGTCACTGTCCTAGCTCCATGGAGTCTTCAGGGCATCCTCATTCCCGTCCATTGACTACTAGAGCAGACGGTTCAACACCGAGGTGTTGTTCTGAGTCTCGTGAGGTGCTCAGGAATATGGCTCAGAGTCTAGGAAAAATCACTAGTTCCTCTTCAGAGAAACCGATTCCTGGGGGCAGTGTAGGTTATAGTCACGATGCAGGCACAATTGTCTCCAGCTCAGACATTCACCTTCCTGACCATAGTCATGAATATCAAGCTAGGCCAGGCCACCACTATATGACCTTATCAAAGAGTGGGCTCGCTGGCAGCAGTGTTCAAGATACTATTCTTTGGCCTGCTGTATGTGGGGGTCCTGTAGTAGTGGCTCAGGACCAATGGGTTTTTCCCGAGAGGGAACCCACTCCGCATGACCAGAGTTACGCGCATATGCCCTCGTTTTCTGATCATGGAGAGGAAGTTATGGTTTCTGCTCCTAGAACCTGTGTTGGAAACACAGGGTCTGAGGAGATTTCAGAGAGGCCATCAGGTTCTATTTTTGACAGACAATACGTCGGTGGTCTCTCTGATCAAAGAGGGGGCAGTCATCCTGTCGAGGCAGGGGCTGCGGCCTGGGGATTTCAAACTCCACCTCAAGTTGGCTTTAGCCGGGATGGAGGTCGGTTTGTCGGAGGTGGTCCCGTTTCCCCTTCATGCGGACGGCCACCTTCCGTGCCACCTCTCCCGTGCTCTTCCAGCTCCGCTGGGTCTGGATATCATGATACAGACATGGTTGAGGCCATGTCTTTGTATGTTTTCCCCGATTGTTCTGCCCCCAGGGGTTCTAGAGTGCAAAAGGGTTCTGCAGTACGGGATCAGCTCCTCAGTCCGAGGTCGTGATATTTCACCCTTGGCTGAAGCCCAAGAAGCTGCTGGATTGGCCCCTGAGGGGGACCAATTCACAAATTCTGGTCTCTCAACCGAGGTTGTTGAGACCATTCTAAACTTTAGGGCCCCCCCCACGAGGAAATTTTCCATTTAAATGCATAAAGTTTTCATTTCATGGTGCAGAGAACGTCAGTTGGACCCAGTTAACTGCCCAGTGGCTTCAGTGCTGGAGTTCCTCCAGAATCGTTTCTCTGACGGGCTCTCCCCGTCCATGCTTAGGGTCTATGTGGCGGCTATATCAGCCTTCCACACGCCTTTAACGGTGGGCACTCTGGGGACACACCCACTCATAATTCGTTTCCTTCGTGGAGCCAGGAGGATGAGGCCTGCCATCCAGCCTAGGGTCCCCATGTCGGACCTGGCAGTGGTCCTCGAAGGGTTATCCCTGGCACCCTTCGAATCCCTGGATAAGGTGTCTAAGAAATTTTTATCCTTTAAGGTAGCCTTCTTGCTTGCTATTACTTCCCTGAAACGAGTTTGCGACCTGCAGGCGCTATCTGTGGCTCCCTCTTGCCTCGAGTTCGCTCCTGGCAGAGTGAGAGCCATTCTCCACCCTAGACCTGGCTACGTGCCTAAGGTGCCCACGAATGTGGCACGGTCTATAATCCTTCAGGCCTTTCATCCTCCACCGCATGTGTCAGCTGATCAAGCTAAACTACACTTGTTATGCCCGGTCTGGGCTCTTGAGGCCTATGCACATAGGACCTCGGGCTGGAGGAAGTCGGACCAGCTGTTTGTGTGTTTTGGGTTATCCAAGAAGGGCTCCCCGGTCTCCAAACAGACTATTAGCAAGTGGATAGTAGAGGCTATTTCTTCAGCTTACGAGGTGCGCAATCTGCCTTCACCTCTCCTGATAAAAGCCCACTCAACTAGAGGAGTGGCATCCTCTAGAGCTTTGCTAGCTGGGGTTTCTCTTTAAGAGGTCTGTGATGCCGCTGGCTGGGCCTTCCCACACACCTTCATAAAACATTACAGTCTGGATCTCCCCTCTACACCAGGTTCACAAGTTCTCATGTCTTGAGTGTGCCAAATTGCTTCACACCAGGGTGGGGTCTCTCAGTATGACAGCGTGGGTATTCGTTCCCCAAAGTGTCAAGTATTTACGCAGCGGGAGTTCCCTTGCGAAAGGGAACGTCTCGGGTTACTATTGTAACCCTCGTTCCCTGAGTAGGGAATGAGACGCTGCGTCCCTCGGCCACACTTTTCGCGCTCCTGAGAACGACTTTCTTCGACCCTTCAAAAGCTGACGTGGCTATGTTCCAGTGTCCTTTTATAGCTTCCGGATCACCGTCACATTCAACGTCACGAGTGACGAAAGACAGCACCAATCAAGATTGGAGTAGTTCCACTACAGACTTCAGACGCATCATGCCGAAGGCATTCCCAAAAGTGTTGAGTATCGACGCACTGTCTAATAGTACAATAGTAACCCGAGACGTTTTCTGAACAACACTGTTCACACACAGCACAAACCACATGGAATCTGATCTTTTCGATTCTGATTTGGGCCACTGTCATATGTGGTCCTAAATCAGAAACAGGTCTGATGTTTTGCAATGCGACCTTAGTCTGAAAAGTCATATCGGAATTCATGCAACTTTTACGTCACTCTAGATCAACATTCGCCACAGTTCTGCGCTCTTTGGTCATCAGTGAATATGGAAGATGGCAGTGAAGTTAGTCAGAGAAGGGACAGTGAGCTGTTAAGGCCCGTTCACACCAAGAACGATAACTAACTCTAACTATATTAGGGTCCACACAAACGTTAACTTTTTTCCAGGCTGCAGTTTTGTCATCTGTCATGTTAAATACTCTAGATATTTAGAGCAGGATGGATTCTGATTGGCTGTCAATGTTTATATCGTTTTTCAGATATAAAAAGTCGTTCTGAACGTGATTCAAAGGATATCATTCCTCTGCATCATTACTGTTCGTTACTGTGTCGTAATCGACTCTGCTATTCTTTTATATTGAGAATGATTTTTAATATATCTTTATTGTTATAGTTATCGTCCTTGGTGTGAATTGGCCTTTATACTCACAAGCAAAACTTGGAAAAACTTTGCTCTCCGTCCATCCTCGTCTGTGCCCTTATCATTTGTGCACAAGTTTGCTGGTTTCTGCGGCCCGTCACCTTATAAATAAACACGTAAATGCCGATTGCAGTAACCTCTGCAACCCTCTACAATGCAAGTAAATTTCACACTAGGCTGTTATGTCATGCATGTATTACGTGTACAGTCTTTAGGCGCATAGTGTTTCTTTACAAAGTAACATCGCCAACTACTGGCCTGGCATTCATAATACAACGTTTTTAGCCATTTTGTTGTCTGTACGTGAAAAACTCAAAGGAAAAACTTTTCTGTTTTTAGTACATCGTTGTTGTGTAAACGTACCCTAAGTGAAATTAAACTTATTTAATGGGCTTCAGTATTCACATATTCAGGATAAACAGAAACCGGAAAGAATGTAACTCATAGACATAGTCAGAAGACAGTCGAAAGAAGAAGCATAGAGCAACTGTGTTTGGTAAACTTAACTTGCATTTGGTTTTTAAATTTTAAGTCTATTAATACACACTTTTACTCTCTCTATTCTATGATATGATGGTGTAAAATAGCTTTTGTGTGGCACTGCACCAGTCAGTCTTATTGACAGAAATAGCCTTGGCATCTCTTTGAGTCAAACTCATTTAAATTGTAAAAAGAACAACTAATGCAATGATAAAATATGTGCATTTTCTCAGACCTTTTTTTCTCAAGGCCATCCAGCAAACTGTTATACCATAGAAGCTATAAAAGAAATGAGTTATAAATACTTAAAATGAAATTCATTCAGTATGAACAGCAGAGCTGTCAACAACATCATGAGCTGCCAGTTTTGAATTGTTAGCTTTTGAGCTCATATTATATAACTAAATAACCAACTTTACCTTTACTATATCCAGAGTTTCTTAGAGTGCGGTCATTAGCATTGCATTGCACGAAGCTAGTTTCCACAGACCTCTGTATAAATAAGTGGAAGAAAGAGTCATGCCCTCTAAGCGGTCAGGAACAGTCACCCCACATTATGCCACAAATTACACTGATTGTGTGTGAAATCTGCCACCCGTAATGAAGCCGGTTAAAATGTGATAAAAACGATCAACTGTTTGTGTTGTAACTGAATAGATCGTGTTGCCACAGTAGGTGGCTGATTAAAATGACTGACTGACCAGTCCCTTAAATGAGATGCCATTTTCCCAATAAAGGTGGCTGAGATGAGGTATTTCATTAGCTGTTTACACAATGAAAAAGATAACTTGATTATTTTTTTTTATTATTATTATTTTTTACAAATTGTGTGAATTGTATCACATCAAAAGTTTTAAAAAGTCAAAAGAGCAGATATTTATTTGACCTTAGCAACAGGATAGTATAGGTCACAAATCAATATCAACCTATTTTCAATTTTTCTATATATTTTTTATACAAAGTATGCTCATGTAGAAACCTTACAGTGTGTAAAGGCGTCTCTTGCTCTGTAACTTTTAATTCAACTACTTTCCAAAACTTAATAGAAACATGTATACTTTCCTCCCCGTAGCCATAAAACTGTCAAAAGTGCTTTCCGAATCAAGAACAACCACCATGTTGCGTGAAATATTGTTCCTTGGAGCCTTGCCTAATGTGCTTGTGCAATTTCAAACTTCGAGAAACTTTTGTGATCGAATTTTACTTCCAAATCATAATCCCACGCCGAAGAACCACGTTAGGGTTGTTTTGAGTCTCGGAGCATCGCAGTGTGACCGCCGCAACTATATCACATATACAGCTTTCATGTTGGAACATGAAAATCTCTTGGCTCCTGCAGATGCATATGCAAAAGCAATGCCACATCCTCCTACCCAACCCCGTAAGAGCAGGGCATAAAGGCATCATTTCAGAAGGGGGAGGATGTTTAAAAAAAAAAAAAAAAAAAAACGGAAGCAATTTTTGTTTGAAGAAGCCAGCCCAGGAGATTTAAAGAGGTAAAGCTTCCTGGCTTCTCCATTATAATGTCTAGGGATTGAGAGGGTATTCTTTTTTTTTCTGTTTAAAGCTCGAATGGGAGTGAAGTGCATCCCGGTCTGTTTTATATGTATGATTCTTCAGTCACCTGTATTTAAGACACACATGTGAGAGGAGACTGCCCCAGTGCTCACTGGGACTGTTGTCATTCTTTCATCTTCTCGTCTATGACTCTCTCTCTCTCTCTCTCTCTCTCTCTCTCTCTCTCTCTCTCTCTCTCTCTCTCTCTCTCTCTCTCTCTCTCTCTCTCCTCTTCTACATCACTGTTTTTCTAATTCTTTTTCCTATTATTTGGTTCACTGGGCCTTTAGATGAATACATCTATTTGGAAGTAACTCTCGCAGATACGCCTGTGGTTTTCACTCGCACAAAACAATATCTTTCAAAATGACTGTGGCAAGTTCGGTCCATGATTCATGATTCAGTTCCTCCTTTCATGCTCATGGTACGCTGGCAGGGTTTTCACCCACTTGACTTCTGCCCTGTGTATTAATCACATACGCTTCATTTTCAGTATAATGGTGCCACCTACCTCCAAATAAAGAAACTGAATGGCACTTTTCATGAGTAGGGTACAAAATTGTTGAAACAGATGTTTTTTTATCTTAAAAAAAAACGTTGATTGTCAACCTCAGAAGCTGTTTTATTTTCTGTTCATATTAAATTAGGTTTAATTTATTATACTTATTTAATTATTAATTTTTTTTCTAGCAATAAAAATTAAACAACAACATTTATAAAATAAAATGACTACAAAGCCACGTCTCAGACAGCACGCAAATATTGAATTCTCTTTTAAGTCTTGCGCTTGAACGGACAAATTCACACAAAAATTGCCAACATGCCCAGGCTAGGCAAGTATCCTAGTAAACATAGTAGGTTATGTCTGGTGGACGTTGTGGACGTAAACAGTCGAGAAAGACAACGCATGTGTATATCAGTGTACTCGATCAGTGCATTATTTTTAAAGTGACAGCAGCCTAAAATCCCTGCTGTCTGTGTTTTAAATGTTCATCAAACAACAAAAGACATGGAAACCACTCGCTGCTTTTGATTGAATAGATTTTGTAACTTTAATAATGATTAATCTTTATTTAATTTGCATACAGTGAAGATTATATGCAATTTTGTTTTACATTTGATTACTTTATTCAATTTAAAGCACTGTTTATTTTATTTGTATCTTTGCTATATTGTATTTCACTGTGCTGTTGCTTGTAGTTTGATTTTTTTTTTTTTTTTTCACTGAACATACCGAACCGTACCAAAATCATGTCCTAAAAGCCTGATAACTGCCCCTAATATGCTTACATATAGATACACACAAGCCTCAAAAGGATCTTCTAACAAATATAGAACCTAAATGTATGTGAATGAGTGTTTTTTTCATAAATTATATTTGGGAGTTTAAAGTTATAGGCTGCATTTGTCAGTTGACTGCACAGTGCTGATAATTCCATACAGCTGGCTGAAAGGCTAAAAATGATTTTCATTTTAAAATGTTGATAGTAGGCTACTTTGTGTATATGATAAGCAACATAAATATAATATTTAGTGTTAGGTTCACAATAAGATCGTGTTATCACTCTGAAGAATGTTCAGTCCAAAAAAATGTTATCCAACCGCCGCAGACCTCAGAAACTCCAACTCCTTTTTTAAATGATTTTTCGTTCAACACATTGCGAATGCTAACATTACTGCAAGGGCTTGCTTTGGTTTGTTCTGTACCATTTGAGTTTCACGTCCCATTGAGGATGTCAGCACATGCCACATTTGATGAGTGTCTTAAGATGTACAGTACCTTTTTTAAAAGTTTAGGGTTGGTTAAAAAAAAAAAAAAAATTTTTTTGAAAGGAATATCTTCTGCTCAGGCTGCATTTATTTGATAAAAAATACAGTAAAAACAGTAGTATTGTGAAATATATTACTATATAAAATAACTTATTTTCAAAACACTTTACAATATATTACTTAATCTGTTCATCTTTATTAGTTGCTGATGCAATCTTTAATGAATGGTTTGTTTCTTCATGAGCCATACATTAACTCATAATTATCTGTGCATTAGTTAAGCATGAATTAATGCATAGTGCACCCGTGTTGTAAAGTGTTTTTTAAAATTTTAAAATGCTGATTTGGTACACAAGAAACATTTATTATTATCATCAATGCTGACAGTTGTGCTTCTTGAAGACTGTGCTATCAAGTTTTGTGACTAAATTGTTTCAATGCACGTTTAATTAGGTCTAATTAGGTTATTTGGTCAAATTTCTTCAGTGTACTACTATAGCTGTTCAGACAGCTAATTCTCCTTGTAAAACATTTTTCACCGTCTCTGTCTTATGCACTCCGGAAGTTTCATAGTTTTATCCCGGATGTGTACAGCAAGCTGTGAACCTGCCTTCCTGCACACTTGGACTTGACTACAATATACTGTTCTAGAGATGAGGTGAGGACTTCCATTGAGGAGATAGAGAGGAAGAGAGTGAGAGTAGCAGGCTGTTTTCACAGCACCATCTGTCTCTTGTCAGAAACCCTTCGATCGTCTACTGTGCTCACATACAACCTTCACTACAGGCAGAGAGAGAGAGACTCTGCTGCCATGCAAGATAAATGTCTTTTTCTTGAGCTACTGTGACCCACTTGAAGGTAATCACTTTCCCCACCATCTCTGCCTGTTTCTTGTTTGTGATGAAAACATTTAATCATCACAGTTGTTGTAAAGAGAGGTGTCAGCGATCTAACACGTCAACCAGCACTGAACTGTAGAGAATGACACAAAAGCATCTTATGTGCTACATGTAAACAAAACATTTTTTTTTTTTTTTTTTCTGTGCAAAGGAAGCAGTGTGGGAAGAAAAGTTCAGAAAGCTCAAGGAAACTCTTGACATTACTCAATGAAAGAGACACACATGTGAACCTGTTGTTCAAAAAGGAGAAGCCAAGCTGTCACTGTAACCCCGGAGTACTTTTTATTATTTCTTTATTTTTTTAGCCTCTGTATTAATATTAATTATTTAATATTTGTTATATAACAGCCAGTGAGGCGAATTTAGAAAGAGAAAAGGATATGAATATTCTAACTTGAAAGGTTGAGACTGTGAGTGTGCAAAGTCAGCCATAATGGATGTACTACTGTACAAAAAATAACTAAATATCAGTGCTACAAAGTTGTTGTTGTTATTATTATTATATTATTATTATTTTACATTTACACCTTATGCTTACAACTATTATCCAGTGGTATAAGAAAATAGCCTACATTTAAATTAAAATGCTAAAACAGTTCATTTTAAAATGTACACAAATAATTCTCAAAGATAAATTTAACAGTTTAGTAAATGGGTTATTTTTGTGCAATTTGTGTTGTTTGCCATTTACATAATTTCTTGTAAAGCATTGTAAAGCAGTCTTGTTTAGTTTTTGTTGCTGGTAGTCTTATTCTAGTCTTATTTTACACAATATTGGCTTACAAGTTTATATAATATTAACATTTCTATAATATAATGTCATATAATATATATATATATATAAAAAAAATTTTTTTTTTATATTTTTACAAAACTGTGCACAGAAAAAAATATATAAGTATTATGTATCAAGAAAAGCAAAAGGTGGATGGGCAAAATTGCTGTTAGCCCTTCCAGCCTCAGACTTTTCATTTTTTGCATTATCAGTCCTGAGGCAGGTTAAATATTTAATAATTTATCTTGCTTTCTGTGTCTATATATCTCTTTTTGTGGTGTATGTATTCTGTAACTCCTGTCACTAACAGATAGCTCCTTTGCGTGTGACTCATTTGGGAGATAAGACTTCCCAACTTGATGATCTTGACAGCAAGACAGAGAGACAGACACTGGATCAATATTACCTGTGAAACTGTAGTATTGGTTTTCACATGGCTCCATAACACTAGTCTGGCTACAGATTCCCTGTAGGATTTGTAACAAGTCCCAAGCTGTGTGTCCTATCCTGTCCCAGACAGACATTGATTGACAGACATTGTTACTGTGTTAGCACTGTGTCTGATCTTAGTGGCAGTATTCTCACAGACTCCTGTACATCTTTAATATTTTATACTTTTTTACCCTCCCTTTCTCAGCTGCCAAGAACACATTTAGTATTCGCTCACATTTATCTTTTAAACCATCTGAGCGTGTGTGTGTGTGTGTGTGTGTGTCTATGTTTGATGTAAGGTGCCTTCTTCCATTTTCATAGTTGCAACGCATGCACTAATGTGAATGCCATGTATTTAAGCCCACTGGCAACTATAGTTGCCACAGTGTATAGTTGCCATTTTCCTTTTGTAAGTATTTTTCTAGATCTTATCCATGTTTTATATCTCAATGACATGCAAGCAAACAACCAAATAAAGGATTTCAAGAAAAGAAAAAAAGGTTTTCACATCATTCCTGTCACATGAGGCTGTCAACTTCCTACACCTATTTCCAGGAAGCATGGCGAAGGCAAACTCTCCCAAAGAAAGGTCATTTTAATGTTACTAATAAGTATTTTTTGTTGACATATACATAATCATGAAGGTCTCTAGAATCATCCAAACAAAACAAATCTTACAAGAGATCTATAGTTTTAAGATCTTAAAGGTTCAAGCGGCAACTATAGTTGCCGGTGGGCAAATGCCTTGTACTGTAAGTACATATATCATGGGGAAATTGGGTATACTGTGATAATAGATTAATAAATCAAGGTTATTTGGTCTTGTTTAGTGTATAAACATAACTTAACCATTTAAATGGCATCTCTACTGTACAGAAATTGTCTGTATACACTGTTATTTATTCATTTTTAATTTTTTATATATATATAGATGTAATTTTTTCTTCATTCTATTTATTTTTATTTATTTATTTTCATTTAACTTTTTGATACACAGTGCCCTGTTATGGCTGCACTTTGTTCTGCACTATGTTCCACCCCTTGTGCGCTGTTCGTTTGCGGTTTACAGTCGGGCTGTTTGGGGTCTCCAGAGACCCCAGGCAACAAAATGTAATTTTGTAACAAAATAATATATATATTTTTTAAACAAATGTAATTTTACTCAGTTTATTACTCCACATTTGGACATTTTTACTCCACAAACTAAAAAATAAATAAAAAAATAATGTAAAATTCACTTTATAAAAGACCCACATTTCTATCTTTCATTCATGGGGATAACATGGATAATTTGACATGGTTAAGTGTAATATTTTTGCCCATCTTTTGAAAAAATGTAAAATGTTTTAAAAGTAAAATATTATCACTTTAACCTGTAGATGGCTGCAGAGCTCCACTATCTGCTATTTGACTAACTAAATTACATCTTTTCACAAGTTTGTTTCCAGTTGGATTCATATCTACATATTAAGAAATCACAATTATAACAATAAAAGTTACTTTTTGTCAAGCTTTAGCAGTTTTTCAAAAATGTTACATAATGTTACAGCACACAAGGGTTAAGACAAATGGATTTGTTGTTTGTTGTGTTTTCATATTAGAGAGATATAAGCTAGATGCAGCTTTTTTGGGTTTGCATCGAATGTTCTTTGACTTTTATACATAATTCATTTGTTTATGAATAAAGATTGATCTGTTGAAAGCAGTTATTTTGAGTTAGATGCCAAATGTTCTCCTCCTATTCAAATTTGACATTGAGGGGATGCATACAACATATTTGCCCACCGGCAAATTCAAATACGATTTTCAAGAAAAGAAAAGAAGAAAAAACCTGGGGAAAATAAATGCAGAACATGTTCACATAGGACACTATTAACACGACTATATGCATGAAACCATTCAGAAAAATTTGGGCACAAATGGGTCAAATCTGGCATGAACAACATGTCAAGTTGCAATTCCACCTCCACAAAAGAAGCAAAAGGCCAAGAGAGTTTGTAAATGTGTATGTGAGAGAGAATGTGAGATATGCGCAATACAACTATATAAAACTTTACAATAAGGTAGCATTGTTAACATTAATTTATGCATAAACTGACAATGAGTAATACATTTTTTACAGCATTTATCAACCTTTGTTAATGTTAATAACTCCATGTCCATGTTAGTTTACAGTGCAGTAACAAATTTTAACAGATACAACTCTGATCTTAAAAATGTACTAGCAAATGCTGAGATTAATTTATATTGTTCATTTTTCATCTGTCATACATAAATCTTTACTTGTGTGTTGTCCCAGTTTCCTCAGTTGCATTAGTTGCTGATTTGTTGATTAATTAGTCCCACCTGTCCCTTGTTATCTTCCTCATTGTTCTGTGTATTTATACACCTCTTTAGTTCACTCCTGTCTGTTCTTGTCATTGTTTAAGTTGGTCAGCCAAATCCTTCTCTCACCTTGACTTAACCGACCATGACAGAAGAACAAACCAACATATGGATCTACCAAAAGTACAAGTCCTCTTCCTCACGCAGGGGGACTGCACCCTCGTGGAGCACATACACGAGTACTTAGATCTGTCATGCATGGTTCACTACCCGGTGAACTCCCTCTGTGCATTCTTCTTGGCAGGGCTGAATGCACAGACCAAAGCAAGCCTCGAGACAACTACTTTCCACCTGGGGGTGAAAAGGAGGAGGATCTCAGAGCCCCTTGATTCAAGTCTGTTGGTCCCAAGTCCGGGAGTCCCCAGTCCAGTGGGCCCAGAGATTGAACTCATTGATCTACACACCCTGGAAATGACTCCCACCCATGTGCCCAGCCTCAAACTCCCTCTTGCTCAGCTTGTCCCATCCAGCCTTTTGGACTTTCTGGTTCCTAACAGTTCCCTGGCCCTTCCCCCTGTGCTGATCCTGTGCATCTCGGGCTTCCCGTCCTCAGCTCAGCTGAGGTGCTCGGCCTGTCGACCCATCGGCTCCACCATGGTTAGTCTTCTCTCAGGCTCAGGAATCACCCTGGTTTTACCACAGACTTCCGAGTCTCCGCCTCATCCCTACACCCCTTAGGCTCCATTGAGCTCCTTCTTACCTCCGGCTCCTCCTTCGTCCTCACTTCCACCGTGTCGGCTTCAGCCTTCCGAGCGCCCAACTCCACCTTGGTTCCCCAACCCTACGGCTTGGCCCTCCAGACCAGTGGCGTCACCCCAGGTCTTCGCCCCTTCGGATCCACCTGGGTCTCCACCTCTCCTGGCTTCGCCTCAGTCAGACAATTCCCCTTTGTTCTGCCCTGACCCACTACCGAGACTCCACCCTGTCTCCTCCCTCCATCAGCTTCGCCATGGTCATCTCCTCCACAGCTGGCCTTGTGGTGGTCTGATCCTTTGTGGACTCTTCCTTCGAATTTTTTCCATGATTCTTTCCTCTGCTAGTCTCGCCATGGACTATGCCACCTGGGGGTCCTGGCCCTCCTTCCCACACCCTGCCCCCTGCTATGTGTACAGCAGGGACCAAGGAAACGCTATTCTGCTGCTGTTCAATATGCGCCACCTACTGTCAGAGAGTGAATTTGCTTTTTCATTCAGGCCGTTTGCTACTTTTGTTTTGTGCAGGAATGTTTTATGTAGTATAATTCCACAAATCTTAAATCAGACCATTCTGTTTTTGCTTTAAATCTTGAAATTATACAATCTAATTTAAATTAAAAACAACTGCACGTTACATGTATGTAGCATCTATGTTTGGATCGCGATTAAAATGCAGTGGTTGCCTCTTATTTCAAATGGCTACAGATATTTTTTTTAAGGCTGGTTTGACCTGTAATAGAGCAAATAAACAAGAAAAAAAATCAGCAACCACTATTGCAATCAGCCAATTTGCTTGCCAAAATTTGGCAATCGGAATCGGCCATGAAAAATCATGATACTTACTAATGTAGTTAACAAATGAAACCTTATTATAAAGTGTTACCAATACAATTAGATGCATTGTTTAGTCCATAACTGTTTCACAGAAGATACTTTCTTACTAAAACATTTAATAAAATAAAAATGTTTTAACTTTATACCTATTGTTATTATTCATAATTGGTTTTTTTTAAATATTTGATATTTAATCATGTTATATTCACTGTATCCCCTTGTGTAATGCATGTGTTTTTTTTGCCTTTGGATATTTTTCTTTATTTTTCATTAGAAAAATTTCCTATAGCAGCTATAATTTGTCAAATCCTATTTATATCCAATAAAGTTCCAATTTTAATATCACAAAGGCTTCAGTTCAGCTTTTTCCACAGGCGGGATCTTGCTCAAAGTAAAATTGGGTAGCCTGACAGCAACACCTTTCATTACAGGAAAGCCAGGTGCACGTAGTGAGGTATTAAAAAAATCCCTGTGACCCTGGCAGACAATGTGACCCCTTAAGGGTGCGAGACAACCTTCATCACATCAGGTGATGAGGTTGCCGCATAAAAGTGCTGAGTCGGGTAACACTGATGCATTATGGGGGTGTTGGCAGGCGGCACACGTATAGAGCGGGCATTAATATTGTATTGGGGTTGAAAGTGCCCCCTACCCCAAACTTCAGATGGAAATGTGAATGCCCATGCAGTATAGAAGTCATTGACTCTAGGTGAAGAAGCATTTAATGCTGTATATAGTCTTCTTAGATCTGCCTCACTGAGGTAAAACAGCTGAAAAAGTATGCAAACACAATTTTACACATGAATTATTTAATTTTATTATTCACATAATTTGGGTGATTGTGGGGATTGCATCTGTTGTGGTAATGTGGAAATTGGTTTAATGGTTGTGTTTAACTTTGTCAAAATGTCCCCACAAGTATTCAAGTATATTAAAACCAGTAAATTGTGATCTTGTGGGGACATTATTTGGTCAAACAAGCTTATAAATCATACATGATTATCTTTTTTGAAAATCTAAAATAGCAGAACGTTTTCTGTGATGGGTAGGTTTAGGGGTAGAGTTAGTGTAAAGGGAGAGAATATACAGTTTGTACAGTATAAAAACCATTATGTCTATGGAGAGTCCCCACAAAGATAGTAATCCAGAGGATTGTGAGCGTGTGCGTGCGTGCGTGCGTGCGTGTGTGTGTGTGTGTGTGTTTTTGAGGTACAATGCTGCCCTCTGTTGATGTAATGACATAATTACGGTTTACGGTTGTTTCAAGCTTCAGAAATTTGCACAGCTCACAGCCTCCTGAAAGGGCAGATCCAGTGGCAGATGTATCTAAAAGTGACTGTTTCTTGCTTTACAAGCCATTCATAGGCAGCAGATTTATTTCCCTTCATCCTGCGCTGCATTCATTACTAGGACTTTATTTTTATCAAACCACCAGATGGCAACAAAGTCCTTCCAAATAACCTTTTTTTGTAATCTGTACATCATTTTTGTATTTGCTATTTCATCAACTTTGTTATAAAAATTATTTTACCTATAGTCTATAATAAGCTGTTTAATTACATTTAATTCCTATTAAGATGCCTCGTATACACTGTAGTGTGACAATGGCCCTTTCAACAGCTTTGTCAAGAGTCAAATGTAAAAGGCCTGTGTGTGTGTACTTGTTTAACATGCATTGTGAGGACCAAATGTTGCACTGTGGGGAGCAGCCCCACTAGGGAATTGGATTAATAAACATACTAAATTATACTTATTGGAAGATGTAAAAATGCAAAAAGTTTTCTGCAATGAGTAGGGTTAGGGTTAAGGGATAGAAATACAGTTTGTACAGTATAAAAATCATCATGTCTATGGAGAGTCCCAAAAAAGACAGTGAAATCTAACGTGTGTGTGTATTAGGGCTGTCAGTTAAGCTTTTAAACCATTCAAGCGTGTTAAGACGCAAAAAACTCTGTACTGTACCGCTTTGAATCAGCTCTCTGTGAAAGAAAAAAAAAAAAAAAAAAAACGAAACTTGTGCACAGAATGCGCCTTCAGTTATCTTTCGCGCTTGAATGAACAAAAACACACAAAATAATGTCAAAATTCCAGTTTTGTCAAGTATCCTCGTAAACAGTCTTAAATAAGTTAAAAAGAGTTAAATGAACGTAAAGAGTTGTGAGAAAATAAGATGTCGGGTGTGTCAGGTTTTAAAGTGACAGCAGGGTTAGGGTGTGTTCACACTTGACATGTTTGGTTTGATTTTTCTCGTCATAGTCACGATGTTGCTCATCACAGTTCGGTAAAGGCATCAGAACCGTGTTTCCTCGCAACATATCTTCGTTGTGTGTGTGACGGAGGGATTCCTGCCACTGTTTTGACTCCTTTACACATTTTATAAGCTCTTCGAGTTCTCAGCTGGTAAAAATACCATCAAATGTTGGTTACGCATATACAACAAGCGCATTTATCCCAGCACACAGCATTGTTTTGGATGTGTAAAGTTACGTCTCGAAATATACTATACTAATTAGGTTGTGAACGTGTCCCTATGCCTTTAGGTCCGATATCTTTAGGTTCTGTGTTAAAAATGCCAATGTGAATGCTAAGCGGACCAGGACTAATTTTTTTTTTTTTTGGTCCGTACCAAACAAACCAAGCGAACCGAACAACGAGTGTGAACTGAATAACTTTTGTAGCTTTAATAAGGATTAATATATATTCAATTTATAATGTATACAGTGAAGACTAATTATTTGACTGATGTTAGAGCTACCTGAAAATCTTAAAGCACTGTTTACAATTACATGGGTCAAAAAAATAACTTTGTTTGCGCATTTTAGCAGGGCAGATATATGTAAATTATAATGCTGATAATGATATAACTACAGTTAGCTGTTGCTTCAGGCTTCAGTCCTGAAATTGCACAGGCCAAAGCCTCTTTAAAAGGCAGATCCAGTTAGTGTCTAAAAGTGACTGTATCTTGCTTTACAAGCCATTTATCAGCAACAGATGTACGGTAAGAAAGGGGTTGTGGGAAACATTTGTTTTTAAAAAAAAATGCATGTGTATATGAGAATTTCTGTTTTCATTTCATGTTTCATGTAGTGTAGTTATGTTACACTAAACTTGCATACTATTTAGTAAGGACAGTAGGCCTATGCTGCCCCCTGCTGGTTTGGATGGTTACAAAGTATTCACTGTGATACTAACATTTAGTGGCACTATTGGGAATCATTCTTACATGTCCAAACAATGCTGACACAATTATTATGAATAATAATTTGTAATAACTTATAATATGACATTTATTTTGTCTTGTAAAACAAATATGCTAACAGTGCGACTATATCTCCTCCAACAGGAACAAATCAGTTCAACGTCTGATGAACATGGCTCTCATTATCTCTAAACCTGTCACAGAGTGCATGTCTATGGCAACATATCAAATTGCTGGGCAGGAAACCATATTACTGAGATGTAATGAGGCAGCATGGGTCACGGAAAGGAGTGGTTGGAGTGTGAAATGGGAGGAATGAGAGAGGAGAAGGACATGGGTATTAGGTAGGTCTTTCCCCTCTCATTTACTGTTCAGTAATTGACAGGAAGTGCAGAACAATGGCCTATTTTAGAAAGGTGTCTGACCTGTTCTCAACTTACTTGCAATATACAAAAACTCTCTAACATGAACACATACAAACACCCAAAGAAAGTGTCTTTTTTTTCTCAGTATGAAAGACCAAACTGTTCAGAGCTGGAAAAGGTAAAGGCATTAATCTTCATAATGGAGTAAGACAGGCAAGGGTAATACAGACAGAAAGATTCATCTCTGACAGACAGTGTGGTCATCATTATCTTACCTTTAATGGTGTTGTACCTCTGTATTTTTGTCTATGAACTTTTTTTTTTGTTGTTGTTTTTTTGCTATCTATTTTTGAAAGACTGTGAATAAAACTTTTTTCTTTAACTTTACCATATGGAAAAATTGAAATTTTGTGTCAAATCGTAGTTTTATAACAATTACTTGAACATTGTAATATAATACTGTAATAAGGGATCCACTGGAGGCAAGTTGTAAATGAGAACCCAAGTGCAGTTTATTTGAAACAAAACAAAACAAAACATGAAACAAAAATATGACGTGGCATGAACATGAAACTTACACTACAGCAGAACTACAGGAAACAATACTTGACAAAGACACATGGCAAACATGAGGGCTTAAATACACAGACTAATGACAAAACAAGGGACACCTGTGAACAATGATCAGACAATTAACCAATGACAAGACATGGCAGGATCACATGACAAACAGGGAATCACATGACAGACATGGAAACAAGACATGACACAGAAACATGACAAGAACAAACCCAAAACGTGACAAATATTGAAGGAAAGATATTGAAAAATTGAGGAGTACAATGACATGTACCTACCTGTATTTATCATTTTTAGTAGTGCTGTTCTGTTTAAATTGATTATTTAAAAAGGATATGAAACATGACTGATGCAAGGGAATGAAGAAGAGAAAGAAGGGGGGATTTTTAAAAATGCATCCCATATTGGTTAATTTATTGGTTGGTACTGAATATTTATGTAGCCTATATGCTTATTTTCTCTATTTTTACATTTAATCACTAACAACATAAAAACACTGATAATTTAATTGTAATCTGTAGCAAATCTCATAATGAGTATTCATTTTTCATACTGGACACTATAATGTTGTGATTTACTTGTGGAATTTAACATGATTAATTTTAGTTTATTTTTAATTTATTTAGACAAAATAGTATTGCTTTTTGGTGTCCTGTCAGAATTTGAATATGTGCTGCCAATTGTGAATTCTAATGAAGAAATATCTTCATGGCATATTAGCGAGGAAGAAATTAAACCAGATTTTCATAATGATCTTTAAAATTGATCAATTTAGATGAATTGTGATTGAGCAGTCAAAGGTAATCCAGAATTGCTTTAAAAGGATATATGCCCAAAACATATTTGGGAATGATTTTTCTATATTTTTGTTGTTTCTTTTCACCCTTTTTTCTTGTTTTGTCCATCAAATGACTCAAGTTTTCTTCAAAATATCTTTTTGTTCCACCGAAGAAAGAAAGGAATACAGGTGTACAGGAATGACATTGTGGTGAGTAATTTTTTTCTTCTTCTTTTTTTCTTTTTTTTCTTCAAATTTTAATTTTCAAAAATTAATTAGATTAATTTGTTTAAATCACTTGCATGGTCTTTTTCTCTCTTATTCTTCCTCTGTCTCCCTCAGTCTTTTATCCAATGTCCCTAATCATCATAACTGTTATCTAATGATGTCACGCTCCTCATTCTGTCATTCTCTCACCCAGTCCTTCCCTGCCTAATTGATTTCTATCGCTTGACCTCAAGACAATAAAACAAATCCAATATACAGGCACCTCCTCTGACAGCCATATGCCACCCATTGGAGGTCAGAGCTGTTCTTGTGAGCTAACACGCATTCTGTCCGTGTTCCCAGGCTCAATGAGGGGCCTCACTGCAGCCCAGTGCTCAGGCTAGGACAATAACTGCTCCTGAGGGACATATCAAGGGCGGGAGTCTCCTGGCCCACCCAGTAAATCAGACCTTACTGTACAATATGCTGGGGAGGAACAGGAAATGTCTGCGAGGGTTTGCAGAGGTACGTGTTCACAGGAGGCGAATGAGGAGTCAAGGTCTGCTGAAGAGGAAAGGAATGGCTGGGTTAAAGTCACCATGACATCAAAATTGGCAGTTCCTATTTTTTTTTTTTTATGGAATATTGCAGGTTTATCATCAATTATTTATCAGTGTACGTCATTATTATAATTTTTTTAATTCATGTGCCTATGTAATTTTTAATCAGACAACCTGTCACTCACATGAGATCACAGCAATAGCAAACCGTAACCATCCAATCAATTCCTGATGACGTACAAAATCAAGTCACAACCTAAATTTTTTCTTGTTCAAGAAGCCATTTCAGTCAGATATACTGTACATCACAAAAGGTAAGAAAATACTATTGTGACTTCCGTTTCATGCCGACTTTAGAGAATTAGTTCAGCTAAACCTTAAAATTATGTGACTTAATTTTATTCTGAGGAACATAAAAGTAGTAATTTGTAGTGCAAATAGATTTACCGTTTACTGCACTTTGATATTCTTAGTTTTTTACCTAAGTGATTAATGAGTCAGAAGTCTCACACATTTAAAGAAAATACTTTTTTACTTCCACATTGCAAAATAAAGTCCAGTAAGTCTGGAGGCAAAACACATCTTGCTCAATTGATCATTGCTGTTATATAAAATAAAAAAATAAAAAAAAATAAAAAAAAAAAAAGTTTGTTAATTGAAATAAAGTGGAAATATAAATAATAGATGGAAAACTTAACAAAAAATTGCCATTGGAACTAATTGGTATAAAATAAGTTTAAGTTAAATTACTACAATAGACAAATTAAAACTAAATCAAAATATAAAAAAGAGAAAATAATGACAAAGCATAAAAAGTAAACTAAATATTAAATGAAAACTGAAAATATGAACAGTTACATTTAAAATGTTTAAAAATACTGTACTGGTATATAAATTATACTAAAAGAACATTGCCATTGATGATATTGATGATTCAAAAGTAGCCAATCCTTTTTGCTAGCGACATATGAATTTATATTGTAATTTAATATATTTTTAAAAGCATTATATTATATTATATTATATTATATTATATTATATTATATTATATTATATTATATTATATTATATTATATATTAGTAATCATTTTGACCTGTGTTTTGGTATTTTTAATATAAAAAATATATATATATATAATTTTTTTTATCTGTAAAAAAAAAAAAAAAATTCCCATACCTTTCAGGTAGGCTACATGTTCTTGTGGTATCTTCAGCCAATCAGCAATGGCATCTAACAGCTGAACTGAGAACTCAAATTGAGCATCTATGAGGAAAGATAGCAAAATTAAGTGGAATGTAGGAATTTACACCTTACAGAGCAGAAAATGTATGTGACATCAGGAGCAGACGGCCAGAATGTGAATGCGAATGCAAGTAAGTGCAAGTGTATTAGGCTGTTTTCACACTGTGAAATACTGCAGTGGATCAGCAGATGTCTTTCTTCAGATTTGTCCCTGAAGAGTTCCAAGCTCTCATCCTCTGTCTCACATGTACACACTCTCACGCACACACTTACAAACGCTCACAGGACTCCTCATTGGAAATCATTGGCATTGATCCAGCCTGATCAATATAGACACAGATATACTGCCGCTCAAAAGGTTTTACTAATACACTCTATGCCAGCCATGACCTGCACACACACACACACTGTTAGTGCACTCACCTAGTGTGTTTATACCAGGGGCTTTCTTGTCCCAGGAGGCTAGAAATGACTTGGTTTTAATAAATAGTGTGTTAATATAAATTAAGTATTGTTTGCTAGTTGATAGTCTAATCTTTATCAGGCCAACGACCACTTGCTTAATAGAGCGATGGAGCTGGCAACACCATTAATCATTGTATAAAACTGAATTGCATTACATTCATATTTTACAGTACCATTCAAAAGTTTGCGGTCAGTAAGACTTTTTTTTTAAAGAAAGTAATACTTTTATGCAGCAAGGATGCATATTCATCAAAGAATCTTTTTTTTAAAAAAACATTAATTGGCGTTTGTGACCCTGGACCACAAAACCAGTCACATGGGTCAGTTTTTGGAAATTGAGATTTATACATCATCTGAGAACTTAATAAATAAACTTTCCATTTATGTATGTTTTGTTAGGATATGACAATATTTGGTTGAGATACAACTATTTGAAAATCTGGAATCTGAGGGTGCAAAAAAATCAAAACATTGAGAAAATCTCCTTTAAAGTTGTGCATTTATGTTCGCGATTGTGCGGCATTCACTCACAAAAATAAATGTTTTATATATTTACGGTAGGAAATTTACAAAATATCTTCACGGAACATGATCTTTACTTAATATCCTATTGATTTTTGGCATAAAAGAAAATCGATAATTTTGACCCATACAATGTATTGTTGGCTATTGCCACAAATATACCCGTGCGACTTGTGACTGGTTTTGTGATCCAGGGTCACAAATGTAATGCTACACAACTGTTTTCAATATTTCAATACAAAAATGTTTCTTAAACACCAAATCAGCATATTAGAATAATTTCTGAAGGATCATGTGGCACTGAAGACTGGATTAAAGGGATAGTTAGCCCAAAAATGAAAATTCTGTCATTTATTACTCACCCTCATATTGTTCCAAACCCTTAAGACTTTCATTCCTTTTCGGAACACAATTGAAGATATTTTCTATTTTTTTACGCTTCAAAAAGTTCATAAAGAGATCATAAAACTAATCCATATGAACTGAGTGGTTTAGTCCAAATTTTCTGAAGAGACACGATTGCTTTATATGATGAAGAGATTTAATTTAGGCTTTTATTTACATATAAATATTCATCAGCAAACACATCAGTTGTGGTAAACGGAAGCTCAAACATTTTTGCTTGACGTGTGAGAACCAATGAGGTTCATTCTCGTGTTACGCAGCACGTTTGAGCTTCTGCGAGAACCAATGAGGTTCATTCTCGTGTTACGCAGCACGTTTGAGCTTCAGCAAGAACCAATGAGGTTTATTCTCGTGTTACGCAGCACGTTTGAGCTTCCGCAAGAACCAATGAGGTTCATTCTCGTGTTACGCAGCACGTTTGAGCTTCAGCAAGAACCAATGAGGTTCATTCTCGTGTTACGCAGCACGTTTGAGCTTCAGCAAGAACCAATGAGGTTCATTCTCGTGTTACGCAGCACGTTTGAGCTTCAGCAAGAACCAATGAGGTTTATTCTCGTGTTACGCAGCACGTTTGAGCTTCCGCAAGAACCAATGAGGTTCATTCTCGTGTTACGCAGCACGTTTGAGCTTCCGCAAGAACCAATGAGGTTCATTCTCGTGTTACGCAGCACGTTTGAGCTTCCGCAAGAACCAATGAGGTTTATTCTCGTGTTACGCAGCACATTTGAGCTTCAGCAAGAACCAATGAGGTTCATTCTCATGTTACGCAGCACGTTTGAGCTTCCGCGAGAACCAATGAGGTTTGTCCTCGTGCATCAAGCAGTTTTGGTTGAGCTTCTGTTTATGTTCACTGATCAATGCTTCAATGTGAATAAAAGCCAAATTTCTCTTAAACACAATTATTTAAAAAATAAGATGAAATAATGCAGGCTGACAGCTTTAACAGAAGCAAATACATTTGGTTAACAACCTCGTTACTCACAGAAGGGCTGTCTTTAAAGGGTTAGTTCACCCAAAAAGGAAAATTTTCCCATAATTCACTCACCCTCAAGCCATCCTAGGTGTATATGACTCTTCTTTCAGCCAAACACAAATATTAAAACATATCCTGGCTCTTCCAAGCTTTATAATGGGAGTGAATGGTACCTTTGATTTTGAAGTGCAAAAAGTACATTCATCCATCATAAAAGTAATCCATATGGCTCCAGTGGCTTAATAAAGGCCTTCTGAAGTGAAGCGATGTGTTTTTTTAAAAAAAATATCCATATTTATAACTTTATAAACTATAACCACTGGCTTCCGATAACCGCCATTTGCAAGTCTAGTTCCGGCGGAAGAGTGACCTCTGACCCGACGTATGAACGCTAATAGACAGCTTTCTCCAGGTATTGTGAAGTACCTTGGTTTATAACCACAATCTACTATTCCCACTTGAACCCACAGCGTGGCAGCACTGAGCTCCAGTTCAGTGTGTGTGTGTGTGTGTGTGTGAGATCCTCTGACAGAGATTTACATCTCTAGTTCATCTGTTTGTATCTCGCATCAAAGAGCCTCATCATGTTGGCCTGCGGGAGAGGGAGATTACCAGCATGCAAGTGTGTAAGAGCGAGCGAGAGAAAATCACTAGCCTGTGGCTAAAAGCA
This sequence comes from Abramis brama, assembly GCF_963993115.1. Lineage (NCBI taxonomy): Eukaryota > Metazoa > Chordata > Actinopteri > Cypriniformes > Leuciscidae > Abramis > Abramis brama. The sequence continues at coordinate 55,924,699 of NC_139964.1, read as the reverse complement.
AGCCTCTTTGGTAATGACAATCCACAACTTCCATTTCTATTCTGAGTCATAATGTGTGTAAGTGAGCGTCTGTGTCCCTGTTCATCTGTATGTCTGTGATATGGGTGTGCGTGTGTGGTGACGGCTATAGCCAGGTGGGTGGGCAGTCGAGGCTCTCTGAGAACACACTCAGCCCAGCTGTTGATGTGATCCTGGCTCTCTTTGAAGTGCGGCTATCACCCGCCCCTGTGCACACCCTCATCCACACACACATACACACACTCACCGGAGAAACTTCCAGACCTCTCCATGTCAGTCAAAGCACTAATAGCTGTTTTGACTTTATGTGCAGGTTTGCGTGTGTATGCATGTGTTTCGGTGTGTTTCTGTGAATTTGTGAGTCACATTTCAGTGTAAAGGATTAATTAGCACAGGTTTTTTTTTTTTTTTACACTTTAGTTTTGGGTCCAATTCTCACTATTTACTAGTTGCTTATTAGCATGCATGTTGCTAGGATATTGGCTTTATAAAGGATACATATAAAGCACATATTTATGCTTCATTCTGTATGACCATATTCTACATCCCTTAATCCAGCCCAGTTCCTACCCAATACCTAAACTTAACAATCACCTTACTAACTATTAATAAGCAATAATTAGGAGTTTATTGAGGCAAAAGTCGTAGTTAATAGCTAGTTAATTGTGAGAATTGAACCCCAAACTAAACTGTGTCCTTTTTTTTTTTTTTTTTTTTTTTTGGACTAAATTAATATAGTCTAAAGTTTGCAAAGTGAGATATTTTCAAGGTATCTTCAAGATATTACCAAACTAATTTTCTGGATTGCAAATTTCATTATCCTCAGATTATCTGCATTCATTTTATAGTAATTACAGTATAAAATGGTCTTTATACATGAAAATATATCTTTGCCTTTTTATTTTAGGAAAGGGATTTTTCACAAGAGGACCAAAGTTTTTTGAGTTTCCTTGGCATGGATTTGGTATTAAACTTTGGTAAGTAACTCATCTGCTGAAAATCATACTGACCACAAACTTTTGAAAAGTAGTAAATGTATGATGTACATTTATAAATGTACAAAACTATATGGAAGTATTTTTTTTTTATTTTTTTTTTCACAAAGCCCCTAACTCAAGTTTGAAAACCCCTGGTCTAATTTGATCAACAATCTGTTTGGAGTTACATTGTGACTCTTATCCATGGGTGGGATATGTTCAGGTCAGTGGGTTGTGTGTGTGTGTAGTCTGTGTTTCCATTCTTGTTGCTTTATGTATGCATGCATGTTTTGTGCACATAATTGCGCCCTTAGTGTGTCTTATTCCCATCAACTGTATCTACTGCTGAAATCTCTCCATACCTTCTAAGCATTAGTGTCTTATCGTGTTACCATGCACTTCCCAAAACTCTCTTATCTCCCCCTCTAATTCGGCACTAGCAATGCATGCTAATGTAGCTTTAAAAAGCTCTTCTCTGAGCCGACATGATACCTGGCCTTACCTGGGCCCCCCGGCTCCCATCTGCCAGTGGTTCCCAGCCTTCGTAACCCCGGTGAAGAGGCCTTTTGTTGGGTCGATAAACCCGTCATTGTCTCCCGTTCCTCTGATTTGCGAACCACCAGAGCTATCAGCATTCAGTCGCCCCTCATCATCCACAACAACGAGGGTTCCCTTGTTGCCTCTACTTCTTTTTCACATTTACCTATTCCCTCAATAGCTCTTAGTCTAACAGAAAGTGATGATGAGATGGAAGGGTAAGGAGGGAAGGAGAGAAATATTTCTGGCACAGGCCTTACAATAAGTATCAATGGCATTCCATGGTAGTCCAAGGTAATTCATTATCATAGTTCTTTAAAATATAAATCAAATGTATTTTTTTCACAGTTTTATCATCAACGAGGTAGAAATCGCACATATGATCACATAGAAAAGTAATAGCACACCTCTCATCAACAAACTGCGCAATTTGAGGTATCATTCATTGCTATAGCTCAAATATGCGAGTTATGCATATTTGCACAGTTGAAAGATTAAACTGGGTAAAAGATTTCAACGAACCTATAATCGTAAGTATGAGCAATATATTAACTCTTTCATCTTTGCCTGAAATAGACAAGATTTTCACGAAATAGATAAATGACACAACGCTTCCCGCCATTGACAAGTTATTCCTGTAATTCAGCTTTTTATTTGAAATGTTTTTTGATGAAACTTGCCCTCATTCAAGTGTTAATAAATAAAATGAAGCTAGAATGAATTCTTTCTTTTAATATATTCTCCATTTACATATTCATACAACAAAATATTCTGGGGACCATGAAAGTTTTGTGAATATGATCAAAAATGCTGGCACTGGCTGTCAACTTAAAAATAAAATGCTGGCGGTGAAAGAGTTAATAGTGATGATTTATAGCCAAAATAGTTAGTTGTGGAATGGATGGTTGGTGTAAAAAGTAGGCCGATGATTATGCTTGGGATCGAGAGCCAAAGCTCTAGTTTGCTCTTAGTTTGCTTTAGTTTGCCATTGACTAGCTTTTACAATGCTGAGGAATTGTGAGAAGTTGTTGCCACTACTATGTTAGTTCTTTATAGCATGCAGGTGGCACCAGGAACACTTCAAAAAGAATACATTCTTCTCTCTTGACTTTGAATTTCACATCGCAACAACTTGGGAAATGAGTTTTGTAAGAATGTGCAACCTTGGCTTTCTTAGATCTCGCTTTTGCTCGCTATTGACTTGCAATTTAAATTCCTCACTTGAACAAATAACAGAATCTTTGCTAAATTCCCTCTCATGGCCTTTATTGGCTTTAATTCACTGGTTCTCAACTGGTAGGTTGTGACCCAAAATTGGGTCACAGGTCTGTTCCTGTTTTGGGTTGTGTTAGTAAAAACATAAAATGCAACTCACTGTATAAACACAATATAGTAACAAATATTACATAGGCATATATTTTAAAAGGTAGGAGGAAACATTTCCAATATCTGTTGTTGTATTTCTGTCAAATATTTTGATATTTTGGTGCAAATTCAGTTCATGGTAATATTAATACATTTCCATGTTTTTTTTTTTTAGCTTTTTAGTTCATTTTTATTTCCATATAATTGTTTAATTATAAGCTAAATTATTAACATGACAGGCTGTTATTTTCTTATTTAGCATTGTGTCATGTTAAAGATTTTATATTGAACAAGCTTCATGATATTTAGATAAAAATGCGGTTCATGTTAAATATTATTAAATGTCCATGTTTTTTGGCATTTGTGTTTACTTTTGTATGATTTGGGTCACCACTTGATTGTAAAATCAATTGTAAAATTAACCACAGCTTAAATTTTTTAGCTGTCTTTTTCAGTCTTTTAAGAATTTGGTAATTCATTCTCAAAATCAAACTCACTTTTATTTTGCACCTTCTTTTGACCTCAAAATCCCCTGTTGATGTCATTGCAAGGTCAAAATTCACAACGCATCACAGCCCCATCGAACTTTGTGATCCCAATACTTCAAAGCGAATAAATCCATACGGGTAACCAAGACTGATCGCTTTCGGCATATCACCCATATGCCTACTCCTGGAGAAGCCCCATTGGGCATAGACTGTCAGTAAGACAGATGTGTTTAACAATCTTTCTCTTTTGTGAGTGACTAGTACACTAATGTTTAGAGGACATTTGACATTGTCTGAGGCTTGCTCACTCAGCATTATAGTTACTGGGCTGAACAGGTTCTGCTCATAGGGATGTTGCACACGGGACGTCTCTCAAGAGTGTGTCAGATTGGTGTGTATGCCCTTGGGTGACTGTTATTGATAGATGCCTTGTCCAAAGAAATTAAATATTAATGATTTCAAATTGGAAATGCATGCATGTGTGTTTTCAGCTGATGAATTTCTTGTTACCTACACAAAGCCGTCCCCACCCACCAGAAGCATCTACTAATTTCCATCAGCGTGCCGTGTACTTTTGTATCTTTCCATTAGAGCGGCTTTGTATGTAGTACAAGATATACATATTCCCTTGTTCTGCTCATCCTCAGGCTTTGATTTATGTGTGTGTTTAAATTGAGATCTTTAAAAGCACTATGTGTGTGTCATTACGGTTTGTTTTAAGATCTGCAGCTCTCCAGGGCACCAGGAATTTCCCTTAGACACTAATGTATTTCCTTCTCTCTCTCTCTCTCTCTCTCTCTCTCTCTCTCTCTCTCTCTCTCTCTCTCTTCCACTGAATGTGTGTACTGGCATGGCAGTTTGGCAGGCTGCTGTCTTCTTGTATCTGTTTGCAGTGTGATTTGTTTGTGTCTGTGTGCCCAAGTGCGCGTACATGTGTATAAGATTCTCGCAACATGCCGAGGCCACGCCGAGGAATGTTATGCGTTCGACTCAATAACACACAGTCTCACACACAGAAAGATGACATCATTGCTTCTCTGAGATGAAAATGTGTGATTTTTCTCCATTGTTTGAATGCTTGATCTTCTTGAGTAGTTCACTTAGTTCGACCTGTGGCAAACAGTCTGGTAACCATTGCCCATTGGACAGGAAAAGACCACTTGATTGACATGGAAAGTGGCCAACCAGAGTTTTTATGTGTGTAACAAGGTTAGTTGATAAGGTTGAGGAGGAGGCGGGAACCAAAGAACATTTCACAAACCTGTAATATCAAAATAAACAAACACAAAACGAAAGTAAAGCGGCAGCCCCTCAAGGATGACTGCAGCATAAAAACATAATGAAAACACAACATAAATGTCCCGGCCTGGTCTTCTCTCGTCCTTCACTGTCACTCCTCCTTTTATCCTCCCAAAACTCCTCTGTGAGATACAAGGCCGGTATGGCATGCAGGTGACGCTTATTAGCAGACCAGCCCTGCTTGCCATAGTGTGCTTTTAGGGGCAGGGTTGTCTGAAAGAGATGGTACCACAATTAAACTGGCACAAAAAAAGGCATGCACAGATGTTTAACTGATACAGACAATTATTTTCAAGTTATGGCCAATCAGCGATAAATAGCCAATATTTATTAGTATTCTACACTGTTTTGTCAATATAAGTTACAAATAAAACACTAAAATTAGTGTTAAATGTATTATTATTGGCGTTATTAAAGATCAACTTTAAAGGGGCTATATGTAAGAATTTATTTAATAAAATTCTTCCCCGACTTCCTAGATTGTCTATGAAAGCCTTTAGACTGATTTTTATATGAAAGGTTCAGGCCGTTTTTGCCGGGAAAATCTAAAGGATGTGACATTTACGCGCACTCCTGAGAGCCTCTCTTCCATTCTTTTATGCTTAAACAATCTTCAGGATAATGCCAAAAGAGCCATTCTGTACTGGAATGTCAATGTGTCATTCAAAGAAGAGGGATTAATTAAAACTATATTCTCACATAGCTAGATCTATATAGTCTATAGCAGGGCTTAATTTGAGCCGGAACACGCCGGAACATGTTCTGTCACCTCCGACATTGGATCCGGAACCTTTTTTATTGGATCCGGCACCTCCTGTGTCACTAAAATGAATTGCCTAAATGAAAAAAATAAAATTACTGTTTGTGTAGTGTTCAATGTTTGTGACACATGACTTAAGCGCTTGTTGTACTAGTTGAGATTGCTGTTAGCCTCTATCGTTTCACTCAGGGGAAAAATGTCAAAAAGACAGAAAAGTTTGCTTAACTTTTTCAAATACGCTGGCCAGTCAGATCCCAAACAAGCAAAAATCGTTTCCGCTGATCAAGAAGGAGACCACGGTGGACACAGCAGTAGTATCGACATAATATCTCGTTATTTCGACATAATAAGGGGACATTCTAATCTGCGTTAAGCCACATTAAGCGTTCTTATAATGGTTTTCTATGGGAGGAAAATGCTTAACGTGTAAATGCGTTCATATTCTGGGCTCATATGATTTTTTGTACATAGCATAGCCTACTTTGTTATGATTTTATTATCATAATGATTAATAAATGCACGCACAATTATCCGTGAACTTGATTTGAACAAATGCCTTTCAACTTGTGTGTGCAAAATTCAGAATTAAATGAATGTGCAGCAATTGTTGTTTTTTTCCATTTATGTTGATTTATGAAAAGTGAACAGCACGACCGAGTAAGATAGGATGCGCAATATGAGACATGGAGCGGGTCAGACATGATTTTGACCACTTCATCAAGTTGTTTTGTAGAAAGCCTTTCTTTAAAGTGAATTTCGTTTTGTATAAATTGTATCTTAATTTTAATCAATTTTTCATCAACCAATTGCCTGGATTTAATGAATAAGAAACAAATATAACAGACAATCATGGAGGCGCCCGCGCGGTCACTTGCATTGTACGTGAACTGGAGCACATCCTAACTTAACGAAACTCAGTGTATGCCTCACACAGACATGAAAAATACATCAAATACACAAAGCTTGAAATGTCTTTAAACGAAATAATTCAAAACGAAAAAAGAAAAAGGCTACTCTCTGATTATGTAATCCATTAGGCCTATTTATGTGCATTTCTCTATAGGCGCATTCACACGGAGATGGCGATCGTCAACTTCATCTTTGCAGCCGAGTGACACTGTCAGAGAAAACACTTGTTTATTAATTAAAATCAATACAAGCGTCACCGGATTTACAAATGCACGCACACATATTATGTCGAAATAACGAGATATTGTGTTGAAATAACATTATTATTAATAATAATATCTTTTAGAATATTTGATTGAATGCTGAATGTTGCGCTTGTTCAATTTAATAAAATTAAAACTTTAATTGTGATCATTAACATAACTGAATATTAAATATTTAGTGGCCAAGTTTTGCGCAGCTCCCCCCGTCAATGATCTAGCACCCCCTCAGCACATGCGTTAAAAATTATCTGGCGCTGTCCCTGCAGAGAAGCTACGTAGGCAGTGTAATTTTTTTTGTTTGTTGTTGTTCCGTTACCTCCAACCCCCGTTTTGAGTCGCCGGATCCACCCCCCCTCTGCGCTCCGGGACCTCCCACTTTACAAATTAAGCACTGGTCTATAGTGTCAAATATATACTTTAAAATCAAACTAACATAACAGTGTAATTTTAAATTACCTCATCTGTCGACACAATGCCAGTGAATTGCAGAGCTTGTGCAGTCGTATTTACATCGCTATGATCAGATGCTTTCTTAACTGCTGTTTTCTCACCTCTGTTATATTTTTATTTTGTTATGAGAGGAAAATGTGCAGCACATATTACATATTCAAATAAAAGTCGCTCTCAGCTCTCAGCGCTCTCCTGAAAGCAGCCGGTTTGGCTGTTGGTTTGGGGGTGATAGCCAGAAGACAAGCTCACAGAAACTGCAAGAAGATAAAAGAAGGCTTCCCAGACACGAGAGGTGAATTGTGAGCCTCCATCCGACACAATGTATTTTGGTAACCCAAAGTTACGAAAGACGTTATGAAAAAGGGCCTCGGCAGTTTCCATGGCAGTGGGTAAGCTTTTGAATGGGATGAGTTTGCAGGCTTTGGAGAAGCGGTCGACAGCTACTAGGATGCAGGTGTTTTCATCGGATGGAGGTAGGTCAGTGACAAAGTCTATTCCCAGGTGAGACCATGGATGGTGAGCAATGGGTAGAGGATGGAGCTTGCCTTCCGGTAGGTGTCTGTGTTTTGGAGATGGCACAGATAGGACATCCTCGAATGAAGCATTGGACATCCACCAGTAGCGTTCACGGAGGAGCCTTGAGGGTTACACGCAGGTTAGATGGAACGTAAGTGTGCCCCTCAGGACCACCCGACAGAGCAGGCTCTTCTCTGGTAGCGGCTGTGATCTGGTCATTAAGAGACCATTGGATCGGACTCACGAAGAAGTGTTCTTTCAACTGGGTGAAGGCTTTTTTGGCAGCTGAACTCCAGGAAGGAGACTTGGGCCATTACGGAGTGATGGGCGTGATGGGCGAAGCAATTAGGCTGAAGTTGGTGATGAACTTTCTATAAAAGTAAGCGAACCCCAGAAAACGTTGCAGCTCCTTAATGAAAGAGGGCTGAGGTCAGTTCTTTAACGCAGTTAACCAGGAGGTGGACGAATGGGCGGTGAAACATGCACTTCTCCAGCTTAAGGTAGAGTTGGTGATCTCTAAGGCGTTGAATGACCTGCGCAATGTGATGGTGATGTTCATACAGGTTACGGGAATTGATCAGGATATCATCAGTGTAGATGATGACAAATCTTTGGTGCATGTCTCAGAATTCCTTGTTCATGAAGCCTTGGAAGAATGAAGGTGAGTTAGCTAGCCCGTACGGCATGACCCCTGTATTCATAGTGCCCAGAAGTTGTGATGAAGGCTGTCTTCCACTCGCCTCCCTTACGAATACGGATCACTGTGCTGGTCCAGCTTGGAGAAGATGCAAGCACCTCTCAGTTGTTACAGGGCAGATGGAACCAGGGGCAGAGGATAACGGTACTTGACTGTTTTTTTCTTTGAGGGCTCTGTAATCGATGCACAACCTCAAGTCTCTGTCCTTCTTTGCAACAAAGAAGAAGCTTGAAGTGGGTGATTGGATGAAATCTTGTTTAAGAGCTTCCTCAATGTATTAATTTATGGCCTGTGTCTCTGGGATTGAAAGAGGGTAGATTCTACCTTTGGGCAGTGTGGCATCAGGTACCAGCTCGATGGCACATTTCCATGGCCGATGAGGTGGAAGTTTAGTAGCCAGCTGTTTACTGAAAAATGCCCTGTATTCTTTTGGCACCCTCACGGTGGACTGCACTTCTGGACTTTCAATAGTGGCGGAGTGGAGATCAACAGTGGATTCAGGAGGTTGATATGAAGGATCTTTCTGAGGAAGATGTATAGAATGATCGGAACAGAACTCACTCCACTTGGAAACTTCTCCAGTGGACCAACAAACAATAGGTGGATGGATCTGCAGCCAGGGGCTGTAGAGCCTTCTATCACCAGAAACAAGATCTCCTGCCTATGCAGGTCTCCAAAACTGAGCGTGACGGGTGGTGTACAGAGTTATGACTCCTCGACCAAGCAGCTTACCCAGAATAGAATGGATGCTCAAGGTTTGAGAACAGGAGAGTTTCTTGATGCGGAGATGTTTGAGAAGTTCCTTTGAGATTAAATTCCCAGCTGAGCCTGAGTCGATGAGAACTTGAGCTAGAAGGGAACATTGAGGAGTAGTCATTGACAATGGTGTGCGTTTCAATGTAGAGATGGTTAAGGGAAATTGGACAGCACTCACCATTGCCCGAGGAGGACAGACAGTCTGGGATGAGATGATCTTTAGAGCCATGGTATAAACACAGATTGTTGTGGATACGTCATTATTACTCAGTTTGGGTAAAATGGAATAAATCAACCTGCATAGGTTCGCTAGGTAGTGCTGCTGGAGCGGCTGATGGTAGAAATGAATAGGATTGCAGCAGTGGTGAGTCCAGTTGGCATGCTGAAATGCATTGAGCAACACGAATGGATCGTTGAATCAGATTTTCTAGTCCCATGGTGTCATAAAAAAATCGCCATTTGAAGCCTTAAATCTGGGGAAAGACCTTGACGAAAAGCAGTAATTACCTTGACAGAAGTGATAGAGTTGATCGTGGATCGAGGTATGGTGACTGGTCTGACTAAACACTTCCTTAAAGTGTGCGACAAAGCTGTCAAGAGAGCGATTGAGTAGGAGCGAATATTGTAGGAGAAATCCACTGCAATCCTCCACCGCTCCAGAGAAGGTCGCTGGTTGGGCCATGGGACTGAATGATGTGACTACTGCCAAAGGTGTGGCAGGTTAGTATTCTGGTGATTGGGAACGAGTAGGTGGAGCTGAAGACCTGGTGCTGATTGTGTGTTGGTTGAATCTGTGACAGTGTGCTCGAGTGTGAGCACAAGCAATAAGTTGCTGGCTGCAGTTCACTTCACTAATAACAAGGGTTTATGAATTCTAGGCCCTTTAAGTAAGCATTATATGACTGTAAAGGTAGTCTGAATGTAAAAATAGATAATGAGCATGAACAATTTATTATCCAACATCGACCAGATAAATGAAAAATAAATACATATTGGCCTATAACCAATCTGCAATATAGTTCATCCCTTGAAAAACATTTATAAAAAATTCAAATACTGTAAACATTGTCAAAAAATGTATATAGACTTTAAAAATTAAGTGATTATTTCTTTCTTAATTGTTCACCCAAAAATGACAATTCTGTCATAGTTTACTCACCCTTATGTCATTCTAAACTCATAAGACTTTCAGTCATCTTTAGAATACAAATGAAGATATTTTTTATATTTTTGTCCAGCCGGTGAAAGATACCACATACTGAATCAATGATCTCTCACAAGCAAGCACGTTTGAACTTCCATTTACCATTGATGTGCTTTATGTATTTGTGTTGATATGTGCATAAAAAGCTAATTTAAATCTGTTCATCATACTGCATAAAGCAATCATGTATCTTCAGAAGGCTAGGATTAAACCACTCGATTCATATGGATTACTTTTACAAAAAAAAATGTGTACATTTTCTATGCATCAAAGTTATGGTTACATGGACTTTCCATGAATTGAAAAAAATAAGCTAATATAAAAAAGTATCTTTATTGTTGTTCCAAAGATAAACAAAAGTCCTTTGGGTTTGGAACGTCATGATAATGAGTAAATTATGACAGAATAAAAAAAAATGTTTTGGTAAACTGTTCCTTAAACATAATTAATCACGATTAAAAATATGCGCACTTACTCCTCAAAGAAATGTAAAGTCAGTCAATCAGAATAAATCAGTGTTATGCATCAGATGGTCAGTGAACTGAATGTGGGTGTGCCGTCTAAAGCTGAGACCTCTGCGTACTTCACTTCAAAAACTGTCTGTGTATCTCTGTGGTCTCTCAATATCGCTGTCCTTTTTTCTCATCTCTATTTTGATCTTTCTTTTCTTAACCCCATCTTTTGGTCTTTGTCTCCCTAGAGTTCTGTATCTCTCTCTCACCCGCATCCTGTCACCTCTTCACTGCTTGTCTGTCTCGGCGGCCGCATCTCTCTTTGATATCCGAGACCAGCGAGTCTCCTGCACAAACAAAGGCCTTCTTTGTGTGTTTGTATGTGTGTATTGGCAGCTCTGTCCTTCTGTCTGTTTGTCTGCTAGTGAGGTCCAAACCCATGCTGTGACGTAGTGGTCCAGAATCGCTGTGTAATCTCTAGGCTGCATGGGAGAGCTGCTACCGAATGAGATTGGGATCTGGAAGCACGGAGTCTGAGCATAGAGAGAGCGTAGGAGGTCAGACCACACCACTGTGTCTGTGGGTTTGTGTGTGGTATGATATAAAAAAGCTATATTGTTTTGTAAGTCTCCGACTGACTGGCAGTGGCATACTGAGATTCAGAACATGCAGAACATTTGATATAGGTAATGACATCAAACTCATTATAAAGAATGTAATTTAGCACTAATAGAGGATGTTTTGGGTTGCAGCTCCTCAGCAAAACCAACGTGTGTGTGTGTGTGTGTGTGTGTGTGTCAGCCAGACAGAGTGAACTTTTCTGTGAAGTTCGCTTTAACAAACTGTTTCTCACTGCCACAATGAACAATAAAACGAACTTAGTTTTAGCCTTATTTTGTTTGAAATTACATCACAATTCGTTATTTGATTTCGATTAAAGTATAAAAAAAAATAACTTACTGACCCCAAGCTCTTGAATGTGGTAGCATTTAATATGTACATATATGTTTAAATATATATATATATATTATTCAGCAAGGACACATTGGTCGAAAGTAACTCTAATGTAAATCTAATTATGATTGTGCTAAAGTTGATACCTCAATACTGAAAATGAATGTTATTAAGTACGAAAGACCTACATTTGAGCAATTTAAATTTCCTTTAGGCTCATGCTACTCAGAACGACAGAATAGTCGATAGGTGTTCAACCTCCCCAGTGTGTGAATGATGCAGAGTGAGAGGAGGAAAAACACATTGCTTTGATTGTCTTGTTTGATCTGATGCAGTTTCACAAGGTTCACACAAGCTTGCTCTCTCTCTCTCTCTCTCTCTCTCTCTCTCTCTCTCTCTCTCTCTCTCTCTCTCTCTCTATCTCTATCACACACACACACACACACAGAGACACACTTGCTCTTCCCCGAGGCTAAAGGTTGTGCAGGGTGGAGTTGGAGTAGTCGTGCTCAGCTGTTTGCTTCCTCCCAGATAGACATGTTTGTTTTCACACAGCAGGGCTCGGTATGAAAAGACCTGTACTTGTCATAGCAAATATAACATTTATCCAGTCTGCCCTTGCTCAAACACACACACGCACACACAGGTACTCACACATGCCAGCACACAAGCACACTCTCGCACTTTGTTTTCTCCTGGTAGTTTGAGTCCAGGGATGTACAGCGGGATCTAAAAGTCTGAGTGTGCATTGAAAATCTGAGATTCTAGGTCTATAAATAAACAGAACATTTCAAACTATTTATTGGTTCTGAGTAAATTACCGTGTAGAATCCTTTGTATAGACGGTTCAATGTTCTTGCTTCTGTTGAAGCACAAGATGCTCAAGCCAAAAACGAATTCTCGAATTCATGTTAATATTTCAGTGAAACTTAAAAGTCTATGACTGAATCATTATTGCTGTGATTATTATGTTTCTAGCCTGTTATATGTTTGGCAACAGTTCTTCTAACCCTAATTGATGGAGTGTGTAGCTTTTCATTTCTTAAACAACCATGTAGGAAGACACATCATGGCCATATTCCAGGATGACAAAGCCAAGATTCATCAGGCTCAAATTGTGAAAGAATGGTTGAGAGGGAGCATGAAGAATTATTTTCACACATGCAATGGCACCTTAAATTCATTGAAAGTCTTTGGAATTTGCTGGAGGAGACTTTACATAGTGATTGACTCTTGCATTCACAATACAAGATCTTGACCAAAAATGTATGCACCTCACAACATTTAATTCCATCAAGATGTGCATACATTTTTGGTCAATTTGCAAGTAATGCAGCACTATTGGTATTAGTGTTATTAATATAATGTATAAAATGTATTTAAATATGTATGTGTATTTTACATTTGCTAATATTACAGATTTTCTCACTTGCTAAAACACTAAAACCCATTGGCTGAACAAAGTTCTCAGTTGCCTGAACTCATTTAGCTAATTGTGCAGTCTGTTGTCAATACCTTAAACCATTTCACATGGTAAAACACAATTTGCAGATCTCACTTAGACTTTTCAGCAAAACTCTAAGCACATTATGCACTCTAATGCACATGTCATCAATACTGGTAAACACAAGAGGCAATAATCACATACAAATAGAGAACACACATCACTGAATGAACACAACCACTCAAAATTGATTTAACCTGTTTCAAAAGATGTGACACAACCAATATAAGCCAGTTCAGAGAGCAAACAGGTTGTTGAAGGTGGGAAGGAGAAAGTCTGAGAATGGATAGAAGAAACAATGTGAGAGGACGAGGACGAGTGCGTATGCGAGGTGGGCGAAGAGAAGGAGGAGGAGGGCAAGAAAGAGGAAGAGGGGGAGGAGGGCAAGAAAGGAGGAGGGACAATATTGCTTGTGATGTCGACAAAGTGCTCTGGCCTGGCCTGACCCAGCCCAAAGACAAGAAGAAGCACATTGATCACATGTTTACTCCTTTGATTTTTGTTCCTTTTAGTATTGTATACTGTAGTACAGTGCACTGTAGGCTGTATACTGTACAATGAACAAATTGTATGGACCTGAACATTGTGCTTTCCATTTGTTAACAGCACTGACTGCTCAATAGATTTTGACTGGTTGCAGGTTCATATCAACAAAGAACAAGAATTACAGTATCACAGAGACAAAGGACAAGTTTGTGAGATGCAGGGTACAGTACTATAAAAATAGGGGTACAAGGAGGAGGAAGAACACACAAAAAAAAATTGCAAAGAGCAAAGCAGAGTAGTCATTTCTGATCATTTTTGAGCTACTATGATAGAACATGTTTTCGTTCATCAAAAGACAATGACGGAGATTAAAAATGTACTTCTCCCTGAGAACTATATGTTTCGAACAATGTGTTTTCTGTTTTTTGGTGTATTGTTTACTGACTGCTTGATAGTGTATATCATTTTGATCACTTTGTTTATGATTTGAGAGCAGTGTTTGATTTTGAACACAAGTAAAACTGTTTTGAGGCGAAAGTTTCATTTTGCAAGAGGAGACAGAGGTTTTGTAAATAGTGCTTGAAGATGAGGTTTTGTGTTTAATGTTTTCAGAAAATGGAGCAAGGTTTCAGAAATTGTGTTTTAGCAATTGAGAAAAACTGTAATTGCATATATCATGTAGAATTTTCAGTAGTCTCAGACTGTTGGACCCCACTATATTTACGTGAAACTGCGTTCATCGACGCCAAGTAATCACAAAAGTTACTTCTGTTCAGCAGTGTGTCATCTTTTGTGTGCGTGCTTGGGAGAACTATGGAGTGTGGAAGTTTCCTGTATGTTGAAAAAACAACAAAGTGCCACGTGCATCAGGTTTTCTCCACCTGGCTCTTTGCAATGCCTTTGGAATGAGATGACAACATCAAATAGGGATGGCCACTGCGTAGCTGTCAGGACAAGAGAATGGAAAGTGTGGCGCTCACTCAGGTTTGTGTGTGTTTGTGCAAGAAACGCACTGATGAGCTAATGGGGGTGTATGTATACAAAGTGTTTGTGATTCAGGATTTGTTTGCACCATTTTTCTATCAATCATTCTCATCATTGGTTGGGTTCAAGATATGTGACATGCAGAAACACAAGTGTGCACTCGCACACATTACACACACACACACACACGTGTGCAATCAGTGATATCTTTGTTGCTTATCACAAGATCTAATTGTGAGTGATCCTTGGTTTTCCCAACCAGGGAATTTCCTCTCCTTGCTGCGGCTTCTTTGTGTGTGTGTGTGTGTGTGTGTGTGTGTGGGGAGAGAGAGAGAGAGACTGTGTAGAAGTGGCTGCACGCCGCACCACCAGGTGCTTTTGAAGTGTGCACACACAAAACGCATAAAAATCTGAACCAGATAATGTTTGCTCTTCGACAGGTTACAGCAGCACCGTACGGTACATGTTGTTGCCCTCTGCACTCGCTGACACACACACACTTTTCTTAAGAAGTGATGACACACTATGGCAGGAGAGGAGGAAAGAAGAGATCGAGCCTTTCTTTTTCATTATTCCTTCCCAGAATGAGTTGTTTTTTCATGTCAGCCATCACTGTAACAACATTTACAGGATGTCCAGTCAAAAAGTATATTTTGTCCAGATTTTGCCCCATAGCCAATCCCAGTAATGTTAGATATTAAAGGTTCTGTAATTACCAGATGTGCGCCACAATTATTGTTGTGTCTTATAAAGTGAGAAAGAAAGCCATGGACAGGCAGAGTTACCTGTGTCAGTTCTCTTTACAGGCTTGCTGAGACTCGCCCTCCACCCCTTCTCCTCCTCTCGCTCGCTCACACACTCTCTGATTGTCTGATTGATCTCGACTCTGTCTGCGTGAGCTTTCAGTGCTGACTTTGGGACTGTCCACACAGGACATGTTCTTCAAAAACAGCTAGATGCAGCGCAGCAGTATAGAACAGAATGCTGGTGTCTCCATATGTTTTAATGTTATTTTTAAGCTGTAATTGTACGTTTAACGACACTGGACAAAAATGTATCAAGGTTTCTGCTAAAACATTAAGTGGCACAACAAGAAAGAAATGTTTCTTGAGCACCAAATCAGCAAATTAGAATGATTTTTGAAGGATCACGTGATACTGAAGACTGGAGTAATGATGCAAAACATCCAGCTTTGTCATTACAGGAATAAATAACTTTTTAAAATATTAAATAGAGAAAACGGCTATTTTAAATTGTAATAACATTATACAATATTACTGTTTTAACAGTATTTTTGATCAAATAAATGCAGCCTTGGTGAAAATAAGAGATAAAGTCTTATACGGACCCCAAACTTTTGAACTGTAGTGTGTAAAAACATATTATTGAACATTTGCATAGGGTTCTGGAGGGATCTACTGAAGCCTTTTTCAAAGATAAACTACTTACAATTTGACACACCATCTTAAAGGTGCATTATGTAACTTTTTTTCTTTTTTTCAAAATTAACAATTTAAATGAGTCAATATATCATCAATCCTTCTTCCAAAACAAGTTTTTGTCTTACCCTAATTCACTATGGTAAGCCAATTATAAGTGTTTATATTTTAGACTGAGTGGGATGCATTTCACGCGTGTCTCGTCATATCCATCAATGGCTGAGAGAGCTCAACACGCAGGAACTGAAAAAAAAAAAGCAAATAGAAAAAACACCAGCAAATTAAGAAAACACCTTCATCAGTTTGACAACACATGTTTGACTACAAATACTCACAATGCAACCAAATACAGAAACGCGCTGCAATGCACAAATGATCAGGATGTTAAAATAAACAAAAAAAACTCACCTTTGAGGTCACTGACAACACCACTGAAGAGTAGACATTGAACAATAAGCATGTCCCAGCCAGGTTCGTCACTTGTTTTGTGTTTTTAACCACTAGAGGGCCAAGAGTTACATAGTGTACCTTTTTTTTAAAAACATGGCGCTCATTGTGCAAGACGCTTAAAAAACTGCAATGTGATGTGTGCGCATTAGGGTTTTTGTCGCCTTTTCAGATTTGCTTTTTGATTCACTGAAGTGATAAAGTGCAGGTCAGCAGAAGTGGAATGATAAAGACTGGGTTAATAAAGAGGAGAAAGACAGAAATCGGAAAGAATTGGATTTGAATGTTTGAGTTCATTCTGAAATCCCTAACTTTTTATTGCAGACTTACTGGGTATATTGGTCCATCCATTCAATTTTGTGACAATACAGATTTTTTGAAACTGTCAAGTATAGTCCTTTTCAGGAGAAAAAATCTGTGGAGACCGAAGCAAAAGTCTCCATTTGCTCTCCATTTAATCTCATTTGGGTCCAGAAGAAACCACTGAGATGTTAAAACAATCCCATTTGTGATGTTTCTTTCCCGTGGGTACATGCATGTTTATGCGTGTGTGCAGGGGCAAAAACTCCTGAGTAGCATTGATCTGATAATTGAAAGGAGAGAGAAATTCTCATTTAGTTAAAATCGTTACACGTAATCAAAGCAAGATAGTCACATAGCAGTTTGTCTGCATGTTTGAGTTTGCCTAGAACTGTCACAAATACACAATTAAATTGACGTTTGAAGGATGTTTAGATGATATGCACAAAACGCAGAAGCACACTGTTAAAGGGAAACTACATACTCAGTCATATGTTTAAAAACATTTATAATGTGCATAGACTTACTTAATTGAACCCCAAGGGGAAACATGCTCAACTCATGCAATGTTACACACATCCATATTAGAGACACACTGCAGGAGCTCTGAAATCTGTGCAGCAGTGAAAGTGTACTGTCTGCAATCAATATATCCTTACAAGTCATCACTCAGTTGTGTGTGTGTGTGTGTGTGTGTGTGTGTGTGTGTGTGTGTGTGTGTGTGTGTGTGTGTGTGTGTGTGTGTGTGTGTGTGTGTGTGTGTGTGTGTGTGTAAGAGTGGGAGAAAGACAGAGAGAGAGAGAGATGAGTTCAATATTCTTCAGTCCCCCTCCACTCTAACTAATTACTTTGTGTGTGTGTGTGTGTGTGTGTGTGTGTGTGTGTGTGTGTGTGTGTGTGTGTGTGTGTGTGTGTGTGCATTTCAGAAGCTGAGACAGGTGCCTCAGGACACTTCTTATGAGACGGTTTATTCTGCTTTGTGAAAGCTTCAATATTTCAGGTTTTTTACTGTGGGGGACACAACAGAATATGAAAAAAGAACAGAGGTTGTTTATTTTGGTTAGTGTGCCCAAAATAAAAATGCTTTCCTCGGGTACTCATCCTCAAGTCTTTCCTAAATTAAATGACTTCCGTTCCTCCATGAAACACAAAAGAAGAAGTTTAGCAAAATGTTGACGCTGCTCTTTTCCAGTGGTGTCTTAGTGCTGATGAGCTCCAAAACTGTATGTATATTATTTAAAACTGTATTTATATTTTACTCATTTGTTGTATTTTTAGTCTTTTTGTTTCATTTTAAGTAGTTTTGTTATTTCATTTTGTCATTTTTATTAGTTATTTTTTTAATATTTCTGTTTAGATTTTATTTGTTTTTATTTCAGTTAAATGCTATACTTAAACTTTTATTTCAGTGAGTTGCAAGGCAACATTTCTAATATTTGTTTGTGTGTGTGGGGGGTGGGGGGTCATCTAACATTGTATTTTATTTTATTTCAGCTTTATTTTTAATAAAAAAATATTTAATATTCTTTTTAATTAAAACTTTTGCTGATCTTTTTTTGTACATGTCATATATTTTAGTGATTACCACTTCTTATTTTTGCAGATTTATTCAGACAATGGCATAACAGTTCGATTTTGAATTAATGATAAGTAATTTTCTTAACAAAAATAATCATATTTTAATATTTTTGCCTTGAAGATAAATTTAATCCGAAATATTTATTCATACAGTAATGGACATTTCATGTATCCAAAGAGAATGTAGTTTTAGTAAAAAAAAAAAAAATCACCACACTGCATGTATAGTCTTCTGAAACATACAATAACTTTTTCTGTGGTACAGACTGAACTCTTCCCCTCTTTTATAAAGAAAAAAAGATTTGAAACTATGAAGGTGAATAAATGATGACTGAATTTTCATTTTTGGATGAATTTTCCCTTTAAACAAACATGTAGACGGCAGTAGAATGGTACACTTTACATTCTTCTTGGCACTTCCTTTTTCTCCTCCTCAGCTGAAGCGTTTTATCTCATTAAGAATGGAAGAGTGAACTGTAGGCCAAATCTGCTGCATTGACACAAGGCATGTTCTCAATAAGACATGCAAATTAGAGGATGGTCTTTTGGGAGCGTGCTGTCAATCAAACTGAACCCCGAGGCAGCACTCAATCTGTCTCTCTCTCTCCCTCTCTCTCTCTCCTCCCTAAGCTTAAAGAGAAGTCCAGGATGGGGAGCACAGACTTAGTCTTCCTCATCCATCATGCTAAAACTGGCACTGTCACAGCCAACTTCCTCTGTTAGGATAAATTAAGCTGTATGTGTAAATATTTTGAATTTATCTTCACGCTTTCTTGAGTTTTTTTTTTTTTTTTAATTACTAATCATTAATATAGCTGAAGCAAAATATATTAAATATGAACAGCAAAATGCATGGGGACAAAATATCCCAAATCCTTGAAAACATTTTTTTTTTTCATTCATCATGATGTTTTTTTTGTTGAAAATGTTAAAATACATAAAGTTTTATGTGATGGGTAGTTTTAGGGTTTGGGGATAGAATATACAGTTTGTACAGTATAAAAAGCTATGGAAAGTTCCCATAAAACATGGAAATTCAATGTGTGTGTGTGTGTGTGTGTGTGTGTGTGTGTGTACACTAGGTGAATTAGTGGTTCAGCTAATTTCATCTTATAAAGGCACAAACAGTGATTATGTTAACATTGAACATAACTGCACTTATAATGAGTGTGTCAACCTCAAACATCTACACACGTGGTGGCAGAAAGAGGAACACACTCATTACTTACATTTTTTCACTTTCCCTCTTTAATCTGTACAGTCTCAGAAGACATTATTATAGCTCAAGTGTCTATCTATCTATCTATCTATCTATCTATCTATCTATCTATCTATCTATCTGTTTTTGTCTGTTTTTACTGTCACTTATTTATTTATGTATTTTACTTTATTTATTTATTTTACTTTTAGTAATTTTAGATGCCTTTAGTTTTTTAATTTATATTTGAACACAATATACATTGAACCTGAAGCAAACTTGTGCTTACAAACTTCAAATGTTAAATCAATCAGCTGTAAAGAAAAAGAAAAAAAGCTTGTTTTTTTTCTGCATTGTAAGTGGCAACATAAGCTAGACTTTAAGTTAAGCAGACCAAGAAATGTTCACTATAAAAAAATAAAAAAATCTGTTTACAAGTGTAAAAAGGACCTAGCAGAACAACAATACCCTCAAGCATCCAAAATCTGACACTTCTCTCATTCCCATCATCAGTGGCATGTGTGTGTGTGTGTGTGTATATATATGTCTGAGTGTGTATGTGTGTCGGGACAGTTACAACACATGTGTTGTTCTAAGACAGGTGTTGAAGTGAGTGATCTTTCACCTGCATGTCTTTGTGGCTCAGGTAAAAACTGCACAGGTGTTCATGCGGCAAGTCAAAGGTACAAAGGTGTACACACACGCATACACACACACAGAGAGATATGTGACTACATAGATCTCTCTCTCTCTCTCTCTCTCTCTCTCTCTCTCTGAGGTGAAAAATAATGAAAATGAGATCTGTCGATCTGGCCACATCAACCTCACCACATCCTTAGCTGTAGCAGTGTTTCTGCTTTGGGGAAAACCCGTGTGTGTGTGTGTGTGTGTGTGTGTGTGTGTGTGTGTGTGTGTGTGTGTGTGTGTGTGTGTGTGTGTGTGTTGTGTGCAGGGCAGGCCGACTGACTCTCAGTTAGGAGAACCCCTGGCTCATCATCACAGAGATTTGGAGATCACACAACTTACAGAGCTTGCTGATATGCCTACGCACACAAATAGACGTATCATCCCACCCTCCAAACCCCCCCAAAAGGGGAAAAGACGCACAGTTCAGACACTCCTACCCTACATAATGTCAGTTATGTAAGCTGTAAAGTTCTGCTGTGAACTTTTACACAGGACAAAATCTCTCCTTTTATTTCTCTATTTGTCTGCTGCTACTCAACGTTTAAAGAACAATGTTGAGGTACACTGTAAAACATGGTAACCTGTAATTTTTTACCTAAAAGGGATAGTTTTAATTCTGTAATGATTTATTCACCATCATATCATTTTTTTTTCAGTGTACTGTAAGAAAATTCACATTTGATTTACAATTTGATTTGAGATCATGTTAAAGGACAATTCCGGTGAAAAATGAACCTAGGGGTAATTAACACATGGTTACCGAGTCGATCGTTCCTTGGGATGCGTTTTCATGAAAATCGAATGTAAAGAGTTTTATCTCTAAAAACAGATTAGCTTATAACGCTAGTATATGGGGCACAGAGTAAGTAAAAGTAAATCGCTAGTTAATGCCACTAACAAGGCTCAAAATAGCCTCACACTAACACGGTAGCATAATGAGGGTCCCTACATGCAAACCGAAGCATTGAGAACTTTGTAAGTGTAGGCTATTTTGAGCCTTGTTAGTGGCATTAACTAGCGATTTACTTTTACTTACTCTGTGCCCCATATACTAGCGTTATAAGCTAATCTGTTTTTAGAGATAAAACTCTTTACATTCGATTTTCATGAAAACGCATCCCAGGGAACAATCGACTCGGTAACCATGTGTTAATTACCCCTAGGTTCATTTTTCACCGGAATTTTCCTTTAATAGATGTTAGTAACAGAACTAGTGTCGTTTGAATCCGCAGATTTTGATATATAACATCCACGTTAACTTATGATTTCATTCTACATGTTATACAAACATGAAATATCTTGACTTAGCAGATGGAATGGGTTGGAACATTACTTTATATTGTACTTATAATAGATCCAATAAAGATTATAGGCTACATTTGCCACATGTAATACTGTTGCATTTTTTTTTTTTTTACACTGCCATTCAAAAGTTTAGGGTTTGTAAAATAAGTATCTTATGCTCATACCAAGGCTGCATTTATTTGATCAAAAATACAGTAAAAACAGCAATATTGTGAAATATTATTATATTATTATATGATGGAAAAGCTGATTTTTTAGCATCATTACTCCAGTCGATCCTTCAGAAATCATTCTAATATGCTGATTTGTTGCTCAAGAAACATTTCTTCTAATTATTATCAGTTAACAGTTTTGCTGCCTAATAAATAGAAAAGAACAGCATTTATTTGAAAAAGACATATTTTGTAACATAATATATGCCGCAGAAACATTTGATCAAATTTAAAGTCCTTGCTGAATAAAACTATTATTTTCTTCTTTTTAAAAAAAAATCATACCGAGCCCATTTTTTACAGTAAGATATTTTTTTCTATATGCTGTTTGAGTTCAAATGAGTCAAATATTTAAAATGAACATAACTTTAGCACTCCCGCTGACCCTGTTTAGTGACACTAATGCGCTTGTATTTGACACTTTTTTACACAATTTTGATATGTGGTAGATTTGTTGCATTTAAATGTGCAAAAAAAGTGTAACAACACTCACCATCTCCCCTATTTCTCTGTAGTGTGACCGAGAACCCTCATACCAGTGTTATTTTGGAAACGCATGTGCATGCCTCTCCCTTTACATTACTTAAAAAGGATAATTTCCTTCCTTAAACACACATACAGTCACCTCACTCTCACAGACAGCCAGGTTGACAGGCAGCCAGCTCATCGAATGTCATCAAAGCTCATGAATCACAACCATAAGGGGGGATAGGAAGTGAAAAGCATCAAACAGAAAGCAACAGATGAGAAAAACACTTGCCAGTCAGTAATTGTGGTTTTTCAGACCGCACGTGACTGTGTCTGTCTTGAAATGACCTCATGCTTCCTAAGAAAACTTCCACCTGCACTGGCTGCAAATGTATATCCCACAATCCCACGTTCTACAACAGCTTTTTTTAATCCTAGTGCATGGCTTTCAAAAGACACTTAGCAAAAGAAAAGGCCACTTTGTAGAGGGCAGCCCAAGGTGTCACTTGAGAAGGTTGCCGTAGGAAGAGAAGGGGAGGGGAAATTGTTTTTAGGTCATTGTGTTTTAATGTTAGCATTGTACTGCCTTTTTAACAGAGGCTGTCAGGGAACGCAGGGAATTTAGTGAAATGGAAAGATCCTGACACATTTGTTTTGCAAATCGTATTATCGTGACTTACATGCATGTGTACTGTTTAGCATAAACATTTAGGCTTTTAAGCGATTAAAAGCTTATTTGATTTCATTTCACCCAACAGGATCGATGAAGATCAGACAGACACCTGCTGTCCCTGTTTACGTTTCCCTAAAAGTCTACCTTTTTTTTTTTTTTTTCTTACTCCAAATAGAAATTCAATAACCATTCACCTCTGACAGGTGACCTTATGTTTCTACTGAAAAGACAGACACAACAAAATGCAATCATTTGAACTGTTTTAATTCCCCAGTGAATTCTGGAACATTCTCAGGCTCTTAAGGATCTGGTTTAATGACATGAGAGATACACAAAAAAAAAGCAACAAAAAAAAAAAAAGCGGGGGACACCATGGTGGACCACATACAACCGAAAATTAACAACTCATAAGAAAATACTTTCTTCAGTAGTTCTGTCTCTAGAAGTCGTGTCTCTATAGCGGTAGAAAATAAAGCTCTCGTGACCTCCTGTTACATCTTGCATATATTCTTGTAAAAATATACTTTCAAAATAAATAAATATATAAAATAAATATCTCGAAAAAAACATAAATTAAAGGACCTAAAGAGAAATGTTCGGAGGAGTTTGTCTCCTGCTTGTCCATGCCAGTGTTTGGAAGAGTATGAAATCTCCATGAAAAACATTTCGCAGAATTCCTTCAGAAGCCTTGTAGAATCTTCAGTAGCAAATGTCCATTATTCTCTGGCACGAGGTCCACCAGTGATAATTTGCCCTCTTTTAATCCAAAATCCCTACATATAGCAGGTGAATGGATCCAAAGCAGTGTTCTGTTCTTCAGGAACTATCCAGAGTCCAGACATTTGGTTCCTGCCACTGCAATCGAGGGCTTTCAATCTCCTGCTATTGCTCCAACCGTGGCCGCAGAAGAGGGCCTCTTTTCCCCCCCGTCTGCACTGCTTTCTCCTGAGACAGGTCTGTCTGGGGGGGATAAAGAGCATGCAGGTGCTTTTTTTGGGTTTGAGTTTGAGGTTCAGTGGTTTCAGCTGTGACCTAGTATCTCCTTGTAGAGCTCAGGAACGCGCTCTGGATCCACAGGCCGCGGCAAGAAATGCGTGAAGCGCTGGTGCCTCCGAGAGCGGGCTCCATCCCGAGACGTTCCGTCTTTGTTGAGGGCTACGTAATAATGGGCTCCTCGCTCGCCGTGTCGATACAGGTTAGAAGAGTAAGTGTTGTACCAGTTCTCCTCAAACTGCTCCCTGAACACACACTCCGCCGTCAGCTTTTCCTAAGAGAAAGAGAGGGGAAAGCAAGGGTTAACCACACTGCATAATAAGTTCAAACAGAAGGATAAACTGTGTCCAAAGGCTATTTGAAATTGCACCATAAATCACACTCTCGATTTAGCACGAGCAGGCTATGAATGAAATTAATTGTTGCATTACTCAACACAGAAACACACTATATTCATGCTATACTTACAGATCCGTACAGTTCACCCTTGCTGTTCATTCCCAGATACAATCCGCTATCCACACCACGGATGCTCACCATCCCCACAGCGAGGCTAATGAATTCCAATATACCTGCGAGAAAAGCACAGCTGTTAGTTCTCAGTTGAGACAGCAGGACAAGCACCTGCAATAGTGGCATCAATCTGCCCTATACTTAATTCATGACGTCTTTCACGCTTAATCACTGTGTTTTGCTATATTATAATGAACATTATTCAAAAACAGTATGACCATGAAAATAATAATATCATCACATTTTACATTACAGTAGAGTGCAGTTACATAGGAAGAGATTGACCAACAGTCAGCATCATGATGCATTTTTTCAAAAATAACAATTATCAGAATTTTAACCATTAAAATAATCATTATCAGTCCTGGTCAATTTCTATACTCAAATACGTAATATGCAGTCTAAAAATACAGTGTTGCATGATTGTTGTTGTTATTATTATAGGCTAGTAATTTATTACAGTGACATGCAATATTTGTAGGCAGCATTGAATATATTAATGAAACAACAATAAATAGCACTTACCAAATCTGCTGTGGTCTTTTCTCGTGCCTTGCACCGAACCGTCCGGTAATATCTCGAGGTGGAAGCCGGTCCTGCAGTAAAGCTGCCGCCGACGGAGGATCCCTTTCAGATGCGTCAGGTCCGGTGAAGTGCTGCGTGACAGGCGCTCGGCGGAGATGATGTGCTCGTTCACCAGAGCACCGGAGTCCCCGGGGGGCGTGAGGACGAAATGAGACCCGTGCGCAAAGCTCTCCAAGCCGTGAGAGAAGCTGCCCACCAGCTCACCGACTGCACCCATCACCGACAGTCGAAGAAAAGTTGCCGTGAGGAGAGCCCCTGTGGTTTCTCTTTCCCTAGTGTTTTGCGCAGTCACTGCTTGCGGCTTTGACAGTCAATGCGTGTTTACATCCGATTCTCTCTCTCTCTGTCTCTCTCTCTCTCTCTCTCTTGCTCTCTCCCTCTCGGTTTAGCACATGCTCTCTCGACCTTCCAGGCTACTCCCCTTTGCTCCGGTCCCCTGTGTATCCAATACTCTCTCTTACGCACTCCAGCACACAAGCTTATGCGGCTTCTCTCCTCTTGTGCTCTCTGGATGTGACTGGCTCTGTACTGAAACACCAGCCTAAATATGGCCCTTATGTAAATGCCCTCTTGACATATGCTAATGGATCCCTTTATAGATGACTGTTTGAAACATAACTCCTTGATCGTTTGATCCTCTTCTTCTGTCTTCTTTGATGATCGGTTTCATCTGCATCCACGCGTTTAATCCATTGATGGATTATGATAAAAGTGCAGAAAGCAACATTGTGGAGATCAGTGCGCAAATCTTTGCAACGAGGAAAAGAAAAGTGCAGCTGGATGGTGAAGAGGGATGCGCACTGTGTACCGATCCGTTCCGTTCCCCGGGGTTTACGCGCACTGACGCGCTCTGGCGAATCTCTAGTGTGAAGCAGGTGGAAGCCAAGGAGGAAAAAGGAAAAGAAAGGGGGCGGTGCTCGAGAGAGAACGAGAGGGAGAGGGAGAGAGAGACAAGACTTCAAGGTGTGTAGTTATATGTGTGTGCGTTGTGCGTTAGTAATGATGCCAAAAAGTCTCTTGTTCTTGATTAGCGACTTGGTTTATGCCATTATACTTGGGTTTAAACTTACGCTTAATCGATAGCCAGGTGTAAATCTATATGACCTATAAAATGTGCATGTAACTGCCTTTAAAAGAATAAAGAAGGAAAAGTCAAAACAACCTGCACATCTGTGCGAACGCCATCACTGCACTGTTAACTCTGACTGATGTGCCTTTGAACAGTTCCAGCATAACATGAGTTGAGATGAAGTATCAAAGATATCAAAGATCAAAGATTCATTACGCACAAAAGAAGGGTCATTAACACAAAGGAAACGAACTGTTTGATGGCAAATCGTTGATACTATGAGTGATTGATATAGAAATTTTCCAGCCCAACAGCTAAGAACATGCCTCAAAGTAGATATTACATGAAAGATTACTTAGGTATGGACCTGGTGTTGCCTTGTTCATTTAAAACAAGATGCGCGCTCAATCAACTGCTCTTACAAGTTCTCCGAAGACCCATCAAAGTCAGTTTATAAGTCAATTTATTATATTTTAAGTCGTGGTTTATTATACAATATAACATTAATAAAGGCAACCGGCTATAATAATAATAGTAATATCATATAGTAGCTATATTATTTTAGTATAGCCTATTATATAGTATACTATCTACTATATAATAGTATAGTGTAGGGTAGGCCTATATAAGGCTATAGGTTTAATATATATATATATATATATATATATAGGCCTACATACATTCATACATACATATAGGCTACATATAGCCTATATATATACATATAGGCTATATATATATATATATATACACTAATCATAGAATCATTGAAACATTTAAGTGCCAAACCCCTTCTTTGCTATCTCTCAGGAGAATAGATCACGTCCACAGTAGGTGATTTATCAACGGTTCTCTCAAGGGACAAGTTCTCCCACGTCGTTCCCCTTAGCTCATTAGTATTTATGATCTCCAAAAATACCTTAAACCAAAATCAATGTGGTCAGCTAGAGCAGGATCAATCCACAGCCGCAGTGGATCGATCACTTGCAATAGAGATGTCAGTTATGTGCCAGATTTCGTGGTGACATTGACAGTTTGCTTGCATGGGTAAACAAAAACACGTCATCATAGGAGTTTGGCGTTTTTCATAAAAGCTATAATCTCTGGTGAGACCTTTGAGTTACATCTGCGCGGAATGGGTTTTTTAATGCCGCTCCCGCCAAAAATATTTTTTAAAATATGTTTCACCCGAAACTTTCGCTTTTTGTCCCGTTCCCGCCCGCAAAAGCCCGTAGGAATGGTGTAGTCTACGTGGATTCAGTCCAGGTGTTGTGCCGAATTTCGACTCCCTGCCAAATTATTACCCCCCTCGTTGAAGTCAGTACCTGATTGCCTAATCCTAACCCCACCCCTAATCGTAACCCCTTCCCCACAACTAATCCTAAACCTACCAATACTAGGGGGTAATAATTTGGCGGGGGTCAAAATTCGGCACAACACCTGGTCCGGTTAGACTCTGCCTCGTTCTGGTGTAGGCTTCTTTTTTTCAATTTCCACACACGACGGTTCAGATAGGTTATCGAGTGCCAGACTTCTGCGTGCTGTATTAGATAATTATATTTTGCGGGAGCCACGAGTCATTAATTTCTCTCGCTTTCCGCGCACCCTCCCGCATCCGCGCTCAGCAATTCAACACTTGTCCCGTTAATCACTCTGTTGCGTCGGGTTCCGATTGCAGACCTCTGCTTGAGTCGTAGACCTACAGATGTGCAAAGCAGATGTGCGCATATTTGACATCAATGACTGTACAGTGAAGTGTCAAAACTTTGATTTGCATAAGTAGAACTATGTGCGAATAGATCTTAATGTTGTCTGAATATGAGAAGGTTGAAAAAAAGTCTAAATAAGGGATTTTCTAGATGTACAATGTATGAATTATCAGTAGACTTCTGAAATTAATTTCTGTCACTGAGGTACATTTTGCAGTGAGCATGCCTACATCTGTTGAGGTTGGTCTCGCGCAATAATCTTTTTTTTTTTTTTTGCCGCCCCATTGCCACTAAACTAAAGTTTAAACAAAACACTAATTTTTATGTTATTCGTTTATATGATGTTTATTTGTTAATTTGTTATATGTTAATCTATAATAATAGCCTATAACAAAACTAAAATTTCTTGTAGCCTACTTATGTTATGTCGACCTACCAAACGAAAAGCGCGGCAGTTGCTATGGTTACCTCATCAGGCAAAGGATACGTGTTTAGCACGCACTGTACTCTGACTAACATGTAATAACTATAACTTTATTTGAAACGTTTCATTTATGTAAAAAGAACACCCCGACCTTTTGTTTAAAATTCTTGTGGGGGGTTCAAGCCTTAATTTGAGACGTCCTAGTAATCAGACTTAGGCTATATGCGTTGGCAACCCTTTTATTATATACATAACATTTTCATTATATAAGTTTATATTACATTACATACGTTTACGACCAGAGCACAAATGTCATATTGGACTTGCTGCTGCTCTGTTCTAGATGATCCCGGTGAGGGAGCAGCACATGATCTCGCGATGAATGAATGAGAATTCGAGAATCTTGCACAAATTCTGTCACACCAACAACAATGGCCGCTGTGCGCAGACTAGGAGGCTTATTTAGGAGTTTGCCGTCATCTCCAAGGAATGCTCTTTTTCGTTCTCCGGTGAAGGATAGCCGATGTAAGGGAGCAGCAGTTGCTCTGGGTGTTGCGGCCGGAGGAGCGGTGTTGTATTATTATTATTCAGAAATGTGCGGATTCAGAGGGAGAAAAGCCCCGAAAAACGGAACGGGCTGTCGGGCTCTGCTGCCTTCACTTCCCGCTGTAGCCGCAAAGGAGAAGGTATGACTGTTCTCACAGTGCCACGTAACTGTTTCCTATTAGTGTTTTTTTCCTGGCAAGGGTTTTTCATTGTCAAGTCTATGCTGTGCAACTGCTTGTGGGACATCATGGAATTGGATTTTCATGCTGTAGAGTTTTGTGAATTGTTTTGCTTGATCAAACAAACATTCATAATTCTTCGAGACTATGACAATGCGCATTTGTGTGATGCTGCAGCAGGAAGAAGAAGGGCGCTTTCCCCAGTCATGGTGCTGAAATGACTGCGCACAACAGTCACTGTTTCAGATCTCAGATCCGAGCGTTACGGTTGGTTAAAGCAGCTATGAACCTGTGCTGTATCATAGAGGCCTGTCAAACAGTACCCTATCAGAAACGAGCTGTCATATCTAAGCACAGAATTCTTTGGCACGTGCATATAAACATATTTTTGGGATTTTTGTACCTTTGGCAGACGGTTAGATCTGGTTTCCAAGGGGTGACATATGTTTTGGTCTGACTGTTCCCCTTAGTAACTAAATGTTTTCTTGTTTGGGCTGGAAATGTTGCATAAGTCCTTCCCTTGTGTGAGTGGGTTACCACCTTGCTTGTGTGTGTGTGTGTGTGTGTATATATGTGTATATATAATTTATTCATGTGATGGCAAAGCTGAATTTTCAGCATCATTACTCCAGTCTTCAATGTCACATGATCCTTCAGAAATCATTATAATATGCTGATTTGGTAATCAGGTAACATTATTTTTATGATCAATGCTGCTTCATACTTTTTTTCAAATGTTGATAATTTTTTCAGGAATCTTTGATGAATAGAAAGTGTAATGAACAGCATTTATTGCATTTATTAACTCAATTTATTAAAAAAATGGCTGTAAAAAATAAATCTGCATTGTTTATCCTTTTGAAAAAAAATTCACAAAAATCTAACCTTTCATTGAAGGAAAAGAATTGAAAGTGGAGGGGAAATCACATTATGAAATAAATGTTTTTCTCTAAAACACGTTGGCCAGAATTATTGGCACCCCTAGAATTTTTTATGAGTAAAATATCTATGAAGTATATTCCCATTATTATTTACCTTTTTTAGCACACCAGGGTGACTAGGAACATGAAATTGTCTAGCTATGACTTCTTGTTTCACAGGAGTTTAAATATGGGGAAACACAAAGGTGTTCGCTCGTCTAAAACAAACTCATATTCAGTTGTCAGACACGACTCGATCTTCAAAAGGGACCGGATTCTATGGTCAGATGAAACTTAAAAAAGAGCTTTTTGGCAGCAAAGCCACCAGATGGGTTTGGTGCAAACAGGGATAACAAGTACCCCATACCCACGGTTAATATACAATATACCGCTGGATCTTTAATGTTGTGGGCCTATTTTTTTGCTGGAGGTCCTGGACATCTTGTTCAGATACATGGTATCATGGATTCTAGCAAATACCAACAGATAAAAAATCTGTTAGAAATCTTATAATGGGCCGTGGTTGGATCTTCCATCAGGACAACAATCCAAAACAAACATCAAAATCAACACAAAAATGTGTTATGGAGCACAAAATGAAGCTTCTGCCATGACCATCCCAGTTCCCAGACCTGATGAGTGGAGTGAACTGAAGAGGTGAAGCACCAACATGGATCTGGGAATCTGAAGGATCTGGAGAGATTCTGTATGGAGGAATGGTCTCTGATTGTTCTCCAAACTCATCAGGCATTATAGGAGAAAACTCAGAGCTGTTATCTTGGCAAAAGGAGATTGCAAAAAGTATTTAATAAAAGGGTGCCAATATTTGTGGCCAACGTGTTTTGGAGAAAAACATTTATTCTATAATGTGATTTCCCCCACACTTTCAATTATTTTACTTCAATGAAAGGTTAGATTTTTGCAAATTGTTTTGAATGAAAGATCAAAAGGATAAACAATGCAGATTTACTTTTGATAAGATGTTAACACATTTGTGTTTTGCTTGTCATTGGTTCTTGCAGGCTCCGCTGTTTGATTTTGACGAAGGTGACGTGTACATGTCGTCTCATGAGCATCGTTTCCGTCTCTTCAGCTCAGTGGAGTATGAGGGACAGCTGTACATGACTCCGCAGAACTTCATCGAGTCGGTCACCATGAGTGAGCCCCGCAGTGAGTAACATATGCTCCATCTAAACTCAGAGTTATACTTCATTTAAACTTCTGTAGGAACAGCAGCAGATTGCAAAGCTCTTTACTGTAAAATCTGCTTAATTTGCCTTACTTTAAAAAGCATGCAAAATGTTTGCTTTGTTTCACAGATAGGGCTTAGATTAAACCAGGATTAGGCCTTAGTTAAATTTGGACATTTAAGTAACTTTTTTTTAAATGTGCCTTAGAAAAAACATAACTGGTGTGCATCTTGAGAGAAAAATAAGATATGTCAGTGCAAGTTGCTTTCAGTTAAGACAGCTCCAGCATGCATTTTCGCCTTGTCTGTGAAACCGGGTAACAGTATTGATACCATGGTCTGGGTGAATACTCGATTCTGATTGGCTGCAGGTTGTCCATTAAAAAGTGATAGAGGACACCTAGTAAATAAACCTTCAGGTGTAACCAGGGAAACCAAGTTATTGTTTGTAAAAACTTTAGATTTCGATTGTAAAACTAATTAAAATATAAACTAATGTTTTAAAAATGTGTTATTTGGCAAGTGACCATGGTATAAGCGGGTTAATGCCCTTCGAGGTGTCCATTGTCAAGTATAAATGGACTGCGCTGCACTTCGGATGTTTAGATAGAGATGTTTAGATCTCCCTGTTTTACTTATTTAAATAAGATTAAAAAAAGAACAATCATATTGTTATTTAAGGAAAATATGACTAGCTTCTTTTCCCCAAGTACTTCATAGTTCACATAATATAATTAGGACAGCAGTGTGAATTAAATGTTTTGTTGTCGTGCCTTAATCTAATAGTGTGCTAATTAATAGACATTAGTAATGAAAGTTAGTGGGTCTTAATGGGCCGGATCAAAGCTATGAGCCAAAGAGAAGAGAGCCACAGCAGTGCTTACTTAGCTGTTAATCTCTACTGTTGTTTTGTCTTTGAAGTGCATATCTTGATGGAATAAATACAATAAATGTCATAATGTTCCAGACATACCAGGCGTTAATCTTATATAAAAAGAGCATGACATCCATTAATGCTACACCTGCAAAAGTTTATTGTTTGTCCTTGCTTCATGTCGTGACAAAGGTTGAGCATAGAGTTGCACGATTGATCATTAAAAGATCGTGATTTTGATTCCAACACTCATGCCATCTTATTCCTAAATGACAACGATTTGCCTCTGTCTATTAAACCTTTGGACAAGCACGATCACAGCGGAACATTCAAGTCTGCCGCTGACCCAGAGAGAGCAGTTGTCATGTTTAGATATGAAACAGCTTCTCAAACAGTCTTTTCAACCATTATTTCTGTTACAATAAGTAATATGGACCCTTTTCACATTTCCAGAGTTCCAAGTGTTAATTTTTTTTTGTCATTAAGTTCCAAGGTGATATAACATAACAACATATAGCGTAATAAATGTGTATAAAAGTTAAAAACTTTACTAGATTTGTGATGTAATAACTGTGGAAACGCCTCCTCAAATAGAGTATATAGAATCACCTTTTGAAAGTAACTTGACGTTTCAAAAAAGGTTTGTATCAATGACATCGTTTCAGCAGTAGGTGGCTACAAGTGACCGTTGGAAATGTATTTGTCATTGAATCATTGATTCAGAATGGCTGATTAGCATGAATAGCAGAAGGGAGGTGTGATTCTAATGTGATATGGATCATTTGTAAATGTAGTTGTTTTGTTTCTATGTTTGCAACAATGACATATGTTCATCATACATAAATGAAGACACAATCAGGATAGCAGTTGCATTATGTCAGATTATGCTGTATGCTCTTGGCACATGAAGCAAAGCCTGTGGGACAAACTGACCTTGAGCCTCCAGCAGAGCTCCATAGGGCTGCTTGGCTGGTTGCTATGAGAGAGAACAGGACTGTGTAGCCCAGCTCTGTTCCTGTACACTAACTGTAAATGAACCCTCTCTCTGCAAAAAACAAAACAAAACACAATTTAAAAACCTTTAATTGCAGGATTTTGTTGAGCAGAAAAATGCTACTCTGAAAACCATCTCATTGTTTTGTCTGATTGTTAAATGGCGTGAGACCCCTATCCTGATCTTATCTAACAGGCCACCCTCTTTCTGTTTCTTTTTGTTGCTCTCCATTCTTCTTAGTCAAAAAACCTTGGAGGTCCCTCAACAAACAGGTATGATAGCTCAGTTAAATTAGGCCTATTTATTATTTATCGATAATATTTAGGTTTGCATTTCATAGTGTATTTATGCATGCAAATAATGTACAGTCCAGAGATGTTTTTTTTTACACTGTATGTTTTGTCATGTTTTGTAGGAGCTGGAGAAGATCTTGTCTGACACTCCACCAGTTTGGAAAGGAACATCCAAGCTGTTCCGGAACTTTCGGGAACGAGGTGGGTTTTGAATTTCAGCTCATTAATAGAACTAAAACACTTTATTGGGGTCGTGTGCAAGTGTGTGTGTGTGTGTGTATGCAAACAAATATGGAAATTATTCATCAATCATCATTCTATCTCTCATAATATATACTGCCGCTCTAAAGTGTGGGGTCAATAATTCCATTCAGTGTCACATGATCCTTCAGAAATCATTCTAATATGCTGCTTTTCTGCTCAATAAATATTTCTTATTATCAGTTTTGAAAACGGTTGGGCTGCTTAACATTTTTATGGATTTTTTGGTTATTAGTTCAAAAGAACCTAATTTTATTTGAAATAGAAATATTTTGTAACACTGTCACAGTCATTACTGTCACTTTCGATGAATGTAATGCATCCTTGCTGAATAGAAGTATTAATTTCTTTAAAAATGTCTTCCTGATCCCAAACCTTTGAATGTTAGTGCATAATTATATTATGTAAATCTTGAAAAAAGAAGAAGAGAAGAAATCACATTTGATTTTCTTAGTAGTTCTGTTCTTAAAAGTACCATGGCATTACCATACTTTTTTTGCTTGTTTGTTTTTGACCATGATGTCATGACCTTCTTCGAACTATCTATTCATATACCATGTAAAGAACGTGGTATATGAATACAGTACTCAGTGTCGATGTACCTTGAAATTACCACCTAATAGACAGAAATGGGGCTAAAAAGGCTGTTTCTCAGTTTTGTGGCTGGTGTACAGAATAATATAAAGTTAAATCCAGTCTTTCAGAGTTTTTCTGAGTGATGCTGAATTGTCCTCGCCATTCCCGTCTCTCGTTCTCTTTCTTTCTTGTTCTCTCTCACTGGGTACCAGTCAAGCACCAGTTAAGCCTAGGCCTGAGGCTTTCACTTCCTGTGAGCACTCCTAAAAATAACTCGGTTCACTCTCTACGTCTCCCTCTCTCTTACTGTTTCCATTTCCTCCCTCTCATTCTCTCACTGGGACCAGTGCAACGTACAATCTCCAGGCAAAATACATGCTTTCTGACCAAAACGAAGAATAAAACATAAAAACAGAGTGCATGGCATTAATACATAAATAAATATTGTTGAAATAACTGCACGAGCGAGCAGTTTTTCAGCAGCACAGCCACAATTAAAGTATTTGCCTGTGGCGTACGCAACAGCACTTGCTCACACCACCAGCTAATTCCCAGTGGTGATAATTATACACACACACACACACACACAACCACTCCACCCTCTTACACTCCAGCAGGACTCTAAAAATAAACCTTCTGAATTCTGTTCTTCCTTGTAGTAATTGCAGTTTTTAAAATCCTCACCTTAAATTGGCGGTGGTACATTTATCTCGGTTTCACTGATGATGAGCCATGCATCCAGAAGGTGCCTGTGTGCCAGAAGCTTCAGCTTGACTCGGCATCTGATCTAAAGCTGTGGTAATGATAGCATGCAGAAGTTAATTGAGGAAGCTGTGCTAACGAGATCCGTGAATGTGCTCTGGTCTCCAAGGAGCAGTTTCTAAGAGAAAGCGAACACAGCGGACGTCATAGTGAAGAACTTGAAGGAAGCATGGGAAGTTCAAAAGTTGCAGGACAATCTTCAGTATGACTTTGAGAAATCCTTATATCAAGGAATTGAACACCAAGAACACTATTGATTGATTTATGAGTATGATTGTTTACTTAAAATTATGTATTAGCAAATACTGTTTGGGTTCCAAAATGTATTTATTTGATCATTTATTGGTTTGTTCGTTTATTTATTTTTTAGTTAGTTAGTTAGTTAGTTTAATTTTGAGTAATACATATTACTAATATGTAATAATATAATAATAATAATAAAATATTAATAATAATATTTATTTATTTATGTGTATGACTTTGTTTCCCCTTAAAATAAAACAGCAAACATGTTTTTTATTTTTTATTTATTGGTTTATTAATTTATTTATGAGTATGATTGTTTCCTTAAAATAATGTATTTTTCCTATAAAAATAGCACAATGGCCTGCATGTAAATTTTGCTTGAATTTACTTTACAACTGCAAATAGTAAAAAATAACTCTAAAACTAAAATATATGTATTTGGTCTTTAATATAAACTAACCATCCAGTCATGCAAATAATATGGCAAATAAATAGAAATAGAAAATCTTCCTTTTAAGAAATGAGAAAACGCATCCCATACCTTTAGTTTTTCATGTCATTTTCCCAAATTAAACAGTACGTTTGCAAAAATTCTGTCACTTGGCCAGCCAAATTAGACATGTACCAACATGAACAGGTTATGTGACATGTCCTCATCTTACTGTTGAACCTGGGATTAATATTTGATTTCAAGTTTTTTTTTTTGTTGTTGGGTCCATGTTAAATCTGGTTGAGAACCACTAATACAGACCGTATGAATAGCACTTTTGTGCATGTTTTTTTTATAACAAAAATGCTGCAAATATTTTCCATTACTGTTGATACGCATCCAGATCAGGAACCAGACCTTTCTCGAGAACGATCGGTATGCAAACCTTTAAAAGTATGTATCATCTCGTACAAACACATCAGATTTGGCATTTAAAGTCAATACACCTCACTAGGAGACAATCCATCCTTAAAATTGGGACTGTATTGAACAGGAATGAATGGAATGTAAAACAGCGCCTCTTCGTTTAAGGAGCCCTGCGCCAAAACAAAGATTTACTGCATATGTAAGCAGCATATAAACATTAACAAAATGTCTGCAGCTAAAAGCCTGGTTTTACTAGTTTAAAGCAGCTTTTAGACATCAATTAATCTGTTTTAGATCCCCAATGATAACATTTGACCCAGAGTCTTCAGGTCTAACCACAGTGAATTTGAAAGGAGTAGTTCACCTAAAATGAAAATGAAAAATCCATTATAAACCCTGTATTATTTTCCATAAAACATCTATTCCAGATGTTAAAATGTCAAAGTTTCTATTGAACATGAGTGCAAATGAGATTTGAGAGCTCTGGCAGAGTGAACGCTTGTCAGGGAATAAGTTCAGTTCCTTCTAAGGCAAATAAGTAAATATCCTCGAATCTTGTCTCTTTTGGCCCAAGTTGTCTTGCTCAGTGGACTTTGAAAGCCTCTGCATTGCTTGAGTGAGTGTGTGAGACTGCTGGGGTTGGGTTGAATTTTCAGTGTCAGGTTTTCCTCCCGAAGGCGCACAGGCAGTGTCCCGTAACACTCAGTCCACTCACCCTGAACTATCTGTATGCCTGCTACTGTCTCCATGTCCCCCTTCACACAGAAGCTGTGGAGAGAAACACACTCAGTGGAGGTGTAGGAAAACGTATCCCTTCTCTCTGCCCTCCCCCAGTGCCTTTACAGGACTTCCATCTTTCCATCAGCCCACCTTCGCTTTGTCTCTTTTTTGCCTTTCTTTTGACTCTCACTCTCTCTGTCCTCCGTACTCTACTTTGCCACTTTTCTCACGAGTCTAACAAAAGCAGGGACAGTTCCCTGTCTAAATGGGGCACATCTCCTTGTCCTGACGGATGCCTCTAGAACACCCTTATCCAAACAGAAGCCTTTGAACGCTACAGCCGGTCACTCACTGTGTCAAAGTCTTCAGCTTCAGTGTGTGGGCCAAACGCGGGGCAAATGTTGCCTAAATGTAGATGGACACTTTAGCTGAGAGGCACCTTTTTAGATGTTATCATCATGAAAGAGGGGATTACTTGTCCTGGCTTTTTTTTTTTTTTTGGAGCAGGAGAAGAAGGGAAAAGGGTATGGAAAACGACTCCATCTATCTCTAGAGGCCCCTAGCTTTGAAAATTCAGTAAACATTTTAATCCAAGCTTCAGATGAGCCGCCTCCTGAGTTTTCAGTTTAGACAAAGAGTAAAAAGAAAAAGGAGAGATTATAAAAAGGGAAGACGTGACCATTTGAAGGTTGTTAGTGTGTTACTGTACATTAGCAGAATGGATGTGACCCTTTGATATCCTTTTTCAGGCATCATCGCTTACACGGAGTATCTCTTTCTGCTCTGCATTCTGACAAGTGAGTATGACCTCTATCTCTCCATCTTTTCTCCCTCTTAACCTTTCATTCTTATCCCATGCTTTAGTTTGCTGTGCCTCTCTCTTTTGAAATCAGCACACTATGTATCCTATTTTAAACATGAATCAAGGATCGTTCTGGTCCATGGATGTTTTATGTCTATAGTGTGGCTCAGACTCAGACAAGGCCCACCCAGACTCTCACCCTCACCCAAAAAAGTTTCGCTAAAGCCACATTTTACTCACTGCACATTTATCAGTGTTTTAGACTTTGTGCCCGAGTACAGAGAGTTTGAGAGAGATTGCTATTTCTAAGCTCACAAGACTATATTCTCAGTTATATGTGTGTATATATATATCATTGAAATGTCAAATGTTTCTCATTCTTGTGTGTGTAGGCTATATATAAACATATATATGTATTTGTCTGGACAGCAGACCGCAATTTATGCCTATAATCATAAAAAAGCTTTAGTGCAAATTGAATTTTAATTTTTTTGTATTTAAAGTGTTAAGTTATCTCAGTTTTATCACCAGTTGTCGAATTTTGTCTGACTAACAAAATTCATTTGAATTCCCTAAAAATGTTCGTAATCAGAACCCCAGTTGGAACACTTAAAAATTCGAGTGAAATCGATAAAATTATTAAAAGTTGTAAAAAAAAAAGCGACAATTTTCGCTTATGCAAATATACAATTCCATATACATTTGTCATCTATCTAGAAACAAATTAGACAAATGTTGCACTTTACATTTATTAATGAATAGCATAGCCCAGGTAGTTTTCTGATGGGTGCATTTGACGGGAAATATTTCCGTTCAAATTAATATCTCAGACTTTAATATCTTGGCAAATCTGAGCACAGTTTGTTACATTGTTGAGATGAAACATTCATGTATGTGAATAGGGTCTTTTCCTCAAGATACAAATTTGAGAAGCAGAAAACTTCAACAAAAGTCTTCATTTGTTCTCCATGTACCGTTTAGGAGAAATAACTGAGATCTAATTTATGATTGTCCATTCGTACAGAGTTGTCTGACTAAGCTAGCGTCCAAAAGTAGCTGTGACACACAGTATAAACAGAA
The DNA here is from genome assembly GCF_963993115.1 of Abramis brama. Classification (NCBI taxonomy): domain Eukaryota; kingdom Metazoa; phylum Chordata; class Actinopteri; order Cypriniformes; family Leuciscidae; genus Abramis; species Abramis brama. Next base: position 55,886,182 of record NC_139964.1, on the reverse strand, counting down.
ATGAACTGCCTAACATGTTCCCTCCTCTGCTGTTACTTGGGCAACATAACAAAGTGAAGGAGGCATGTGGCTCTTGATGGGTTGAAAAACACCTGAAGAGAGTGATGAAAGGAAAAGTGGTGAAAGCAAAAGTGTATTGGAAGTTCTTGGGGTGATAACAGGTTCTTACAAATGTGGGCCTCACCTCTGATCTGATCTCGGATTTAGCCACCTAGTGGTTAAATGTTTAATAATGATTAATTTTCCATTTCCAATAATGGTTTACCAGAGTAAATACATTTATGCGTAGTATTGTTTAATTATATTCATGGTATAGCATATTGTAATAAGTTAACATTCTTTTCACATCTATTCTTCAGAGCCTCATGCAGGCTTTAAGATTGCCTTTAACATGTTTGACGCTGACGGTAACCAGATGGTGGATAAACGGGAATTTCTTGTGGTGAGTGGATAGAGTGTAGATTCTGGCCTTAGAAGTTTGTTTTTAAACAATCGTCTTGGTTATTTAATCATTCGACTTTATTTATTTGCTCTATTTCTTTTAATAGTTGCAAGAAATCTTCCGAAAGAAAAATGAGAAGAAAGGAAGAAAGGGAGATGCAGAAAAATCTGCTCAACTGGTAAGTTGATATCAGGTTTTTTGTTTGTAATAATATTGTAATCTATTTTTAAGTTCCAGTTATCCCAAATTGTACATTTAAAGTTATAATCCTGTATAAAAATGAAAGCTTTACACATTTGCACATTTAATTTGGAATCGTACAAATCAAAAACTACTTAGATAAAGTTCCATATACATTTGTCATCTATCTAGAAACAAATGCTTTACAATAATTGTATAGCAGTAAGCAGTAAAAAGGTTATCACAACTTTTTACCTCACAATTCTGACTTTTTTCCACATTATTGCAAGTTTACATCTCGCAATTCTGGCTTTTTTTCTCAGAATTGCGTGATATAAACTTGCAATTGTGAGTCATAAAGTCAGAATTGCGTGATATGAAGCCTCAATTGCATGTTATAAAGCCAGAATTGCGAGTTTGTATCACAATTCTTACTTTATAACACACAATTGCAATTCCTCAGAATTGGACTTTACAGTTTACAGTTAGAAAGTCTGAATTGTGAGATATAAACTCGCAATTGTGAGGGAAAAAGTTGCAATTACCTTTTTAAATTGTGAGATTATATCGCAGAATTCTGAGGAAAAAGTCTGACTTGCGAGATGTGAACTCGCAATTAGGAGAAAAATAGTCTGAATTGCGAACAATTGTGCGATAAAGTCACAATTTCCCTGTTTGTTTAATTTTATTTATCTCATGGCGGAAACAAGCTTCCATACATTGCATATTTCTTTGTCTTTTCTCGCAAAGGGGTTTTTAGATGTTGAGTTATATGGCATAATAAAGTTACGTTTATTGTAGCAAATCAGTAGTGGTCAGTATTGTCTAAATGCCCCCCCTTCTTTTAAATTGATGAGCGGGACATATTATTGGAGAAGAGTTTAATCCAAAATCAGTTTTAGGGATTACTAGTATCTGTTTCTGTAGAGCCATGCAAACAAGAGGATTTCATGAGATCAACAGAAGTTCAAAGACTTGGGATATAGGCTCTGTCTTTCTCTGTTTACCACATTGTCTTTTTTTCCACATTACTGAGGATTCTTATTTAAAATGATGCCTCTTTTGTTATTCTTCTGTATAACGGGAAATGGATATTTTGCCATGACACAATACAACTTTTTATGTTTTGTGCCTTGGCAACCAGTATCAAGAGCAAACATGTATTTTTAAATGCTGCAAATAAATCAAACCTAACATTGGGAAATACGTTTTTCAGAATCACGTTTTTTGAGGTCACAAATGTTGTTTTTACTGAGAATATTGCCAAGACGTTTGGCTTATTTTGATTAATGTGCGTGTCCAGATGTCATTTTCTTTAGGCTCTTATTAGTTTCTAAGAAGAGAACATTACTGTGAAAAATTTACCTGTCATATAATTGTGTTTTAATTTGTAATTTGTTTCAAATGTCAGTTTCAGTGTTGGAGGTATAAGTAAAACATAACCACTAAGTAGAATTGCTGTTTGGCAACAACTTTGAGCTTATATGCATTGTGCTTTATTATAATCTAATTAAGATGCTTGTTTGTCAAATTACTATGGGATAAAAATGTTGCCAGTTTGTGAAAACTTAATCAGAGATATTGTTATTGTGTGAAGGATCATATACTTTGTGTAAAAATCTTTCAACATATCATTACTAAATTATATACTGTTCTGCATAAGATATAAATGGAGGAGTCACATCCATTCACACTCACTGAATTCAGCGCTCTTTGAAAGCACTTAGTGTGAAATACTGGTACTGTAACATGTAATTAGTGGTGTTTGCATCAGTATTTGTTTTGCTCGTACTTGGGGTTAGTAACATGAGCAAACCCCTAACCCTAAAGCCTCGTTCACACCGCTAACAACTTTGTCGCTGTATGACACAAGTCTCTGTACTGTGAAGATGCTTGTGGGCGTTCCTAATGCTGTCGCTCTAATGTTATTGGTAGACTGCACGTCTGGCCATATCTTTAGAAAATGCAATCACAAATGATATACAAAACTAAGATATCATTCTAATTTGACTAGGAATTAAACAAATTAAAAGTAGCATCTGCTGTTGGGAGAGTGTCGTGATATTAAGCAGTGCTCTGTGCGTTCAATCATTAACCAGGTTCACGATCGTTCAATCAATGAATTAAACTCAATCATACTGTCAAAAATTATTAAAACGTCATTTGAATTTATTAATCAACTATTTATTAATCAACTAACCCTATTAATCAACATAATTCAGGGGAAACTGTAATATGAACTGCAGCCGTGTTAAACTGCTCACTGCATCATATAATTAACACACATACACACACACATATAACACACATAGGGCCTAACGGTTCTCATCCGGGCCTGCTGGTACACTTACGGTTTCATTTTCCACTGTGGGGCTGATAACAGACACTCTTGGAATGTAATACAAAAGCGTTGGTCGTTGCCTTGGTAACACGAGAGTTTACAGACGATATGAGATGTAAATAGCGACCGCGTTATGAAGGATGATCAGATATTTCTTTTAATTGTATTATTCATTTGTGTTTTAAAGGGGTGGTTGAATATGATTTCACTTTTCTAACTTTAGTTAGTGTGTAATGTTGCTGTTTGAGCATAAACAACATCTGCAAAGTTATGACGCTCAAAGTTCAAAGCAAAGGGAGATATTTTATTTTAAAGAAAAAGCTTTTTAAGGGCTACAACAAACGGCTGGTAGGGACTACATGACATTCCTCCTGGGTTAGTGACATCACCAACCCTAAAATTTACATAAACCCCGCCCCCCGGAACACGATTTATAGATTATCAAGACAGAATATGCTAATTAATGACTATAAGATAACTACATATAAGCTACATAAATTCACCAACTAACCATTCAGAAATGTTGTATGTTGTCACTTCTTCTTGAGTCTCTCCATCTTTCTGACTTCGGTTTGAACATAAAAGGCTAAAAGTTTTTGAAATGTTCAGTGCATGTCTGTGTGAGGTAAAAGGACACAAGCTGTTGTAGCTCCGCCCCCTGTGCTGGGAGCAGCAGCTCATTTGCATTTAAAGGGACAGACACAAAAAAGGAGCATTTTTGCTCACCCTCAAAAAGTGATAACTTTAACATGCTATATAAAAATATCTGTGGGGTATTTTGAGCTAAAACTTAACATACACACTCAAAGACTTATTTTACATCTTTCGAAAAGCGCATTATACCACCCCTTTAAGTCTCTCAAATAGCACGCTAGAGAGAAACTGGTAGCCAGGCAACAGACAAGTGACCAATCTTGAGTTGCAACGTCACTTTAGGGATTCTACCGGTTAGACAACCGTGCTGAGAACGGTTTGTAATCGTGCCGTGCCGTACCAGGCTCAAGTGGAAACACAACCGGAACGTTTCTTTCCGTTCTAAGAACCGTTCGGCCCGACGGTGGAAAAGCGGCTAATGTATGAACTCACTGACTGCTGACAGTTTCTTTTTCACGCATCAATTTTAATTTGTGGTTACAGTCAGTATAAATCAGTGAAATCGATCCAAAACTCTGTCCGGTCTTGCCTGCTCTCGAGACGGTGTCTTCACTCCTATTGTTTGTCGCTCGCGAAATTTGCTTAAAGTTAAAAACTCTTGTCGTGTGTCACCAACGGTCACTGTCGCTTGTGTCGCCAAAAGTCGCCAACTCTCCATTGAAAATGAATGGAATCATGTCGCTTAGCTTCGTGTCGCTGGCGGTGTGAACGAGGCTTAAGTGTTAAACTTTAGTACGTAAAGCATAAACATTTGATACCTCAAATCATGCAGGTTGTCAAAGAAAAGTCATGTTATATCTAGGGATGCACCAATATTAAAATTCAGGCAGATAACAAAATGCCAATAATAAATGCATTAATAAATGTAAATTCTGATTTTACTGCCAGATGACAAATTGGGTTAAAAATCTGATTGGTGTGCATTGAACGAGGGACCCGAGCCTTATATTGGGGTCTTTTGACTTGGGTCATAAAGCCACCTCTTAGCAACACCCTAGCACTCAGAACTTAGCAACCGCAGAACAACGCCCTAACAACCAGCCACAACAACCTAGCATCATGATGGCGAGTATTGCAGAGGCAAGCACTGCTCACATTTTCTTCAGAAAATGTACAAGTTATATATGAGATGCTCAAAATCCCATATATATCTTAAAGAGTACAATTGGCCATCCTCTGTAAACTTCCTCTAGACTGTATTTGTTTTGCCTGCATTGGGTTCTTATCTCATTCACATGTCCAGTTTATCAAGGGCTGTCTGAGCGGGAGCCAGTCGTATTTCATCCCCTCTTGGAAGTGTGCCAACTGTCCTGTAGTTAAACCACTTCCTATTTTTTGCATGTTTAACCTGTGTCTTTGTCCATCTCTTCTTATGTGGTTCTCTCCTTCCTCTCCTCTTCCGCATGCTGTGACCTCTCCTCTCGTCTCTGTAGAGTATGCAGCTCTATGGATATCAGGTTGCACCCGTAAACAGCGTATGTATCACCCCCGGCCCTCTGACCTGTGAACTATAACCTCTGTGTGAATCTTGAAATCATGGAAGGAATGATGGGAGAATGAGAGAATGAAAATGAGGAGGGAGGTGGAGTGGACCTCAGAGGTCAGAGAGCATGTGGGTGTTTTGCCACAATCAGTCTAATTTCATTCTTATTGATTTTTTTTTTTTTCTTTAACCACAACGTGTCAGTTACAAACTTCATCAGTGGGCTATAAAGAACAGGTCTGGGTGGAGTTGTTGGTGTAAAATGTGTTTTCTATTGAGCCAGCTCTGGAGTCTTTCACATTCACTTACATTAAATCATTTAATTACATCTCTGTCCCTCACTCCCTCACTGACAACCGAAAGAAAGGAAAGATCACACATGAGATGTTGAGATTGTTTCTCCTAGCAGTGAGATTAAATGAACATAAAAATCAGATATTTCAACCCAAACATTTTTCAAGACCAAATTTTAAACACTACCATTCAACCATTCAGATTGGGGTCAGTAAGATAAAAGATAAAAGCTGTTCTAAAAGATTTCTATTCATTAAATAAAATGAAAAACCAGTTTTCTCAAATATATTAAGCAACACAGCTGTTTTGTTTTCAACATTGATAATAAGGTCATACTTTATGTTATGTGTCTTGGTAACACTTTATTTTACAGTGTGTTACACGTTACATGAAGATACTATATTAATTACTATAAATTGTGCTTAATTATATGGAACTAACCTTAAACCTAACCTAATCCTAACCCTATAGTAAGTACATGTAGTTAATTATTATTTAAGGGTCAATTAAGAGGTATTGGAAGGGTCGATAGTGTAATTATCGATGCAATTACTGAAATTAATTACAGCTGTAGTTACTTTCAGGTATTTCTTAAATACAAGTACAATGCAAAAACATGTATGTACACAATACCTGCATTGTATCAAATGATTCATTTAAATGTTAGTAAATAATAGTTAAAGACACTTAATATAAAGTGGGACCGATAAGAAATATTATTCAACCACCAATTCACCATATTACAATTTCTAAAGTAATGGCTGCTGAAAATTCAGCTTCATGGGAATAAATTATATGTACAAATATATTGAAATAGCAGTTATTTTCTGCTATTCTGCTATAATATTTCACTAATGTAACTGTTTTTACTGTATTACGGTTTAATAAAAATTAATTTAAAAATCTTATTTCTGCCTATTTTTATACTTTTCCTGAAACTATATTGGAAATATCTGAGACAAATTTGATGACACTGAAAAAGCTGAAAATATAAATGGGGACATGGCAAAAAGTTTGTTTTTTTTTTACAAAAAATTACACAAATTATTTTTAAATAGATTTTCTTATTTAATACATCCCTGAATGTCCCAGACTCACTTTAGTGGACAATTGTGTCCCCATACAAACAGATACGTCCACTTCACAATCAAACACATGGTCAACTCAAGTACAAACACAAACATCTATATAAGAGTTTCCATGAAAGCCTTCCTGAGCTGGTGGTCCTTTTTTCTGGTTATGTGATGTTTGGATAAAGCCACTCTGTATATCTGTGAATCACATACAGAATATTGAAAGAGAGTGACTGAGTGAAAGACCAGCATTGTCCATTAAAGTGGCTCCACAGGACTGATGAGAGAAATATATTTCCTGTTTTCCTTAACCTGATGTGTCACTTTTAGTCTCTCAGCCTCTGTATTCAATAAATCTGTACAGAATAACTGAGGATAAATCATTGAATTATTGAAAATGCACACACTGCCATGTTGTGAAGTGTGCATGCAGTCATTTTCAATTATTCGGCTGTTCAAAATCAATATTTTTGCTTACAACATGGTTAGTCCATGCATTTATCTAAAAAAAAAAAAAAAAAAAAAAAATTGGTAACACTTTACAGTAAGGTTCATTAGTTATCTACCTTAGTTAACATGAACTAAGAATGAACAATACTTCTTCAGCATTTATTAATCTAAGTTAATATTAATTATAACATTTACTAATACATTATTAAAATCAAAGGTTGTATTTGTTAACATTAGTTAATGCACTCTGAACTAACATGAACAAACAATGAACAGCTGTATTTTTATTAACTAATATTAACAAAGATTAATAAATACTGTAACAAATGTATTGCTCTTTGCTATGTTAGTTAATGTGTTAACTAATGAACCTTATTGTAAAGTGTTACCAAAATGTCATCCCCTTCCCCCCAAAAAATATTTATTATGCCAGTATACTTAAAACAGGTTGAGCCACTGTTATCGTTATATTTCAAAAGTATAAAAAAAAAAAAAAAAACATGAATTGATATGCATCTGTAAACAAACCTGAAACTATTCAAGCTATTCAATAGCTGTGCAGTTACAGAAAATAGACTCAACCAATCATAATCAAGAGTTCTGTTTTTGAATGATGACATGATGACCCTTTTGAACCATTTCACAGAATATTCTGTACCTGGTATATTTGCACACTATATCTGATATTTAAAACCTTCCAATCTTATACTGGGTACACACCAAAAGATTTTTTACATCTTATAAGATTTTCAAAATGTGATAGACCACAAACATGAGGACAAAAAATCCTAGATTTAAGCATTTTGCTCAGTGTGGTGTGCCATGATGTGACAAAGACAGCACACCACACACAAACAGATTTTCAACCAGAGTCTCGACTGTGAACACAGGAAATCTCGCAAAATCTCGCGAGACTTCAGAATAAGCGTGGCGGATGATATGCAGGAAGAAATTGCGATTGTTTTTGGAATGATTTTCACAGAAAACTCACGTGAAAAAAAAAACATTGTAGATTGTACCCACCATTATATATAACCTTTTATACAGGAATATATTCATTCTTGATTGTCTTTATTTATTCTTTATTGGATTTATTGTCTCTTTAGAAAAAGTTATTTAATCCCTCTATAGAACCTCACTGAACCCTTAACACTCAGCTTCCTGCAAGTGTGTGTGTGTGTGTGTGTGTGTGTGTGTGTGTGTGTGTGTGAGAATGACCGTGTCTTCCATCATCTCGCTTTCTGATTGGATATTGTTTTGTTTCACGTGATAATCTCCAGAACATGCGCGCATTTGTCCTCGGAGTTCCCCCCCATCAGGATTTCTGATCGTAAATATTAAACATGTTGAATATTTACGATTCGCGATCGGGGCGGCTCCGACGTTCTTCCGAGCAGGTTCGGACACTCTTAACACACCTCACACCAAGGGAAAATCTGATAAGATAATCTGTTGAACCATCAAGATAATCGGGACATAGCTAGGATTGTCGGAAGGGGGGAAATCGGCCCAAAATCAGTCCGATTATCTTTTGGTGTGTACCCAGCATTAGTTAATCTCCCAGATTATTGATCATTCACATTATATAACCTCATACAATTAGCATTTGGCTAACATCAACTAATCCCCCCTCCCAATCTTCATATTTCTTTCATACTAGTATATTTGATTGGTTTTAGTTGAAAGGACTGAGAGACCACCCGACACATCCTCTATTAAACCTTGTCTATATAAGCTAACATGATGACAGCTTTCCATCTCATGCTAACCCCTCTGCAGGTGCTAAAAAAAGAGAATCAGGAGTTTGTGCCCAGGAGCTACTGGGACATGCTGAGACGTGGCGCGAGCCAAGCCCTGTTTTCTGACCTGGCAGAGGTACAGCCATAGTCCTCTGTCCTCCTGTCTCATCCCATGTTTTTATTCGTCCCTAGCCATCCCTAACACAGTGCTCTCACCTGAAAAAGGTACATCGTAATTCTCATTCCTCCTTCCTGTTTCAGCATCACAACCCACCTTATCCACCTTAACCCGATAACATTGGTCATTGTTATTTAATGACCTGTGATTATCCTTCTGTTTATTTTTATTATTTTCATCCCTCTTTTTTTATGTATTTTATCAGCTGTTGATCTTCTAGTAAATCTGTTCCTGGTGCTTCATTCAAAAAAAATCTTTTTAAAATCAGTATCTTTGTCCTGTTTTCCACAAAAAAAACATCTGAACATCCTTTAGATACATTTGTTATAAAGTCACCCAAAAATTGTGAGATATATTGTTTTCAGAGAATATATCTTAGAAGATTAAAAGAATATAAGTAAATTTTTCAAGTTTGTTTCCGCATCAAAGTAAAAAAAGGCAAGAATTTGAGAAATAAAGCAAATCATAATTCATAATTACTGTTTTATGTTTTAGTCTAAAGCACAGTGTATATATATATGTATTTTAGTATATTTTATATATTTTAGATATATTTAATTTTAGTGTTATTTTAGTATTATGTATACTAATACTTATTAATATCTTGAACTACCTTTAAATTTTATACTTTAAGTTTCATGTGCTTTTGTAGTTTTTTATTATCTAATTATTATCTATTATTATTACTATTTAGGTTTAATTTATTTTAACTATAGTTCAGTTTTATGTCAGTGTGTGTGTGTGTGTGTGTGTGTGTATATATATATATCTTTATCAAAATCAAAAGGAAGTTATGATGTTTTACTGGAAAACAAGAAAAAGAAAGATTTAAAAATGAAGAATATGATTTTAATGTTGCAAAGAATTGCTGTATTCTTTTAATCAATGAATCATTTTTGTAATTTCAGCTTATCGATGTCTATATGTTCAGTTGTTGTTCTGCAATTTTGCGTGTGCAATATTTGTGTCGAATTGACTGTGACTAATACAAAATAATATTGCTCACAGCTGCGAGGCACATTAAAGGCTTTTGTTTGTACACCGATTCCGAATATGTCTGCTCATCCTGATGGTGTGTTTGTGTTCTGATGGCTAATAGAGGGCGTCTGTAGGAAGCAGTAGTTTGATGATTGTGGAGAGCTGTGTGCAGATGCCCTGTATTTACTTAGTCTGTTATTCACAATGAAAGGGTAATTTCAGCTTGGCTTCCTCAGATGACACAGCAGTTAGACAGGTCTGTTTGTCTGAGCTGACAACTGCAGGATACCAGACATTGTGTATCTGTGGGCTAAAGGGGGCATGCTAGCATGTGTGGAAGTGTGATTGGGGTTACTCATCTTAGAAGTCGACAGCAGTAATCACTGTTTTTACCGCTGTTTTTAGATCAAAGAGTAAAAGGCCTCGGGCCTTGTCTAAGTCATACTGTGGGCCTGGCTGTGGTGTTACATGTAATGATGACCTCACATTAATGGTTTCCTGTAACCACAGTGTTGTGATGTTACACTTCCAGCAGATTGATGACGAAATTGTCTAATGGGGAAAACAGCTATGTTTTAGATAAAGGAAAGGTATTCATTTATCAATCCATCAGTTTTAATCACATGCCTTTTTTATGGCCATATTTATGACCATCAGCAAAATAATGGTGGTGAATACAAAAACTCATGAGCAGAGATACCAACGGGAAAAAAAAGCTGTTTTTTTGTTTAAAAAAAAAAAAAGAGAGACAGAAGAAGAATGGATGTCCACACACTGGACTTGAGCTCCAGAAAAACCAAAACTTTAAAAACAAACAAACAAGTGAAACATTTCAATTTTTGGAATTGATCCATTCCAAGTCCCAGAAAACATTTTACAGATCTAAAGTTGGCACAGACTCCAACAAATCTATTTGCGGAGATTTATATATTTAACACAAAAATCCATCTCCATATATTGTCAGTATGGATTTGCACCATGTTGGTCATAAAATATATAATGCTCCTCCGTCCAACGCTTACAGCTGTTTCCAGCAGAGCTGCAACGTTACAGTATAAGAATTTGCACAAAAATTTAGCACATGCAAATGTTGGATGAAATAGTGTGTTTTGTTTTTAATTAGGTGGAACTGCTTTTTTCAAATATTTTCAGTATTTAATGAAATGTATGAGTATATTAGCTCCTGTGTATGTAGATGTATATGATGCTGCCTTTGAATTTAGCTAAAACAAGGTATTTTTAGTAAACACACTTTTTTTTTTGGAACATCCTTTTGTGAATATGGTTATTTTGTAAATAAAATAAATATGCTTTATTTATCGTAACTGTGACATATTTTATTTTATTATTTAAAATGGTATTTCACATTTGTTTTGTTTTGAAACAGGCTTCCATACCGTTGGGATCAAACAGTAACATTTCCACCCTATATTAATCCGGCCTACCAGAACAGCTTTACAACTTTGATTTATTTATTTGTTTGTTTGTTTGATTGAACATTGTGTTGAGACAACACCAAGTATGTGCAATATGTCTCTGAGACAATCTGGCTAATGAAACAGAATCATTCTTTCTCTCTTTATAACTTTCCTCTGATTGTATCTTCATGGATAGGATTTTAAGCTAGAGGTACAGCAGTGGCATGGACTTGCATTCTGGCTCGCTTCATTGCACAGAGGCCCGTAACCAGGGACAAAGAGCTGTTTGGAGTTTATGCCTGGTTTTACCTAGTTTCAGCATGATAGGCTCCTCTTGCAGATGAGGGTGAAGCATGGGTAGAGAAAAAAATACAACCTAATTCTGGCCTTGCACCTTTCAACCACCTTCTTCCAGTTTTTTTTTGGATGCCATGCCACTTTTTTTTGTTTGTTTAACTGGTGAATGAACGCCTTTTCCTGAGCTCCACTGAAAAAGCAATTTTGACACTTGTAAGATCACTCAAAATGATCTTCAACATTACTGTTGAGTTTTAAAAAACAGAAGATTCTTTCCAGAGAAGGAAAGGTGGGATCTGCTCACATGTGTGCATTTCTTTCACAGATCTCCACAGAAATGCATGGGATGTGATTGCGTTGTGTGTTTTTGCTGTCATGTCTTTGTTTATGTCCGATACCAGCTCAACCCCATTTACACCTGGTATTAATTTCCGATCACTATAAACAAATGGACTCCAAAAGATTTTGTGAATGGCTCTTTTAAACACCATTCAGGGGTAATTGAATATACCAGGTGTATACAGGGTCTCTGTATGTACACAACTGGCATGTTTGTGTGTCATTGCATATACATTTGTTTGTGTTTCTGTTTCAGTCTAATATACAGTCTTTATGCCATTCTCACCCACTAATGGCATATAGATCTGCATGTCTAACTCAGAACATGTCCTCTGTGGGCTAGGGGAGACAATATAAATGGATGCACACTTTCAGGCACTGGGTGGCTGGTACTCTGAATGGCCCGGCAAGCCTATAAAGGACTGCTTTCTTATTCCAAAAACAGCTGGATTTTTGTCATAGTTTCTTCTTTCTCGTTCTGCTCTCTTTACCTCCACTCCTCAATCGCAGCGTGCCGATGAGAACATGATGATTGACACCACTCTGCTTGTGCACTTCTTTGGCAAGAAGGGGAAGGCGGAGCTGACTTTTGATGACTTCTACAGGTATGACAACTTTTGTATAAAAAGCTCTAAAAACATGGCACTTATTCATCCACCAGACATGGAAAGATACATAAGAAATTATATCCATCGAGTATGTAGAAGGTAATGCTGAAGTTAATTAACAACTTATGATGTTAGTTAACAGGATGTGATGTGATAAAATGACAAAAACAATGTTTGGGGTTGGTAGGATGTTTTAAAGTTTTTTAAAAAGTCTCTAATGCTCACTAGGGCTGTGTTTATTTTTCTAACACAGTGGAACAGTAATAATGAGAAATATTGCAAATTAAAATAACTGTGTTCTGTTTTTAATAAATTAATTTATTCCTGTGATGGTAAAGCTGAATTTTCAGCATCATTACTCCAGTCTTCTGTGTCACATGATCCTTCATAAATCATTCCAATATGCTGATTTGCTGCTCAAGAAACATTTCTCATTAAGTTGAGAACAGTTGTGCTGTACTTAATAGTTTTGTGAAAACAGTGATACATTATTTTCAGCATTCTTGGATTAATAGAAAGTTAAAAAGAACAGCATTTATTTGAAATAGAAATCTTTACATTATCAGTTTAAAGCCACACCGTGTAACTTTTCAACCTTCATAATATATTTCCAAGACCCTTGTGATGGCACATCGACTTACAATAGGTTGAATGACACGTCTGCCATAGCCTGACGGGGTCTGTATCGCTTTTACTGGCACTATGTAACTTCGGGGTTCGGGTAGTAACCAGAGCACAAAAAGAACTACAAAATTCGACTGCTTTACGGCATACGTCACTTCCCCCACCACTTCGTCAAATTCGGACGTGAGCGTTTATATACCGTCTATGGACGTGAGATGCCAACCAGCGTTTGTTTTCGGCTTTCGTGCGTATGTTTTTGTCATGGGGGCTGTTGTGTTTAGACCTGACCACTTCATGCGTTTTCTCAGATCGGATAGCTATCCGATCGTGAAAAAACCAGGTGTAAATTCCCTCCGAAACGCATTCAAGACGCTCAAACCACTTCAGGAGGAGGTCTGAGACGCATTCCAGACGAAACTGAACAAGTGTAAATGCATCTGGTTGTTTAAACCACATATGTAAATTGTACTCCTCCCAAAAATGCTAAAAAATAAATAATAAAAAAACCGTGTGAGAGCGTGTTATAGGCTATATATTATTGCCAGATATGACGGTGGGGTGGAGGGGTATTTACGACAGTGCAAGTATTCCACAGCGACTCTAGGGGTCGCTGTTTGACAAAAACACAATTTCTCCACAGTGTCCCTTTAACTTTATCAATGTTTTGCTGTCACTTTTGTTCAATTTAATGCATTCTTGCTGAATAAAATTAATTAATTTCTTAATTTCTTTAAAAAAAATCTTACTGATCCAAAACTTATGAATATTAGTAAATGTAATATGTAATTTGTTATAAACAGTCACTATAAGTGACAGGACATTTTCTGGGGTGTAGCACATAGCCTTTTTTCTCACAGATATTGACGCAGATGAAAGAAAAATCCCATTGAAATACATAGAATTACATACAAAGGCATATTTAGGAACTCTAATATCATAAAGACACATGGCCATCATAGAAACCACCTGCAATACACCCTAGTAACAACATAGCAACATCCTGGCACACAGGCCCGACTCCAGCTGAGATGCAAGGTGGGCCGGAGGTGTTCTGTTAACAGTATCAAGTTTTATTTATTTATTTAATTTTTTTTGCAAAAAGAAAAATTAATTCCATTTTCATTTGTCCTCATAACAGATTTTGTAACAATTTTGTCATTTTTAGATTTTATAACAAAAGGGGCAGGTTTTGAAAGGGACTATTAGTAACCCAGCTATACTATTTTTAGAAGCACAAATTATTGTTTTATGCTTCTGTTTAGACAATTCTGTCACAAATTCAATAATACAATTTTGTTTAATGCTTCAAAATTAATATTACATGTCAAATATTACCATTATAAATTTATGTTTGAGGCAGGGAATAAAATGCTTCAAAAAACAAAAATTAATTATTTATTTAATACATTTTTGCAGAATGTAGTAAAAAAACGGAACAAACTCAGATTTTTAAGAAAGGAATAATTTATGATGAGCCATTGAATTATAAGAAAAGTAATGCATTATGTTTCTAATAATTCAGCGACACAGAGTAAGTTATTCCACGTATAGGCTATGGTTACCAAGCCTCAAGACACTGTTAATATGTTTTATTTCAAGACACTTGTCAGGTTTTTGTCCATCACTCTTGTGTGTAGGTCTAATTTCTTGCATCTCATCCCAAGCCTCCGTTGTTAAATCCAAAACGTCATTTTAGAGCTAGTAATGTAGGCTTGAACTATTGATATGCAGACTAATGCAGTTATTAGAATTTCCTGTCTCTCAAAAGTGTTTGGCAGCTGTGTCTCTACTAATAGCAAAGCTGTAAGTTTAACTGCTTCAAAAACAGCGGTGGTACCACCTCACTACTGAGAAATGACATGTTTTGCAGGTGTGAAACTATTTTATTGATAAAGTTGCAGGATAGTGCTTACAACAAGGATTCTGTGCGTGTGCAATTTCCATCTGTGTTTATGGGAGAGAGAAGTCATTTTGTGATAGGTTGTTATTTGGTGTGGGGCCATGGTGGGCCAAGCTCCTGATTGGATGGGCCAGGCCCACCCTGGCTCCCTTGTAGAGCAAAAAGCAAAGTTGTTTAAATTCCTTAATTCTTTAACTCTTTGTTCTTGTTCAACAAAGAGTTAAAGTTCTTTAATTGTTCTTTCAGATTCATGGATAACTTGCAAACTGAGATGTTGGAGATTGAGTTCCTGACCTATTCCAAAGGCATGACCACCATCAGTGAGGAGGATTTTGCGCGAATCTTGCTGCGCTACACTAACGTAGAGGATATCCGCAGCTATCTGGAGAATGTGCGGCAGTGCATACCAGATGAGAAGGTAATGAGTAACGTCACCTAGGCACTAACTTCATCTGAAAAGAAGGTGTAGGACAACTGTGACGCCCACCTCCCCCACGCTCACACTTTCACCCCTTTAACTGACCCATGTTACCCCTCCTCTCAACAGCTTTACATGTACAAGAAGGTTACTTGTTCAAATCTCAATCTCAAGTTCCACAAGGAAATGCATCATCTTAAAAATACTACAACAAATACATTTTGTCCACTCACATACATTTGTTCCATGTCTATAATTCTGTGATCCAGCCCCAAAATGCACACATTCCCACACTTTGAGTAGTCATTCACCCTTGAGTGTGACACTTGCATGTAAACTGCCGTTTAGTCTTATAGTCCCTCTATTCTCACCTCTCCACAACACATGCGACTAAACCCTTTTATGCTGCAGACATCCATCTTTCTTTATATTACCATGTTTATTTAAGAACCAAGTGTCAAACCCACACTTTGCAGTAAAATGGAACTGGACTTTCCCAGACTTGGTTGTTTTAATATCTTGTTTTTAAACATAATATCTCATGTTAAAATATCTTGACACAAATGTTATATTATGTGTCTCTTTGTTGCATGGTGCTATTATGCCAATTATATTAATTCTTGAAAAAAAAAAAAAAAAAAAAACAGGCTTTGTTCAAACTGCACATTAATCCGATCTTTAGGATTGACTGTTATTTTGTAAGTGATGAAATCTGATCCGTTTGTTCAGATACTGTCGTCAATGTCCAGTATATCTACACTGATTAGTGATTACTGTAGTAATGATGCATTTGCTACAGTAAGTAATACGAGTAAATTAGTAATATAAGCACTGGAGGTATAATTGTATTCCACGGATTAATAAATAAGCTGTCTAAAATCACTCACCGGTGAGTGGGTAAAAATGTGTGAATTCGAACAGTTATAGACCAATGATCCAGTGTGACAACTAAGACATATGACATGAGATATAATAATTGATTTTCCAACCATCTTTGAATGTGATTTGGATCAGGTTGGTAAAAAAATTATAATTTATTGTTGTTTGCAGATTACAAAAATTCGAAATGTATCTGAGATGGATACACCCCCAAAAAATGGATTTGTGCTACCTGTCTGAACAAGGCCAAAGACATTTGAAAAAGCATGCAAAACTTAATGAAAATAATCAGATTTTTGAATTGCTGTATGCAATTTGAATTGTAATGCTGTATTATGGCATGATTGCTGTTAAAATATATTAATATCTTTACTAACACAGAAATAATGATGATGGAGTCGGAGAAGGTATTGTTAAGTGCACAAGTTGCAGAGCAAGTTCCAGCTCTATTACAGTGTAAAAAAACTTCCTGTATTCTCTCTGTTATCTCTGTTTATCACACACTGGAAGAAACCAAAGGTTTGTCCTTGCCGGAGTGATCCGTCGCCCCGCAGTCCTTGATCAGATTGTGTTATGATTTGTTATTTGTATGTGTCATTTTGTGTTTCAATTGTTTTCCCTCTCTTTGATCTTGTGGTACATGTTCAAGAAAGTAAATTCACATTTACTTTCAACCAGCTAAAATTATCTTGTTCTGAGAGACCTTCCAACATTTTTACAAATTTATACTAAGATATACAGTGGCCCCCAAAAATTATTTGGTCACTTCATCCATACTTAAAATGAGGGAAACTACCGCAATATGTTTCTACCTACCTACCCTATCCTACCTGTCCTGTCTACCTATCTATCCTACCCTACCTACATGTCTACCTACCCACATAGCAACATTGTGACGTCCCAGACCCGGCCCACATCTGGCACATGTGGAATGATGATCTGGCCCACATGCAGCGTGGAATTGTTGAGATTCGTGTGCTGATTTCTGATATCTGTGTGCTCATGTTTGTTAAAAGATTTTAACTGATTGTTATAATACTGCTGGATCTCATGTTGCAGTAACACAGGGTTTGTAGTATGAATGTATTAATGGAACAACATTATTGTTAGATTCAAATCATCATTTTATGATGATTATAAAGCCATCAACAGGTAACCACCATCACCTGATCTCAGTTCACTTTAGCTTTCTTTGCTGCTGCAAATATGTTTAACAAACATACTGTCACAGCAGCCAAAAAAGACTAAAGCTATAATAAGAGTTAAGAGCCCAACTAATGGAAACACTAATCACTGTTATCGTAACTTCTAATGAAACACATTAGAGTTAAACCCTTGTTAATTCTCAATAAAAACTTTTGTAGACGTCTGACAGAAATGAAGCCAATCTGGCTAGTAATCAGTGAAGCTGGTAATGCTGTTTAATCCTCCTCTGCTGAGATCTTGAGAGATTTAACGTCTTCTTTTATCTTCAGTTGATTTCATCTAAGGCTGTGGCTGAAGTCAGTTGTAGTTCTTGTGTTTCTGCTTGTCTCTTTTTCTGTTCTCTTCTTTCCTTCAGTGATTCTGCTTGCTAGCAGGCTTATTAAGGCTGAGATGACTCAATATTTAATACACACAGATTTTGTGGCTCAGATAAGGTCCAGTTCTGGTTTATTTCTTTGCTCTTGGCTGACATGTGGCATTGCTATGGCCTGCTTGTGGCCCAGATCTGGCAAACATGAGTGAGCCACCCAAGGGCCGTCATTCTACGCTGCATGTGGGCCAGATCATCTTTTCACGTGTGCCAGATGTGGGCCGGATCCGGGACGTCAAAATGTTGCTATGTGGGTATACAACGTCCCTGTCCTGCCTACCTGCCTACATACCTACCTGTACACCTACCAACCTACCTACTAGTTTACCTACCTGCCCTACCTACCTACCTGTCTGCCTACGTACATGCCTGCCTTACCTACTTACCATACCATATCTACCTACCTGTCTGTCTAGTGCCTACCTACATGTCTACTTGTCTACATACCTGCCCTACCTACCCACCTACCAACCTACCAACCTGTCTACCTATGTACGTCTACCTACCTACCTTTCTGTGTACCCACCTGTATACTTACCTACTGTACGTCTACTTGTCTACCTACCTGTCTGCCTATGTACATGTCTACCCACCTACCCTACCCTTCCTTACCTTACCTGTCTACCTATCTGCCCTACCTACCTACTTGTCTGCCTACGTACGTCCACCAACCTACCTACCCTACCGTACCTACCTACCTGTCTGCATGCCTAACTACATGTAAACTTACTTGCCTACCAGTCTACCTGTCTATAGATCTGCTTGCATACCTACCTGTCTACCTACCTACTTGTCTACCTACCTTTCTGTCTATATATACCTACCTGTCTAGCTACCTATCCTACCTACCTCCATACCCATCTACCTATCTGTCAGTCTGTAATGTATATAAAGAAATCCCATTACTTTTTAAGTGAAGTGTCCAAATACTTTTTCAGCCATTGTATTTGTGTGGGTTCGGTGTGCATATGTGCTTGGGGCAAAGTTTGTGTTTGAAATCAGATTGTCATGCTGCCCCTCTATAGAGGGTCACCTGATGTAGGTTTCTCCATGCCTGACTGCTTTCTTTTAGCTCTTTCCCAGTCCCATCTGAGGGATCTGTTTGTGTTGAGGGTATCAGGTTTTGGGGCCCCTTTGAGCAGTTTGTACATTTGGCTAGAATGACTTCACCCCCTCTCGAATTCCCACAGAATAAACCCTAAACTCACTTGTATGGCATTTTATGGTTTTCCACCATGAGTACCAAGTCCTCAACACAATCAAACAAAAATTCAGCTTTAAACATCACAGAAATCCTGACCTCAAACCTAACTCTCAGTTAAACCTAATGTGTAACTAGAACTATGTTAAAAACTAGTTTTAAGGTTTACGTGGATTACCATAGCTGTGACAACCCTTTCCTGTGTTTGTTTAGGGTATTTTCTACCTCATTACCCTTTATCTTCTTCTTTATCCAAAAAAAGCAGGTCTGTGTTAATACATCTTGACACCCTCAGGTGAAAGATTTAATCATAGATTTGGTTTGACAGACAGGAGAATATACTGCAGGATTCAGTGCATTAAATTAAAAAAATTGAAAATTGTGCACCCTCATGTCATACTTGTATGACTTTCTTCTGTGGAACACAAAAAAATATATTTTGGATTTCAAAAATACGTTTCACAGAAGAAAGAAATGCAGGGCTCGAACGACATGAGGGTGAATAAATGCTTGCACAGATTTCATTTCTGGGTTTTTAATGTAAAACTTTTAAGTTTTAAATGTACACTATTGTTCGAAAGTTTGGGGTAAGTTGTTTTTTTGTTGTTTTTTTTTCTGAAAGAAATTAATACTTTTTATTATTAAGGACTCATTTAATTGATCAAAATTGCCTAAAGACATTTACATTGTTACAAACATTTCTATTTCAAATATTAAACTGTTTTCCGCATTGATAATAAATGTTTTCCTCAGCACCAAATCAGCGTATTAGAATGATTTTTGAAGGACCACGTGACACTGAAGACTGGAGTGATGATGCTGAAAATTCAGCTTTACCATCACAAGAAAATAATTACACTTTAAAATATATATTTGAAAAGAAAAAAAGTTATTATAAATTGTAATAATATTTTACAATATTTTCCTGCATTTTTGATCAAATAAATGCATTCTTGGTAAGCATAAGAGAAAATCTTACCGACCCCAAACTTTTGAGTGGTGTATTTAAGAGTTTCTTGGTGTTCTGATGCCAGTCAAATTGTAAGTTATCTCTTTGATTCCAGTCTATGATGTCATGCAGTTTGTTTTCGCTTCTCCGCATTCAGACAGGCTGACAATTTTATGACATTGTGCTGTAAAATGACTCATGCCTTTAATCGTTGCATGTATCATTGTATGCAGTGTGGCAGAGCACAAAGAACTGAACATTGACTGAACTGAACAGCAAACAAGCATGAGTGGCACAGAGTCTGATTTCTTTTGCATATACCAACATGTTGATTTCCTTCTGTCCGTCACTGCATTACCCGATTTGCTCGAGAATGAAATGACAACGCCGCTTGTGTATTCTGCGTGATGTCATGTGTCTTACAGATCCTCTTTGAAATGGAATGGAATGTAACGTCAGTTGATGGCAGCTCTGTCTGTTAGATTGGATGTCTCAGATTAAAAAGATTTCTGTTTCTTTTTGCTCATTTCTTTCTTTTCATGATCAGGGCATCACCTTCGAAGAGTTCAGGTCCTTCTTTCAGTTTCTCAATAACCTTGAAGACTTTGCCATCGCCATGCAGATGTACAACTTTGCTTGCCGTTCCATTGGACAAGGTGAATGCATTGGGATTCACAAATACTAGCATTTAACACGTATATAAAATACACAGTGGGATCCAAAAAGTCACGAGACCACATAGAAAATCTGGGATTTTTTTTTTTTTTTTTTTTTTTTTTTTTAGAAAACATTAAAACAAAGAAATTCAGACCCGTTTTTTAAATTCAACTTTTCATTTAGATTGTTATGCTGGATATTTTTTCTAATAAAAGCATTTTGATTGAAACATTTTTTCTCTTTATAGTTGTCTCACACTTTTTGGCCCCTCTGTAAGCTATAATTTTCCAAAACAAATTTTAATATTGGTTTGATATGTTATCTAACTTAAGTGTGGCTTAAGGGTCCACATACTTTACGTTCTACTCAAAATCTGTAGAGATTAAGAAAACTAAAAATGAGCTGATCATGTTTAATTAGAAACAAATTTGCACATAATTTACCAGCACATTGAGTGTTTGTTTGTTTTGTTTATCTTCTGAATGTGTCACTCTCCGTCCTCCAGATGAGTTCGCTCGGGCGGTGTATGTCGCTACAGGCCTTAAACTGACCCGTCACCTGGTTAACACCATTTTCAAGATATTTGATGTGGATCACGATGATCAGCTCAGTTACAAAGAGTTCATTGGTATAATGAAGGACCGTCTGCACCGTGGAGGCAGGGTAAGAAAGAGGTGTAGGGGAAAAAGAGGTACATCATTCTTTACCTTACTGAGTTAATTACATCAGTTAGATACATTCTGATGTTTTGAGTGTAATTCAGGGAGGTATGGATGGGCAGTATCACTGCGACTATAGTCCCATCTAGTGTTCAGTAGCTATGTCTGTACAATTAAACCTCCCTGTAGGGTTTTTTAATCAACATTTAGGCCTAGTTCCTAAATCCGCTGTCAAACGAGTATAACATTTTCTTCTGATATTGATCAATGCTAGCAGTGAATTTGTTTCTGCAGGATCATTTATTAATGAACATTTGTGATTTTTTTTAAAAGTTTTAAGAAGTTATTGTTTATAGTTAATAAAAATGAAAAAAATGCAGTTTTGTCAACTACTGAAGTAATGAATCATTCTCTCATTTTGTTTTTCTCCTAACTACAGGGCTATAAGGCTTTAGAGCGTTTCACTTCATTTAGATCATGTATGAAGAAGGAACTGGCAGGCAGATAAGTAACCAAACACACACACATACACACATATATATATATACACGCTACCACTACTGTTTAAAAGTTCAAGTACCAAGATTACCAAGAGTACCAACAAGTTGATTTTTTTTTATCTTAGATTATTAAAATGTTTTTAAAAAGTATCTTGAGCAAAATACAGTAAAAACATCAATATTATTAAAATAATATAGCTATTAAAAACTATTTCTATTTTATTATATTTTAAAATGTAAATTATTCCTGTGATGGTAAATCTGAATTTTCAGCATCATTACTCCACAACCTTTTATGGTTGTGCCACTTAATATTAACCTGCAAAAGAATAGCATTTATTTTAAATCTAAATTTTTTTGTAACAATGTAAAGGTCTTTACCATCACTTTTAGTCAATTTAATGCAACGTTGCTGAATAAAAGTATTAATTTATTTTTTAAATAAATAAATAAAATCTCAGTGGCCCCAAACTTTTGAACAATAGTGTGTGTATGTATATATATCTTACTGTCTGTGTTATAGCCTGCATGTTTTACTGGGAAATCTGATGATTTAATAAGTGAATGTTTTTAATTGGTTCCTTTCCATTTCCCCTTTGCACCAGGTGAACGAGGAATGTGGCTTTTATTTCTCAGAAGGAAACTGCTCTGGAAATGTTTGAGAGAGAAGGCATAGTGCTAGAGATTCCATCATGAGATCTACCTCATCCTCTGATGATCTTGAAACCTTGGGAAACTCGGATTGGGATAGTGTCCCTGCATTCAGCGCTCTGCTCTGCATGTTCTAGTATCTGCACATCTGCACGATCAAACTTTGTTCTGTAATCTGCTATTAATCTTGTTTGCATGTAACCTGGAGGACGACCTTGTAACTGAGTTTCAGTTGGTAGAAGTTCAATTTTTGTATGTTTTGAAGTTACTCAAATGTGTCCAGGCAGGGTAAAGAGATCATTTTCTTGCATTTTCAATGGAGATGTTTCAAGCAAGATGAGCTACTCATTATAGCCTTTTATTAATTATATTTATACTATATTGTACCTTGCATTTTTATTATGCCCATTACAAACAAAACTATTAATCATACTTATTTATCGCTGTTATCTGTCAGGATTGTTTAAATGCACCGAATTATACTGTGTGAAAAGGGTAATACTTTGTTATTTGTTATTGAAAGAGATTAGTTCATGTAGCAATAATGATCATTGCCTTAATATAAAAAAAGTATTATTTTTTTCTCATACAATTTATTTATTTTTGAACAGGTATGGCTGTACAAAGATTGTATAAGGTTGTCTTGCCATCTAAGGCAATTAACAGCACAGTCTAAGCACAATAAGACTGTAATTAAAGTACTTGACAAATAGACTTGAAATTCCATAACAATGTTATTCAAGTCAATAAATTGGTCCATATGCCTATGATGAAAACACTGTTCAAGATTGTCTCCAATGATTCTGCATGACCTATAGGCCTATATTAAAATTTAATGTAGGCTGTAGGCTACATAGGTCCTTATTCGAATATTATTTATTATATTTAATATTATTATACATAAATATATCAGAAATTGTCCTTTTTGAGACAAATATAAAGGTGAATAATTTCGATTTAAATCATCAAAATAATTCTGAAACTTAGCAAAGACAAAAAAAATCGATACATAAGAACAATTGAATGAACATTTATGTTTTCATTAAAGGTCTGATGACTTTCGTATGTTCCAATTATTTGCCCCTTGCGTGATTTATGAAACGTGCTGCTGACTGTATTTGGTTATTGAAGTTAGCTTAAAGACACATGTCTTAAGAATACAGCAAGTGTAGTTTTCAAAATTTTAACACATAAGCCTATAATATGTGACAAATAGAATATGCAATATGTGACATATTCAAAACAACTTTCATTTTTGACGGAACCTTTATACAGAGTGGGCGATTTCTCTCCGGACATTTGATAGTGATGTACCAATTCACGATTTAGAAGAAACAAATCAAATATGTTTATATTTATAATCATTGGTATTTTTATTTGTGTGTGTGTGTGGTGTGTGTGTGTATTACATTGTGTCCGAAAGTTTAAAATGCTTATATATTACGTTTTTATTGAGGAACACATATGCTCTCTCTTGATTGGTTGCTTTGTCACATGTTGTTTCCAGAGTTCGACGTGCATTATGGGTAACTGTATAGGTGACTATAATATACGTTCATTTATATTGTTTCTACTGTAAAAAATAAATAGTGTTTGATGGTATTTAAGTTAAATATGCAACCGAAACAATGAACAATGTTAAAAATTCTACTCGAATGTGGTTATGAATGTTGTTGTTTTTCTCATCGGTGATAATGGTGAGCACATGTATGTGGAAATATATGTCTCATTTCAACAGAGAAATTGTGTCTACTAGTTGAACACCGATATTAGTCAATATTTGTTTTAGTCACAAATAGTTGAAGTGTTAGTGATTATGGAAATACCAATGGTTTAGATGTTACTTTCCTAATCGCTGTTTCATGTACTGTGCGATTGACCAACAAATGAACACCGTCTGTGAGACACCTAGTGTCAGAAGAGACTCGAGTTGGGTTTTGCAATTTCAGGTTAAGACTATACTTTCAGGGATCATTTCTATAGTTTTTAACTTGGAAGTGCATTTCTAAAGTGACGAGTCTCCCAACCCACGATGAAGAGCTTTGATACTCTTTTCTGAGCGTGAATCGGGTGTAGAGTAATGATTTACTTCATAAGCTCTGCATCATTGATGAACGTTCCTTGCTGTTTTATGCAGTAAGGAGGAAAGGGGTATGATCAGAGTGGTTATTTTTTTATAAATGGTTGAAAATAGAAAAAATTCTCATTTTGAATTGAGGAGTAGAAAACTATAGTTAGTATGCTGTACATACTACTGTATGTTATTAAATACATTAAACATATAAGCTGAAGCATTAAACGTACAGTATGGGATTTTTTCTCCACTAGGGGTCGCTAACCTATGTACAATAACAAAGGCGTAGTTTGATGACGCAACATTTGCTAAGAATTATGGATCTTGTCATCAACGTCAAGCCGACCGATCTAATAATGTTTATTGGTGACTGAATACATCGATGCTTTTATCATGATTGTGATATGAAGCAGGTCAGGATTGCTAAGAGACAGCTATCAGCTCCACAAGCGACGCGAGTCCCGCGGATATAGATGGGTTTCCATTTCTCGAATTACCCATTATCCTCTGCGGCGCGCCGCCATGTTGTGTGTCAAAGCTTTCAGTAAGCCACTGGGAGACACGGCTCATTCACTGTGCTGCATTAATAGAAAGCCAGTTAATATAAAGTATTTTTGACTCTTTTGTGTTGAGATAACGATGACAAATTAAGAAGAAGAAAGTCTCTGGAAGCATACAATTATTTTGTTAGAATGTCCGAGTTAAAATTTTATGTGGTCGCATTTGTGCGAGTGCATGGTCATACACTACTCAGTTAAATTCACGCATGAATTCTCCTGCATTGAACTTGTTTTAGCGCCCGCCAAAGTGAATTTTTGTCCCGCCAAAGTCTTATTTGATCGGTGAGTAATGTAGATGAACTGGGTGCATGTTTAACTGAAAGAACGAGCAGATAGAGAGAGAGCCGGTCGCGCGCGCGCACTCTCTCTCTCTCTCTTCGGAGCCAGGCGAACATGTAAACAAGACTTCACCGTCTCCAAACTAAGCGCTGTCTTGCTCTCTCTCCCTCGTGGAAATGTTAGTCTGGAGCCCTGCATTGACGGTTCACATCGCTGTAGCCAGGCGGCTGATATCTGCACAGCCCTTATTATATGGTACATTTAGACTCAGTGTCAAGACAACACCATCTGGGTAAAACAACAACAACAACACAACGCTCCGAGCTAATTTAGTGTAACTTAGGAGAGAGATGGAGAGCAGAGGCACGGAGCGATGTGCTCGACCAGCTGATGTGGCCACAGAGAAAGTGATGAAGGTGGACAATCGTCAGAGTGTGCTTCTGCCCAGCCAACACCTCTCAAGGGCTGTGTCGATAGTAGCCGCCTGGGTACAGCGATTTGACAGCCGATTATAGCTAGCTAGCGCATTTAGCTAGCCCATCTTGGAAATGATTAGATAAAGTGTCACATCTCCAGAGCACAAAACCTCTAAATGTTCACAGGAGCAGCACTGAACATTAACTCAAGCCAAACGGAGAATAATCGTATGATTTTTATGTTCAGAATAATGCCGATTCAGGGTATTATCATGCTCCGTAACACAAACGCTTGACCCACTTGACACACAAGATGGCGCCGTAAGGAGTTGCGGGAGAAATGTGACGTCATCGGAAACCTATCTATAAAAGGAATATGGACATTTCATTCTACCGAACTACATGCAAGAGCGGAATTACAACTCACAGGTCAGTTTATTAGACAAATTAAACTTGTGAGGTAACGCAGCGCTGTTTCACTTGGTCTAACATTACACTATCACACTAAACTGCATTTGAATGTGTTGAAATGTATGTGTTAGTCTGTCTGTATGAGACTAGCAGTAAACTAGATCAACATTAGAATAACATACCGATCATATTCTGACATTTTATCATTGTTGAACTATATAACATCGATTAGTTTTATGTAAATGTGCTCACCTGTTTAATAAAGTACATGTAGGAGCGGTCGAAGTCTCGGACGTGGAGCTCTCGTTTGTATACTGTCTATGGGAGCTCTCGGCATCTCGAAAACGCCGCGCTGATATTGATTCTCGTTTTAGTTCTCCTTTTTTATCCAAAGTCTGCTTGCCATGGTCCATAATGTTTGAACGAAACAACAACAGCGTGCAAATAGACATTGCGAATTACAGTGGTCCACGTCTGTCGTCTTGGTTACTATCAGAGGGCTCTGGTTCATAACTCTGGTTACCATGGCAGCACGAGCGGAAACCAGGGACAACGCGGATATGACGCCATTGACTGCGACAAAACGGAAATAAAGAAACGTCCCGTGTCTTCGAATTAAATTAAAATTTCTCCTGGTTTGAAAGTTGTTGGAAACAGTCGGGATAATGTAAGTACACAACTAAAAAAAATATATAACATAGATATAGTGATTTTTGCTATTTTTAAAGCAAAAAAGTTACATATTGTGCCTTTAACGTAATGATATAGCTATTTTTTTATACATGCCCATCATCACTGATTTTTTTCTCCTAATATATAAAAAAAAAGTTTGCTTAATATTCACCTGACATTTAGTCAGTCTGTCTAATTTTGAACAGATTTAAGACAAAAAATCTCATTGTTTCAGAATTCAATGTCACTTCTCTCTGTGTCGTCCCTACCGTCTGTGAGACACCTAGTGTCAGAAGAGACTCGAACTGGGTTTTAGAATTGAAGGTTAAGACTATACTTTCAGGGATCATTTCTATAGTTTTTAACTTGGAAGTGCATTTCAAAAGTGACGAGTCTCCCAACCCACGATGAAGAGCTTTGATACTCTTTTCTGAGCGTGAATCGGGTGTAGAGTAATGATTTACTTCATAAGCTCTGCATCATTGATGAACGTTCCTTGCTGTATTATACAGTAAGGAGGAAAGGGGTATGAGCAGAGTGGTTATTTTAAGATGGTTAAAAATAGAAAAAAAATCTCCTTACGGTTTCAAATTTCTATAGAAAAAAAAATTATGTTATGAGGGTAGAATGATTTGTCTTGTACTGTATTAATTGACAAACTTTCCGAGTAGAAAACTATAGTTAGTATGCTGTTCATACTACTGTATGCTGTTAGTTAGATTAAATATATAATCTGAAGCATTAACATAATGATACAGCTATTTTTTACATACATGACTATCGTCACTGATTTTTTTTTCTCTTAATATAAAAAAAAGTTTGCTTAATATTCACCTGACATTTAATCAATCTGTCTAATTTTGATCAGATTTAAGACTAAAAATCCCAATGTTTCAAAATTCAATGTCACTTAGCTCTCTGTGTCGTCCCTACCGTCTGTGAGACACCTAGTGACAGAACAGAGACGAGCTGGGTTTTGCAATTAAAGGTTAAGATTATACTTTCAGGGATCATTTCTATAGTTTTTAACTTGGAAGTGCATTTCTAAAGTGACGAGTCTCCCAACCCACGATGAAGAGCTTTGATACTCTTTTCTGAGCGTGAATCGGGTGTAGAGTAATGATTTACTTCATAAGCTCTGCATCATTGATGAACGTTCCTTGCTGTACTAAACGGTGAGGAGGAAAGGGGTATGATCAGAGTGGTTTATATTGTGTTATAATAATAGATTCAGCATTTAATATAAAAAGGTAATTTTTAAAAAAACTTCAATTGGAAAGGACAGATATTTTTAAATAATGATTAAGTAGTGTTGAAAGCAGTAGTTAGTCTGCTGTAATTAAAATGTGTTATTGGTTTTAAACATTGACATTTTGAGACAATGAGACAATTCTTTTTTTATTTGTACGAGTTTTAATTTAGCTTTATTTTGTCGTTTTTCATGATGACGTTCATATATCTGTGCTTATGGTTTTAACTTTCTGTGCGGAAAGTAAAGTTATTGCAGTTGGTTAGATTACAAATAATCTGCAGCAATGGCATTTTATTGTTTTATTTTAACAGGAAACTGTTTTCTCAATATGCACATGGTTTTAATAAATATGCATATTTTATAAAGATTAAAGACTAAAAATACAAATGCACTCAAAAGTTTAACTTTTGAAATAAAAAAAAATAGCAACGATAATATCAACACAGTAAAATTTCAATTCTGTTTTATTTAACCAGTTCTGTTAAAATATTTTGACCTTGTAAAGCCTGACATTTTTTTTTTTTTTTTTTTTTTTAAATGCATATGTGTTTTATGTTTTGTATCATATTTGATACATCAGACTTTTAGGGCCTTATAGTGTGATATAGTGGGAATATGGAGCTCACACTCCACAGGGAAAAAATATATATATGCAATTTTTGTTCAAAGATGAAATTCTGATAGCTTGTAAATCAATGAGATCGATGACAACAGTATAGCAGGCTAGCAGTATAGCAAATATCAGTTGTCACTCTGTATCTCCCAATAATATGTGTCAGTTTTATGATCAAAACTCTGCAGTTTTAATTGTGAGGGGCTAAACATATAATCCACTGCCATAATGATGATTGAAAGATAAAGTGTTCCTTAAAGGCATGTTGTATCATTTGATACATTTTAACATGATTAGTATGAGCTATCAATTAGAGGGCAGAAAACATGTAGAAGATGTGCAAAACAGGTGGTCAAATTTTGATCATCGTTTCGTCCCTAAAGTGGCTAAGGGCATGAGGGCATAAATTATCAACATAATGTAAATAATGATAATTATAGATGTCTTAAAAAATCATGTATTCAATATGACAATAGGTTTTATATTTAAAATATAAATATTTTAAATATTTATTATATATTTTTTTATAGAGGTCAAACGCAGCACGTTTGAGCTTCCGCAAGAACCAATGAGGTTCATTCTCGTGTTACGCAGCACGTTTGAGCTTCAGCAAGAACCAATGAGGTTCATTCTCGTGTTACGCAGCACGTTTGAGCTTCAGCAAGAACCAATGAGGTTCATTCTCGTGTTACGCAGCACGTTTGAGCTTCAGCAAGAACCAATGAGGTTCATTCTCGTGTTACGCAGCACGTTTGAGCTTCCGCAAGAACCAATGAGATTCATTTTCGTGTTACGCAGCACGTTTGAGCTTCAGCAATAACCAGTGAGGATCATTCTCGTGTTACGTAGCACGTTTGAGCTTCCGCAAGAACCAATGAGGTTCATTCTCGTGTTACGCAGCACGTTTGAGCTTCAGCAAGAACCAATGAGGTTCATTCTCGTGTTACGCAGCACGTTTGAGCTTCAGCAATAACCAATGAGGTTCATTCTCGTGTTACGTAGCACGTTTGAGCTTCCGCAAGAACCAATGAGGTTCATTCTCGTGTTACGTAGCACGTTTGAGCTTCCGCAAGAACCAATGAGGTTCATTCTCGTGTTACGCAGCACGTTTGAGCTTCCGCAAGAACCAGTGAGGTTCATTCTCGTGTTACGCAGCACGTTTGAGCTTCCGCAAGAACCAGTGAGGTTCATTCTCGTGTTACTCAGCACGTTTGAGCTTCAGCAATAACCAATGAGGATCATTCTCGTGTTACGCAGCACGTTTGAGCTTCCGCAAGAACCAATGAGGTTCATTCTTGTGTTACGCAGCACGTTTGAGCTTCCGCAAGAACCAATGAGGATCATTCTCGTGTTACGCAGCACGTTTGAGCTTCCGCAAGAACCAATGAGGTTCATTCTCGTGTTACGCAGCACGTTTGAGCTTCCGCAAGAACCAATGAGGTTCATTCTCGTGTTACGCAGCACGTTTGAGCTTCCGCAAGAACCAATGAGGTTTATTCTCGTGTTACGCAGCACGTTTGAGCTTCCCCAAGAACCAATGAGGTTCATTCTCGTGTTACGCAGCACGTTTGAGCTTCAGCAAGAACCAATGAGGTTCATTTTCGTGTTACGCAGCACGTTTGAGCTTCAGCAATAACCAATGAGGATCATTCTCGTGTCACGCAGCACGTTTGAGCTTCCGCAAGAACCAATGAGGTTCATTCTCGTGTCACGCAGCACGTTTGAGCTTCAGCAATAACCAATGAGGTTCATTCTCGTGTTACGCAGCACGTTTGAGCTTCAGCAAGAACCAATGAGGTTCATTCTCGTGTTACGCAGCACGTTTGAGCTTCAGCAATAACCAATGAGGTTCATTCTCGTGTTACGCAGCACGTTTGAGCTTCCGCAAGAACCAATGAGGTTCATTCTCGTGTTACGCAGCACGTTTGAGCTTCAGCAAGAACAAATGAGGTTTATTCTTGCGCTAGACGTCTAGCAAGCTCAGTTGGGTTCCTGTTTGTTCGCTGATCAATGTTAAATCCTAAATTAAATCTGTTTATCATATAGTGTCTCCCTATAGCGATAAGAAAAGTGACATCTGAATTCTATAACAATGGGATTTTTAGTCTTAAATCTGTTAAAATTACACTCACCATGCTCATATATATAAGAAAATAACCACAACAATGTCAATGCTTCAAATTACGTGTTTAATCAAACCAATAACACATTTTAATTACAGCACACTAACTACTGCTTTCAACACTACTACAAATTCTTAATCATTATTTAAAAATATCTGTCCTTCCCAGTTAAACTTTCTTTAAAAACTCCCTTAATATATTAAACGCTGCATCTATTATAATAATATAATATATACCACTCTGATCATACCCCTTTCCTCCTTACCATAAATTACAGCAAGGAATGTTCATCAATGATGCAGAGCTTATGAAGTAAATCATTACGTTAATGCTTCAGATTATATGTTTAATCTAATTAACAGCATACAGTTTTATGTACAGCATACTAACTACAGTTTTTTACTCGGAAAGTTAGTCAATTATTAGGCTATAGTACAAGATGAATCAGTCGACTCTCATAACAGTTTTTTTTTTGTTGAAATACCTCAATCTGTAATGATAACTTTTTCTAATTTTAACAACTTCAAAAAACAACCACTCTGATCATACCCCTTTCCTCCTTACCATATAATACAGAAAGGAACGTTCATCAATGATGCAGAGTTTATGAAGTAAATCATTACTCTACACCCGATTCACACTCAGAAAAGAGTATCAAAGCTCTTCATCGTGGGTTGGGAGACTCGTCACTTTAGAAATGCACTTCCTAGTTAAAAACTATAGAAATGATCCCTGAAAGTATAGTCTTAACCTTCAATTCTAAAACCCAGTTCGAGTCTCTTCTGACACTAGGTGTCTCACAGACGGTAGGGACGACACAGAGAGAAATGACATTGAATTCTGAAACATTGGGATTTTTAGTCTTAAATCTGATCAAAATTAGACAGATTGATTAAATGTCAGGTGAATATTAAGCAAACTTTTTTTTGTATTAAGAGGAAAAAAAAAATCAGTGATGATAGTCATGTATGTAAAAAATAGCTATATCATTATGTTAATGCTTCAGATTATATATTTAATCTAATTAACAGCATACAGTAGTATGAACAGCATACTAACTATAGTTTTCTACTCGGAAAGTTTGTCAATTAATACAGTAAAAGACAAATCATCCTACCCTCATAACATAATTGTTTTTCTATAAATATTCGAATTCGTAAGGAGATTTTTTTTTCTATTTATAACCGTCTTAAAATAACCACTCTGATCATACCCCTTTCCTCCTTACTGTATGATACAGTAAGGAACGTTCATCAATGATGCAGAGCTTATGAAGTAAATCATTACTCTACACCCGATTCACGCTCAGAAAAAAGTATCAAAGCTCTTCATCGTGGGTTGGGAGACTCGTCACTTTAGAAATGCACTTCCAAGTTAAAAACTATAGAAATGATCCCTGAAAGTATAGTCTTAACCTGAAATTGCAAAACCCAGCTCGAGTCTCTTCTGTCACTAGGTGTCTCACAGACGGTAGGGACTCATCGCGAGGAAAAAAGTGACTTAAAAAACAATAACACCTTCATAATCTTAAATGCGCCAAAGACTTGTAGCTAAGATAACGCACTTGTTGATTAATGTCGCTTATAGTAAACGCAATTTTGCTAATCCAGTGATTAACGTTAGTTAAAGCGCTCGATACACTTAGCATGGTAACTTGTAAGAATGATTTCCCGACTGTTAGGGGCATGTCGTTGTATTGCTGTTCTCCTGTGTTGTGTAAAATAGTGATATAACGTTACAGTTATTCTATTGCGTAAAAAACTAATAATTCTCAGCAACATAATATGCTTTTAGACCCGTGTCTCTTTAAACTCCTCCCTGATGTGAGTGATGACGCGAGCAGCGCTAAACAGCTGACGTCACGCTCACACGGGTTGTTTTCTTGCGAGCCCGTGTACTTCTTAATCTCTAATACTGTTATTAAAACGAACAGGTCTTTTAGCGGCTATTTCATTGTTTCATTTAGGTTCCATATTCACTCATTTTAAACGGGTGTTAGGTCGCTAACATTAGTAAACAGTAGATAGGTTCGCAGCTAATGCTAATGGTGGCGTTGGGTATTTCTTGAATTTCTGTTTCATTTCGTCAGGCCTCTTAAAACTGACACCGCCGAGAGATTCAAGCGTTAGTTTGCGTTTTGGCAGTCGAGGATGAACTGGATTTTCCCTCTGTCCAAGGGCTCTGGATCGATCCCTCCTCTGAACAGTTTACAGAAACAAAGACAGAGACAGATCGAGTCTCTCAAAGCTGCTCACTCCAAGTAAGTCTCGCTCAATGGCTGTGTCCCAAACCTAGAGAGCTGAATACCTGGACAGCGTTTAGGTATTAAGACAGCAGGAGGAAGCTCGCTAGGATTTGAGTCAGCCAAAATGTCCTAACTTATACATCTAATGATTTCAGTATTTATAGCACGTGCTCGCTGGTCGGCTCGATGACATGAATCAGCCGGAATACCCTATGTATGTTGTTGTTGTGTTTTTGTGTGTGCGCGCGCGCGCGCGTTCTGGATGTGCCGTACATGTTTCAGATTAAAGTATTAGCTCTTCATTGTTTACTCCAGATCCCTTCTTACTCAACAAGACAGGTTCGTAAATTAGTGGCACGGTACACCCTGTATTGTTTCTTAACAGACTGATAGAGCCATTTTGTTCCTGAGAGGGTTTGACTTCCTTAGTTCTGACGAAGTGACATTTATTAGTTATTCAGGCCACAAGATCTGGGCCATTACGCAATGGCGAGATCATCAAAATTCATCTGAACAATCGATCTTTCAGTTTCGTAGAATGTAACTAATATGAAGCAGCCAGTCTTGATAAGTGAATTGTCAATTCTGCGCCAAGATACCAAGCGATTCGCACAATATTATTGATAGTTCCCAAACATGTTTCCCGGACTCCTCCATTGGTCTGCAAAAAAGATAACCCCGCCCCCAAATGACGTGATTGGCTGAGATTTACTAACAGGTGGAGGCCTGTTTTTGAGGGTATTTGTATGTGCAGTATTAAAATGGACAGTGCTTATTTTTTATGGAATATAGCAGTATTAATGATTGAACATCATCATCATTATTAGTATTTTTTAAATTAATGTTAACAAACGTGATCTTTGATCAAAATATCTTGCCGTCCCTCTTGCATTGACATCTCTTTTGATGCCTTTACCTGTCACTCACATGAAATCACAGGAATGCAATAGCAGATCACAGCAATAGCAAACCACAACGATCCAAACAATTCAACAAACTCAAGTCACAGCCTGCACACAACACAAGCCGTTTCGCTCGGATATATGTCACATATTCAGTCATATTGATCTGCCTTCATTGACACCATTATATGAGAACTGAACTGAATGGAGCTGGACAGTGACATGACTGTTTTCTCCAGAGCGGCTGTATAGATAAATGAACTAAATTAACAACTTTTTTTACAACAAAAATGAACCATCACTGAATTTACTTAAGCTGGACTATGACTCTGTTTTCTTCTAGATCTGCTGTACAGCCTAAACAGCCTTTGTTGCATTATTTATATTTACCTATTATCACTGTGAAGCTGCTTTGATACAATCTGTATTGTAAAAAGCGCTATATAAATAAAGGTGACTTGACTTGACAATAGGGAAGAAAATACTATCACATTGTCTGTTTCATGCTGACTTTATAAAACAAAAAATGGCCAAAAACATGTCTACTTATTTGTCTGACTTAATTCTGATGTCTCCATAGTCTTGCAGAAATTCAGAAGGATGTAGAGTACAGACTTCCTTTTACTATCAACACTTCAACTATTACTGTCAATATGTAAGTATAAACATGTATTTGGTTTTATTTATTTGCATTTACACATGGTTTTGAGTGTGGTTTCATATAAATTGACAATTGCTGTCATCCACAGCTTACTCCCACCACAGTTCCCTCAGGAGAAACCAGTGGTCAGTGTGTTTCCACCAGTAGGTCATCATTTAGTAGACGGTAATAATGGAACAATGGTTACCAGCCCACTCATAACTAACGTAAGTTATTTGTCATTTTATATGACTTGTGTGAAATCAGTCCTTCTGCACTGCATGTAAATGTTCTGATTTTCTACTCGGATTTCTTTTAGGTAAACATGAAATCAGTACTTATATAGCCTATGTTTACTTTCATTAATAAACATTCCTGGTCTTATGATTTGTCAGTGCACATTATTAAATTATTCAAATTGTCCAAACATTAATGCCATTTTTCACAATCCAATCAATACCTTTTGGATAAACTTCTCAAGTCAAATGCCTTTTTGTGTTCATTTTAAACTGCATAGCTATCTAAGTATGTATCATGCAACAGTAATGAAATTCTCTTTTTCTTTTCCCTTTTCACTAGTTTGGAATGCATTCAGATTTAGGGAAAGTTATTCAGAGTTTGCTAGATGAGTTCTGGAAAAGTCCTCCTGCCTTGATGTCAGATCCCAACTTTCCTTAGTGAGTTTGTTTTAATTTTTTTTACCATGTTACTACAAGTTAAATCATGTCTAATGCGGAAGATCTCTAATTTGTGCGTTTGTTGTTCTCTTTGTCTTGTGGCTCAGTATGTACAAACCATCTGGGATGCCTCCTTACCCAACTCAGAGCTTCCATTTTGTTCCTGCCTTCCAACCACAGGATGGTCAGCGGCCTATTGGCCCTGCCCCTGTGCCACATGCAGGGGCGGAGCCTCAACAAGCCCCTCCCCGACCAGCAGCACCAGCTTATGGACTCATCACAGACCTCCCTCTTCCTGTACCAACTGCTGATTCACAGGTACCTAACGGGCATTCAGTCCAAAATCAGCCAGTTGTGGCGCTTTTCCACTACACAGTACCAGCTCGGCTCGGCTCGACTCGACTCGACTCGGCTTTGTTTGGTTTTCCACTGTGTAAAAGTTGTACCTGTACCTGCTTCCAGGTACTTTTTTTCGTACCACCTCCGGCGAGGTTCTAAGCGGGCTGAGGCGAGCTGAGGCGATACTAAAATGTGACGTGAAATCACGGCAGACTGCTGATTGGTCAGAGAGAATCGTCACTATTCACTGCGTCATCATTGCACGCGCCAGACGCAGTATCCTGAATAAAAAACAGCAAAAACAAAAACAAAAACATCCAAAAACAGCATACACTCGATTTCCTCCATTGTCCTGTGTGTGTGGGTAGCGGGTGTGTCTCGCGCGTCTCGCGTAAAAGATTAAGTCACGGCAGTTTCCTGCGGCGTCGCTATGACGACCAGGTACTATTGTGGAGGTACTATCTGCAATGGAAAACGGAGCGAAAAGCGAGCCGAGCCGAGCCGAGCCGAGCTGAGTCGAGGCGAGGCGAGTCGAGTCGAGCTGGTACTGGTAATGGAAAAGCGCCATTGGTTTACTACTATTACATTCACTGTGTTTTGCACAACTACATCTAAATACACTTGCTCACATTGTGTGTGACGCTGAGTACTTGTGTTATGAACAATGAAAAAGACAACTTGCAATTTAAATAAAAATTCAAACCACATACATTTGTTGCTTGAATTAATTGTATAGAAATCATATTTTAAGTTAATTTAGGATGTTCAGACCACAATATTATGATTTGGGATGTTGTGAACAAATAAAATAGAAACTAGAGGTGTATCTAACTTAGAGGACATATTTCTGAGCCAATTTCCACCATGACATATAAAGTTGAAATTCTGAGATAAAAGACAGTCGGAAATATGAGATAAGATAAAATGTCAGAATAATTACTTTTTATCTTATCTATTATGATTTTTATATTATGTCGTAGTGTTTAATCATTTTTTTTTATCTCATAATTAAATTATGACAATGTTAATTACCCATATTAACAGGTTACAGTATCCGCACTGTTTGTATAAGCAGTGTAGTGCTGTGTAGCATAATTTTGCAAAAGATTGTAGATCATAATTGACATGAAAATTCGAAATTATGAGATAATACGTTGAAATCATGACACACCATGTCATAGTAAGTTTGAGATAAAATGTTGAAATTTTGACATACTAAGTCTGATGTAATTTTTTTTTAATTCAGATAAAATGTAAATTTTGACTTTTGTCAATTTAAATTTTTTTACTTATAATTATGACTTGTCATTTTTTATTTATTTTATCATATAATTGACTTAAAAAGTCGAAATCCATTTATTTATTTTTTAATTGAGATAAGATGCCAATTTTGACTTGTGTGCATTTTCATTTTTTTATCTTATAATTATGACTTGGCCATTTTTTATTTTGTATCATATAATTGACTTAAAAAGTCGGAAATTTAAAAAAATCTAAATTATGAGATAAGTCGAATTTATGACATTAAAAGGTAAAATTATGAGAAAGAAAACTAAGACATAAAATGTGCTTCCATAACTCATAGCACACTGAATTGTAACACTCAAAATGCACTATATCTTATTAATCAGCACAGTCTTTTGCAACATAGGCTTTTATGAAGCAACATTCAATAATGGAGGGCATTACTCGCCACTTTCTGTGTGGTGTGAAACAGGAATACACATAATTCAATTCACAATAACCTGTAAATTCTCACTCTTGTTGTTCTTCCATTGTAGTCAGGTCTGAATGGACACATATACAAGATGCCTGAAATCCCAGATACATTTCCAGAACTATCTGAGATGAGGTATGAAACTTCAGGACATTTGTTTTGTCTTGCATTTGTTTGTTCTGAGGATGAAGTTTACTGTACTAAAACATACACCAATTACTTTTGTCTATTCTTAAAACTACATATGAACATGACATTACTCACATTCTGTCGTCTTGTGTTTGTAATCCAGTGTTTCTCAACTGAAGGACATGAACGATGAAGATGACGTGCTGTTGGAGTTCTTCATGTGTCTGCCTCAGCTCAAACAAGTAACCTCTGACAAAGAGGAGCTGGTCAACAGCATTGTAGAGATGGCCAGTGAGTTTCCTGAGGGCACTGCCAATTACAAACCTCTACATCAATTTTAGACTAAAGTGGAATCAGTGGGATTTTACACAGATAACTTGAATCACCAAACTAGCCCTTAAAACTATAAACTCACACCTGTCACACATTTCATGTAGATCAGATCAGATCAGTGTTTTTGGTTCAGTTTTGCAAATAACAGAAGGAATATATTTTACTTTCAGAGAAAAACCTACAGCTTGAGCCTCAACTGGAGAGCAAGAGACAAGAGATGCTGTGTAAAGTACGTACTTTAACAAATGCTGTCACAAATACTTGGGTCCAAAAGTCTGATTTAATTTTTCAGTTAAATTTTTTCTTTTTTTTATTGTCAATGTTGATAATGTTATGGTATGAAAAGAGAAAAAAATGCAAAGTATAAGCATTCATTTCACAAGCTGTCTCAGACTTCTGGAGCTCAATGTACATCTACATCAAATCTTGTCACTGTCTTTCCTTTTCTGATGCTAACGATTATCTGGTGTGTTTTTGTTTTGTTTTTTGTGTAGTATGAACAGTTAACCCAGATGAAGTCGGTATTTGAAACCAAAATGCAAAGACAACATGAGCTCAGTGAGGTAAAACACACATGCAAAGATGGAAAAAATACTATTTTGCATTTATCATTTTGACACCTGATGTCATGTCCGTTGGACAAGGAGCTGGAAAATATAATATTCCAGTCTTCATGTGGTCTAATATTCAAAATATCAAACCTCAGGATTTTGCATACATGTGTTGTGTTTGTGGTTTTTCTGCCTCCATTTTGTGTTTTGCTTTCTCTTTTTTTTTATTTTGTATTTTGTATATATATATATACATATAAAAAAAAAAGTTGAAAATATATATTCACACACACACACAAATACACACCCGTTTTTGAAAGAAATGTCTTTTGCTCTCCAAGGCTGTATCATAAATACAGTAAAAACAGTAATATTTTGCAATACTATTACAATTTAAAATACCTATTTTTCTATTTTAATATACTTTAATATTATTCATGTGATGCCAAAGTTGATTTAGTGCTTATTTATTTAGATTTTTAATGGTTCTTCTGATTCTTCTTCTGAATCTTATTATTATCAATGTTGGAAACGATTTTTGCTGCTTTTAGATTTTTTTTTGCTGAAACCGTGATACATTTTTGTCAGGATTTTTTAATGAATAGAAAGTTCAATAGAATAGCATTTATTTGAAATAAAAATATTTTGTAACATTATAAATGTCTTCACTGTCACTTTGATCAATGTAATGTGTTATTTTTTTTTAAAATCATACTTACCCCCAAACTTTTGAATGGTACTCTATCACAGTTTCCTCAAAAATATTAAACAACACAGCTGTATTCAGCGCTGACAATAATAATAATGTAGACAAAAGTTGTCTCTTGAGCACCAAATCAGCATATTCTAATGATTTCTGAAGGCTCATGTGTCACTGAAGACTTGAGTAATGATGCTGAAAATTCAGCAGGGGTTTTTTTTATAGAAATGTTCATTTTCATATTCCTCCGCCAGAGCTGCAGTCTGAGCGCGCTGCAGGCCAGATTAAAGGTAGCGGCCCATCAGGCTGAAGAGGAGTCTGAGGAGACCGCGGAAAACTTTCTGGAAGGAAAGACCGAGATTGACGACTTCTTAGGCAACTTCATGGAAAAGAGAACGGTATTAAAGCAATATTCAGTATGAAACAACAAACAAATGTTTATAATATATATAATATAAACATTTGTTGTTTGTTTCATGCGTCTTCTATGCACCTCCAGTAGAAAGCTATAGGGAAATTGTACAGCACCACACAACAATTACATACAATTAATCATGCTGTTTTGATGAGCATAACTTTATACAACATTTCACGAGACTAGTGTGATGTTCACGAGACCTTTTGTTCTGCTCCAACTTCCTGTTACAAAAGGAAGTCAACACAGGAACACTTGTCAAGCCATTGCATTGCATCTTATCATAAGGTCTGATATGAAAACTTGTGTAAGATGATAATGATGTAACCTTCTGTTTCAGCTTTGCCATTGCAGAAGAGCCAAAGAGGAAAAGCTTCAGCAATGCATGAACACACATGGACAATTTCCCTCAACACATTAGATTGAATGTCCCAGTGCTCTTTCTATGGAGGAAGGTACGTTTCTCAGCAGATTGATTCACTTGTGGTGAGAACGTGTTCAACACTCAAGTTTATTAAAAACGTTCCATTCTATTCTTTATCGCAGGTTTGGGATCAATCTACCAGCAGACCGGTGGGCTTGAGACAAGCAGCACATCTTGTGGTCTACAGCCTTGATTGGGCAAACTTAGATACATATGACAAAAAGAGATTTCTGCATCTTTAATGAAATCAAAATGATTTTTGCACATGATTCCAAAAGTGTTACACTCACAATGATTGAGTAGACCAGATGCGAGTACGTCTGGATGTGCCCAGTCTGGCTGTGACCCAAAGGCAATCTGTCCTTAATAGTGTTCAGAAACAGCCGGAGTTCTAAGCTTATTAGTTGAGTTGATGATGTGACAAATGGGGTTGGGCCTTGTACGCACTTGAAAATGATTTTCAACAATGTTAATGCTGCCGTAAACGTACGACAAAAACTTACTGTATTTAATAATGTTGATAAAAAAAGCCTTTATTATAATTAGACATTGTGTTATATGTTTATTTAATTTGATAGGTAAATAAAACATTTAGAATAATCTCTGTTATGGCTTAAGTGTGGTTTTGCATCTTCAGTAACTTTAATGAAATTATACACTGGAGGTATATGCACAATACATCGGTTGTGAGGTTTATTAAATTCATAGATATTGGAAATTGAATTGGGCTTATTTCTCCTACTTTTAAATTGAGATTGTTTGCCTTAGGGCTCACTTAAAAACATCTTTAAAGGGATACTCCACTTTAAAATGAAAATTCTGTCATCATATACTCACCCTCATGTTGTTTCAATCCTTTATGAATTTCTTTCTTCTGCTGAACAGAAAGGAATATATTTAGAAGAATATCAGTAACCAGACAGTTTCTGGTCCCATTGACTTCCATAGGATATTTTTTTTCCTACTATGGAAGTCAATGGGACCAGAAACTGTCTGGTTACTGATATTCTTCTAAATATATTCCTTTCTGTTCAGCAGAAGAAAGAAATTCATAAAGGATTGAAACAACATGAGGGTGAGTATATGATGACAGAATTTTCATTTTAAAGTGGAGTATCCCTTTAAGAACACTAGAAATTTAATTACATTGTTGAATTTAATACTCAATTATGAAAACAAATATTCATTTCTCATACTCTATGTAATAATTTATTTAAATGTAATGATTTTAGTGTTCAATGATTAATTTTTAATATATAGGCAAAAATAGTATTACATTTTTTGCATACAGTTTTCTGTAATGAAATCGTTAATCTGGTTTTAATTTTAATTTTAATCATTTAATTTATTTATTTAAATTTGGCAGAAAATGTCCTCCATACCACCGGGACCCAGTTTGCACGTCTAAATTAGTTGCTTACATTTAAAAAATGAGCATACAATAGCATAAAAAGTATTTTTAATGAACTATTTTTTAATGTTTAAAGGCAGGGTAGGTAGGAATGGTCTAAAAAACTTCTTTTTCAAATTTGTTTAAACTTTATGTTCATATCAATACATAATTAAAATGTAAGTACTCTGAAAAAGAAAGTATAAAAATCGAGTGTCTGTAGACCTCTCAGGACTGTTTTAAAGACAGTTCATTATTTCCATTCACTCCACCCCCTCCCTTCTGGGCTCCTTCCAAAGCCACGCCCCCAAAACACATGAACGCGCGACTCCAACCGCTGAGCTGAAGACGCATTATTTACCTGAGACAAGCAGAGAGGAAGGAGCACAGTGCATGTAGTGACATCATGTCAGAATCACATGTAATAAAAAAATCTAACGCTAATTGCTTATGAATATAAACAAATAAGATGTATTTTAGTACTCACTATCAAGCTAGCATATTGATATTGGTAAATTTAAAATATATATTTTTTGATTCGCTAACGAGCTAGTTATATAAGCTAAAAACAGGTTGCATTGATACACTTTTTTACATTACCATCAGTTATATTGTGATGAAGATGAATTTCGTGTAAGATTCATAACATATATGGTGTTCTGCATGTAGGGGTGGGAGATATTGACAAAAATGAATATCTCGATATTTTTTTCCAATATCTAGATATAGATATTCAGGCGATATTTTTGCCATCCTTCAAAGAAATGTGAGCAAACTGGCAAAGAAGGTCCAGTTGGTCTTTTGACTTGCTGCATTTGACCTATATTATTCTAGGCTATAGAAAAAACAATAAAGGAGCTAACTAAACAGAATCTGTGGCACCCCCTACTTTTTCCACTTACAAAAAAAAAAAAAAAAAAAAAAAACTTAACTAGGCACTTCTTGCAACAGTGATTATTAAATCAAACAACAATATTGTTGATGATCAATTCAAAGTAAAAAAAAATTAACATTTTCAAAACGGTATAAATCCATTCATTTTTCCCCCAAAACGCTATAAATCCATCTTTTTTTTTTTTTTTTCTAAATTTATGGTTTGTCTTTTTAAAAAAGTTTTTGTCTTTTATTTTTCGTGTTTGCATTTATGAGGAAAAAACAATATTACTTGACAGTTCTCCATTATGGACGCGAGCGCTCTGAAAGCTGCACTGAGACTTTCAAACTTTAACAGAGACCTCAAAACAGAAAGCACAAAGCCTTTCTTTAAAACGAATTTCGTTTTGTATTAATTGTATCTTAATTTTAATATTTTTTTTTTTCATTAATTCATTAATATTTTCATTCCTGCATTAAATACATAAAGTAAATATAGGCTATCAATCACAACATAAGGTGCTTGAACTGGAGATTATATCATCGTGAACCGAACCGTAGCCTCGCCTCACAGGCCTAAAAAATGTGGAATATATTTACAGAAATCTGGTTCTAAACAAAACCATCCAAAACAAAATAAAACTATGTAGCCTAAATGTGCATTTCTCCGGTGCATGCGTTCACTAGCCTACTGCGAAGATCGCGAGTCAAATATCGTCAACTTCATCTTTGCAGCCGACACAGAAATTAATAAACAATTAAAATGTCTTATTGCAATATTTTACACATTCATAATCATTACTTTTGCTGGTTCTTTGAGGCAGCTTTTTAGGTTTATGGCGTTTTGGAAAAGAGCTCTTCACGTACAAACACCGTTTCACCAAGGCACAGCAGCCCTTCAGCACATAAGAACAAAAAGAGAAAAAGCACGGACTTACTAATTACGAAACTTTGATGTGGTTGAACAGCTGAAACAGTCACAAATTCCTCTGCAACTCAAACATTCGAAGGAAGAGAACAGCATTACAGTTTTCAGCGCGTCCTCCTTTGATTGCTGTGTTGTGACTGGAAAAGTGCATGCAGGAGCACATGCGCAAAATGTAGGTTTGTAAAATGTCCTTTTGTAAAATAAAAATAATTTTAGGGCGAAGCAGAGGAGGTCGTGCAAGAAGCCGTGGCGTGCAACTAGGGTCCGAGGAAGTAGAGGCTGAGGACGGGGTGGTCGCTGGAAAGCTACGCTGATATTGACACGCGTTTTATTTCTTTGTTTATCCAAAGACTTTTTGTTCATTACCTTTTCTTGTACTGTCTTCTTTTTTTTGCCTTGTTTGCCTTCACTAACTGCATGCCGGTAATGTGAATTTTGATTGCTCTTTCTCTGCCATTGTTTTGCTATTCCTAGGTTCAGTGCCTCTCGAATTCCTCAAATCAAACGTGCGCGCGGCCGCGCGCAAGTGGGCAGATCCCGTGGCAAAAGGGTTGTTGCCATGGTTGCGAGAGAGAGTGACAGTCGCCTAAGCCAATCCTTTGATTCGTCCCGAATC
Source organism: Abramis brama (assembly GCF_963993115.1). Taxonomy (NCBI): domain Eukaryota; kingdom Metazoa; phylum Chordata; class Actinopteri; order Cypriniformes; family Leuciscidae; genus Abramis; species Abramis brama. The sequence continues at coordinate 55,842,415 of NC_139964.1, read as the reverse complement.
GAAATAATGAGCTGTGTTTAATACAGATTAAACGGTCTAGAGTCACTTGATTTTTATACTCTTTTTTTCAGAGTACTTACATTTTAATTATGTATTGATATATATAGAAAGTTTTAACAAATTTGGATCTTTTTTTTTTTTTATAGTCCTACCTACCCTGCCTTTAATGAACATAAGGTCCACGTTTAATAAAAATGTTCACGAAACTTAATGAAATGTTGAAAATATGTAAGATATCGTTAATTTAGTGAAGCTAGAATATTTTTTTATATTATTTTTTAAAGTAGAGGCTCTGTTCTTTCTTTTGATATATTGTATGTTCAGCTATTCATACAACCAATCTTATGGGGGCCATGAAATGTTTGTGAAAATTTTATAAAATCCTGAAGGTGACTGGCAACTTTAAAAAAAAAAAAACTGGCGGGGAAAGAGCTAATGGCGCTAATTACACATTTCACTATTATGTTCATCAAAGAATGACAGTAACTTGAGTACCCAGATACATGTGATACACCATTTAACGCAAGCATTCTCAGTAAAAATTGGCTCCAGATATGCTGTAATTTTGTTTGCTGTTTGTCAAACATTTTATTGAGAGCATTTTTTGCCCTATATTCATATGTTCCAGACAAAACCTACTGGTATAGCTGAAAAGTTAATCATGTGGATGTGTGAGGGACTGATTGTCTATGTGTCAGAGTATGCCTACAGTTACTGAAATGGGAAGTAAATGTAGTGTGGGTGACATACAGTTCTTGTTTTCACAAATACAGCAAATTCTCACAATCTATTTAAGAGTTCCTTTGAATACAAACGAAACACGCAGGTGGGAATCTGATGGTCTTGATAGGTACAGACCAAATTCCATAAGGATATGGGCTATGTTTGGAATGGAATCCTAGCATACTCTTCTTGCTGTATATAGTATGTGAAATTAGAAAGCATTATAAAATGCTTTACATTTCAAATAGAATGTTACTCTACAGTCATCTAGCATACGTTCAAATAAAACAGTTGCGTCATATTTCTCAAACAAATAATAAAAAAAACCTATTGGTAATCAAGAACGCCGATTAAAAAATGCAGATATTCCAGTTTATGCATTGCTTTGTGGGACACAGTATTTTAAGCCGTGTGTATTTTGGCAAATGTATGTATTCTGGATATCCGATATATGTTCTGTGTATTAGTATGAGTAGTATGGTAATATGCTGTTCCGTACATAGTTATGGAAATAAAATAATGACGCATAAAATATACAAAATATACACAGTCAACCCAAAACTTAAAAACATTACACAAGAAATAACTTTACTATAATGAAATAAGGTCTTATTGCCAGACCATCTTGGATATTGTGCACATAATTAAATATAAATTTACACACAGATTTAAAAATTAAAATTAATATAACATTAAAAATACAACATAGTTCCCTGTTTGATACTGGTTACTGTGCTTTTATCCCTCATTGTCACCAGTTCTGTTTTATTTCAGGCGTTTGTTTTGACCACCTTATCCTAATCAGGGTCCTTAGCGTCGTCTCCAGCACTGGAGGAGTGGCTACTGAGGTCAGCCACGCCTGACTCAAAATCGCTGCAGGTTGAAAGGTCATCGGGGTCACCGCTCTTAGGTTGGGCTGCTAGCTCTAGTGGCAGTGTGAAAGGAGGAGTGTGTTTCTCGCTTCTCGGTGTGGTGAAATAGTCCAGTGGGCTGCCGAGTTCACCCTCGCTTGGAATTGGACGGCGGGCCCGTTCAGACAACTTCTTGGTCTTCTTCCTCTCCCCTGAAGTTTTCTCCTTCAGCTCGACAATTCTCTGTTTAGGTAAGCAAATTTGAAGAGGTCAGAGTCAGTCAGCCGCAGTGCAGCATACTGTAATATGTAATGTCAGAATGAATCCCATCCCAGAGAGGGCGATGTGTTTTCAAATGCTTATGATACATATTATGTGATATTTATGCATGCATCTGTATGCCTTGTCCAGCGTCCGTCTCCCGTGGTACCTCCTGGTGGGTGCTAAGCTCCTCCTCCAATTGTTGTGACTCCTCCCTTACTGCGTTCAGGCAATCGGCTGGAGACTGTGAAGTCACACTTTTCTCTGCACGGCCGTACATCCCCTTCCAAAACCTAGAACATCATTTCCAGTTGATTAATCCTCTATTTCACAGTGTTACCCAACAAACCCATTTTATTCACTTTGCAAAGAACAATGCATTTAGGATGGTGATAAAATGGTTAATGAACCAGTATGAATTTATTTCTTCTGCTGAACACAAAAGAAGATATTTTGAAGAATGTCGGTAACCAAACAGTTGATCGGGCCAATTGACTTCCATAGTATTTTTTTTTTTTCATATTATGGAAGTCAATGGTGCCCATCAACTGTTTGGTTCCCGACGTTCTTCAAAATATCTTCCTTTGTGTTCAGCAATTCACACAGGTTTAGAACAACTTGAGGGTGAGTAAATGATGACAGGATTTTTTATTTTTGGGTGAACTATCCCTTTAAGTTTTGCTTTGTTTTCAAAAAAAATATTTAGACCTCGCGAAGATTTGAGAGGCAATCGTCAAAAGTTAAGTCTTCCTTTGGAATTTGCTTTTGCAGAGCATAAAAAAAGCATCTACTCTATGTTTATTTGCTCTATAACAGGCCAAACGGGCCTTAAACAAAAAATATATGTAGCCAGCCATTTAAAATTAGAGGCAACTACTACAATTTTAATCATGATGCAAACATAAGATGCTACACACATGCAGCATAAACATTTTTTTTTTTTTTACTAATTTAAATCATATATAAAATGTATAATTTCAAGATTTAAAGCAAAAACAGATTGGTCTGACTTTTGTGAAAATTATGCTATAATTATGCTAAAAGACACCTGCACAAACAAAAACAGCAGACAGACTGAATGACAATGAAAATTCTCTCTGACAGTAGGTGGCGCTTATATAACAGCAGCAGTATAGCGTTTACTTATTTACCGCTTTACACAAAGCAAGGCTGCTAAAAACACAACATTTTACGAAGGTAAGAGGCCATCTATTCTGAAGACAGTTCTCTTCAGAGATGCATTCATATAAACCCCTATTTCAATATTTACATTTTTCTTCCCATATTTCGCAAACAGTGAGCTTGCTGTGCGTGTTTACAGACTTCATAATATTCCCACACAAATTACATTTTGGGAAATGTTTGCAAAGCAGTTAGTGTGCAAGTCCGGAATAGATATCCGCCAAAATAAATCTTAAAACAGTTCCAATTTATGGCCAGTCAACCAGTGCACCTCTATTTTCTATTAGTGTTCAAATCATCCCCTGGGCCGGATTGGGCCGTATGTTTGACACCCCTGGTCTAAAGTCTATTTTACCAGTGATAAGTGTAATAAAATGGTTAGCATAACAATAGCTTTGTTCTACACTGTTTTTACCAAGTAACTCTTGTTTTTATCCATTGTCACACTGTGCCTCCAGGTAACATTCCTAAAAAGGACCACCATTTCATTTTTAAAACTACTTTCTTTCTGAAACACTTCCTGAATTCACTCGACGAGGCTTACATGAGAGGTTATTTGTTCAACTAATCAATCATATAGATATCTTAAGATTGGATTAACCTAAATTAAATCATTAAAAGGGACAAACCACCCTAGTACTTAAATCAAACAGACCCAACAGTCTTTTTTTTTATGTCCACAAAAGTGCCTTGGTGTAGGAAATTCAAAGGTGTCACTGCAAGCTATTTTGTGTCCAATATGGTTTCATTTTTCACGTTCCCATTCTTACAGTATGGACCTTTGTCATCTCTGAGCCAATTCAGAAGGAAGCACGACTATTGTACGACGTGAAGGAAGGTTAAAGGATCATTTAAAGGCATCAGGGGCATTCAAATTGGGTTGACTTACTTGAAGCAGTAGGCAGTGGTAAGAGGTTTCAGAACACCCTGTGTCTGGCTGTGGTCTATCCTGTACAGAGGGTTTGTGTATTCGGCCCTGTTCTCCCACAGGTGCGGCCACAAAGAGTGTGTTCGCTCTTGTAACCTGCATAGTGTACAAAGAGGGATATTGAATGAGTGAACTAGCACATTAAGGTAATGAAACCAAGCTGATCCAACAGTTAGATTATAGAGATGCACCGATTACAATTTTCTGGGCCGATTCCGATTTCCGATTTTTCATTAAGTTTGACCTGCCGAAACCGATTTTAGCCGATTCCGATTTCATTTTTTCTAACCACTTTACAGCACACACAAATATTTATTTTATATCTTTTCTGTAATAGAACATTTTACATATACATATTGTTTTGAACAGATAAACGCTATAGAACAGAACTATATAAATTACTCCAGGTTTGGGTAATTCACACACATCTAAAGTGCAGTGTTATGGAAGAACCATTTCCTTTTCACATTCAATATCCAATAATTTTTTTATATATGTATTTAGCAAACTAAACGTCTGTATGAAAACAGGGAATGGCAATAAAATAATATATAAATAAAAAATAAAATAAATATAGCCTTGCAGTATAAAGATATTTCTCAAAGCACACACACACAGGCCTATTGCAATCACTTGTACAAACTGAATGATAAAAAGTTTAAATGGGTACATTTTCTATAAATATTAGTCTTCGTTTTCTTTTCTGACATAGCCTACTCCAGTTCTTGTTAAAACACGCAAATTCTGTGCATTTTGGGCTCTTTTTTTGTGAAACCCTATTTAGGCTATTTTGTCCATCGAAAGTGTGCTTTCCCTTTAATTGAGCGTGAGCAGTGCAGCAAATAGACTCGGCGCCGAAACGCGCTTCACTGCTCGCGACGCTCCTGCTTGACGCTCACGCGCTGCTCCTGCTCCCGTTGTGAATGCACTCATTGATTAACATGCACGCCGAAAAAAAATACGCGCTTGCGGTCTGAACGGACGTAATTCACGAGGTTTTTACATGTGTGTTCCGTGTGCACGTGTGATGGTGATGATGCGCGATGTTAATCATGCGGCGCCCGAGTGCATTTGACCGGCATAAAATCGGCATTTGTCAGACTGACTGGCCGGTCGCCGGTCACGGCCGATCACGTGAAAATCGGCCAATTCCGGTCACCAGCCGATCAATCGGTGCATCTCTATTAGATTACCTTTTGTTTGAAACTCGATTTTTTTTTGTGGTTGTGGTAAGCCCTTGATATCGAATCGAATCTCAACCTCAGTTTTTTTTATTGCTGTAGTTGGTTACAACTTAAACATTCATATATATATATATATATATATATATATATATATATATATATATATATATATATATATATATATATATATAAAATGAATACTCAGTCTAAACTCTTGTCATCAGTAAAGTCTTTTGGATATTGAACTCTTGAACTAACCCTTTTTTGAAGAAGTATTGGCATGCTTGTCTAGTCCGCTTTGCAGCTTATTCTGCCAAGAACTGGCCACCAGGGGCGGACTGGCCATCGGGAGCACCGGGACATTTCCCGGTGGCCTGACGGTCGTTCTGGCCTGCCGGCTGCCGCTGTGCAGACGATCAGCCTGGCATGTGATAGGCTGGTGTGCAACTACGAATTAATTGACGGATCTCTCAATCGACGAATCAGGCAATGGCGGAGTGAAAATGACACTCCCACCCAACGTCAGCGACAGGTTATAAATCGTTCAAAAAATGGAGCGTAAACGCAAAGGAGGAGCAGAGAGGGAGCGTATAAAAAGGAAAAAAGCCCTGGCCACAGACGCAGCAAGCTGCTGCAAAATCCCAGCCATGTTCGCCAATAAGGGAACAGGTCGGTAAAGATTACATTTACATTATATTTATAATAATTTGGCAGACGAACGCTTTCATCCAAATCACTTAGATAATCACAATAAATAAAATTAAACCAACAAACGAGCAACAATATGTAAGTGCTGCTGTGCTGTGTCAAGTCTCGTTTCGTCTACATGTAGCATATTTTTTTAAATAACGTTAATAAATAAAAATGAATAAAAAGTAGACCGAATAGTGTTAGTGCAGGGCTCGACATTAAGGCTTGCCTGCTTGTCCGGGACAAGTGGATTTTTTTGTAGGACAAGTGGAATAGAAAATTAGTTGTCCCACTGGACAAGTTAAATTTCAAACAAAATAAAATGCCATGTTACTTCACGTTATGTGCCACTCATTACGTCTATAATTTTACATATATTTAATTTTACCGATTTGAGACGTCGCATAACTACCAGATTCAAACGGTGCTTTCGCGCGTTGGCTGGCGCTGAGCCAGAGTCGGACGCATAGCGCTGTCATATATCACAACTAACTAAGCAGTGTTTTCAACCTCATAATGTTTATTTTAGGTTTCAGATATTTAAATACACATAAGCACGAGTAAAACAATACATTTGGAGTTTGTAAAATACACACTGATGTCTGTGGAAGCAGCCATAACAATCTTTTCAAATATAATATCGCGTATCGCGTGACGCGTCGCCATGGAAACATTAAAGGGAACGTTCGCCTTGAAAAAACTCACTCTGGGGGTGGGGGTGTCAGAATATTTTAAACTTACGCGTGAAAGGGTTAAAGTCAAGAAAAGATCAAAAATATATATTTGTGTGTGCTGTAAAGTGGTTAGAAAAAAAATATAGGAATCGGCAGGTCAAACTCAATGAAAAACCGGAATCAGCCTAGAAAATTGTAATCGGTGCATCTCTATGTCTACAAAATTATTTTAGATATCGTTAGCCTCATAGCATAATTGCCTAAGTCGTATTTCAATGTCTTTGGAAAACAAGAAGAAACAAAAAATGACTTAGGCAATTATGCTTTAACCTGTTACATTAATAGGGTTAGCCTACAAGTTTATCAGTCCAGTAGATTACATGAATAGGGTGGTGGTGACTGCAGCAGCAGAGGTGGCCTGGCAGTGGAGTCAAATTCCCGGCCTGAATTATTGTCCCAGTCCGCCACTGCTGGCCACTCAGACAGGAAAAGAATCTAAACATGTAAAGGGATGAACCATAGTTCTCAGACAGGCCTCCACACCATGCAGACATCTGGCCTAGTTTTTCGGGGTGTTGTACACCGTTGGCACTAGCTGGTTTTCAGGTCGAATGAGCACGTTGAATTGGCGGCGCCCATCTGTGATCACTCTTATTGGCTGTTCCAGCTTATGCCTCGTTTCCACCGAGCGGTACAGTAGAGTTCAGTTTGATATGCAATTTTTGCCATTTCCATTGTCAGAAGTTGTGAATGGTACCCTAATTCCGAACTGTACCACTTTTTTGGGACCCTTCCGTTGGGGTACCTAGCACAGTAGTCCGGTACTAAAGGGTGGAGCTAGAGTCACTGCAGAACGTTGATTGGTTGACAGAGAATTGTCACTTGCGTGTGCTTTTTTGGCTGTGTTTTTCCTTGCAGCCTGCAGCCTTTGCTCAAACAAAGCTTGTCTTCTTCTTGTGACAAAAAGCCACATGCCGAGAAGCAAGAACAAGATTTGCTGTGTGTCCTTCATTGTTGTTCACTGTGTCGCTTTCTTCTTCGCGCGAGAATGACGTGGATCGCTACACCACGCCTATCAAATAAGGGTACTGCTGGTGGTGGAAATGCAAGCCGGATCATGGCTTACCATCCCGAATCGTACTGTACTGTACTGTACCGCTCGGTGGAAATGAGCCATTTCATTCTCATACGAGAAGAAAAACAAATATTTGCTGGTCCCAGGCTACACCAGCTCAGTTTTGCTGGAGAACAGTATGGCTATGCTGGTCCACCAGCTAGATTAGCACTATACCAGCCCCAACCAGCATAAACCAGCCTGGACCAACATGGAATTTATTCTGGTTTAAGATGGATAAGCAGGATACTACTTCCAGGTTCTGAACTGTATATCTGATGGACACTTTAGCATCCCATGATATCACAGGAGAGGAGTTGTGAATAGCAATGAAGCATCACGTAATACATGATTTTGGACGCAGCATTTTTTTTACGGTTTGTGTATAGCCATAGTCCTAGCTCTTCTGGTTTCCCATTTTGAATGACAAATACTGACCACTGCCACCTGCTGGTATGGAGAGGTATTTCCTCTCACGCTGAAGCAGTACGTACATAGTGGTTGGACATTGGCTGTAGTCTTTGCAGTGTGTTCAAACAAGTTTTTGGTCCAGACGCAAGCAACATGAGTTGACACCACAATCGGCTTTCGTCCCTACTAGTTCTTTGATCTTGGTTTGTTGTGTCTGGGCTATTAAGAGCTGTCAAAATATCAACGCGGCACCATGTGGCCCGTTCATAAAAACCTGTGCACCTGGACTCAAAAAAGTTACGTAGCAATAGCATCGGTTTGGATCCTGCCATTTTTGGGCAATTTTCCAGTAAACAGACTGTGGGCTATCTATCCTAGTACATCTAACACATCCCAGTTCAAAAAGTAATATTTCTGTCAAAGCTGTGACCTAGCAGTTATCCTACATGCTATGACACGTTGCAAGTCTGCAAGTGCTCATGGTGCGAGTACAAGTCTGGCAAATTCTGCTGATTCTGTTCGCCCCCTTCCCTTTCTATTATCCATATCCATGAAAAAAGTGGCAAAATGTAGTTGGTTTTCTTACTTCAAGTCTTTCCTTTCTTTCTGGCAATTGCCAATGAAGTTCCCGTACTGGCAGGAGTAGATGTGTGTGTGTAGCTGTATGAGGAATCGCTCATTGAACTCAAACGCACAGGGGAACTGCTGCATCAACTGCCACACACACTCCAGAAACTGGTCCATAACTGGGGAAACCTCCTTAGGGTCACCGTCAAGATGAGCGTACCTGAATGAAGAAGATTTTATGGTAACACTTTATTACGACAGTCCACTTAAGACATTCTACTAACTATAAGTAACTTTGCAAGTACAAATCAACTTATTCTACTAACCCAAACCCTAACTGACAGTCTACTAATACACTAATGAGAGTTAGTTGACATGTAGTTGAAAATTAATGAGTTAGTTACTTGCAAAGTTATAGTTAGTAGAATATTTAGATAGTCCACTGTAGACAATTTGCAACTGATTTTATTAATAAATGAAGATGAAATGTAATTATGTAGTAGATGAAATAGTAGAAGTAATAATATAGTTCACCTTCCAAAAATTCTGTCATCCTTTACCCTCATTTATTCCAAACCTTTCTTTTCTCAGATTTCATTTGTACTTTTGCATATTTGATGTGTTTGATGTGTCATATTACAAAACAAGAAAAGACTAGCAGTGTTTGGTGTCAGTGACATCACACCAAGACATGCCAAGTTTGAATATGCATGTATGCAAACTACTTTAAATCATTAAGTAACTTGTGATCGTATGACTTCAGAAGACTTGTAATATGTTGGAGTTGTATGGACCACTTCAAATATGCCTATGGTCACTGTGAGCTTTTGCTATATGGGGGAAAAAACAGTTTGAACATTCTTGAAAATTTCTCCTTTGTTTCATAGGAAAATTACCATTTTTTGGTAAACTGACCCTGTAGCATTTCATGCTTAGATTGCAGTGGCTCACCTAAAGCTTAGAGACGCACAGTCTAACACTGTATACTGTATGACTGATAGTTTAGTCACAGTATCTGTTATGGATTGAGTAATGGGACCTTTCTGGTTTTGCATGTCATCCATGTACAACAAACACAGTAGAAGAGATTCACAGAAAGCTGTTGCAAATTGAAATACAAAACAAACCTGTGGGAAAACTTGTGTCCAAATGACACCCAGTCCTTTTCAATCAAAACCTATAAGGAAGAAGACTTGTGTTTAAAAACTGAAGAAAAAAAAAAGATACCAATTTTGTTTTTATAGATGATGTTAGACCAGCATTTTTTGAGAAGCAAAGCAAAATGTATCAATCATCAAAGTTATTATTACCATCAGTCCCTTGATAGTTCTGTAGTATGAATCTAGTAGCACACTAGCCACCGAACAGGCCTGAGCGGTTCTGTCCCACCCGTCTGAACAGTGCACCAGAACACTCACTCCATCCTCCGCCACTGCCTGTGGACACACATGAACAGAATAATACATATATGGTTATGTCAATCACATGCTTTTCAAACTTAGGTTTTCTGCTTGGGTACTAAATCATCTTTAAAACTTTCTAAAAAAGTATTGCCTTTGCAATGAAGACTCCAGCATCTAGTACAGCTTTGATGTGTTTTAGCCACCCAGAGTTCTCCAGACCCCAGAGGAAATCACTCATGGTGGGAGCCACGAGATCACCAACTGCAACAAACAGACAGAAAAGGTGCCTTTCCATGTGGATAGGAAGTGATCACTGCTGGTACAGGAGTAATAATGATTAATCTGTCTACCTTCTATAAGCTTCTGTTGGCTGTTCCTCATGACATGGATGTTTTCTATGCCAATGAACTGCAGTTTTATGTTAGTGTAGTGGTCCTCATTCTCGTAGCCCTTCCCAGCAGCGCGATTAGCCATGGCATTCAGCTGAAAACAGTTACAAACAGCGTTTCAAACTCACAATACTGTTAGTATTTTGGATTATTTACACTATGGTACATTATGGCATACTGGTATAGTTATGGTAAGATACATTATGGCATAGTACATTACAACGAGAAATGTGTGTGTGTGTGGGGGGGGGGGTACTTAAATGTCATGAAATTGTAGCTATGCAAAAATACAAAGCACACACATACATACATACATACATATATATATATGAAGAGTTCAGATGCAAAAACCTCTAAGTGCCATCTGAAATTTTCTTCTAGAATGTTTTATCCAGCTCGTATATTTAAGTTCAGTAATTTCACATAAATGGCAATTAATAGGTAATTTTCATTGCCATTTAAGTGAAATTACTGAACTTAAATATATGAGCTTGATAAAAATGAACATTCTAGGAGAAAATTTCAGATGGCACTTAGAGGCTTTTGGATCTGAACTATAAGCAGCACAACCGTTTTCAACTGTGATTTACTAAGTAATGTAACTTGATCACCCAGTCATCATTAAAATAATTTTGTATATATATATACACAAATACAAAACAGTTGTTTTAAATTGTAATAATATGTCAAAATGTAACTGTTTTACTGATCAAATAAATGCACCATTTGTAAACCTAAAAGACTTATTTTTAAAAAATCTTAGCCACCCCAAACTTTTGAATGATTGCGTATAAACAGAAAGACAGATAGATAAGAAAACTTTCAAACTACCCCATCTAAATCTCAACAGCTTGTCCAACCTTTTTGTGTGTGTGTGTGTTTCTAATCTCTCACCTTTGGCCTTGTGTCCACCACATACATGAACTCGCTGACAGGGTTTGACTTCATGATGGCCTGCAGCATCTGCTCATCGTCTGAGGAGCGTGCACTGAAACCAGAAAGAGGCTGACTGCTCCGACAGATTGATGCCTAGAAAAGCAGTGGTGTGAGAATTTAAAAAGTGGGGAAGTGAAGACAACATATAACATATTAAGCATAAGTATAAAAAGTAAAAGCCAGCAAAGGGTTACTCTTGAGTTTAAAGGAGTATCATTATTTTTGCACTTACACTGGAGTCTCTGTGGTAGTAGGAGAGAACAGGAAGACGTCCTCGACTCCGGAACTTGGCACTGCCCACAATGACAGCAGGAGAGACTGACTTAGGCACATACAGCTCCGACGGGTAAGTGTCACACAACTGCCAATCAAAATATTCAGATTACAACTATTGTTCTACATTCTTAAGTTCAACAGCGGCCCTGTTTACTTTAGTAAGAAACATTTCTGTGCTTATGATACAAGATTCATCAATTCATTTTTTATCAAAATATTGCTCTGTAAAACCATCAGCTCTAAACTTGCTAAGCAATGATACATGCTTTTGCAGAAGATGCATTTTCATGTGATTTCAATTTCATTTTTTACAAAATTGTTTACTAGCCAAACCTCCATTGAAGAACTGCATTACCCATAAATTCACCAATCAGAGGTGTCGCTGTTACCATCAATAACTTGATTACTATGAGAATCTGGATGGCTTTTATTTTTTCCACAGAGGAATGTCATAGTTTATTCCACAGATGAATATAAGTCATAGTTTTGAAACTACATTAGGTTAAGAAAATGACAACAGAATTTTGATTTTTGGGTGACCTATCCCTTTAAGTACATAGTCTTCTACCTTTGTTCAGTATTCATATACATCATAAACAGAAAAAAATCCACACATCACATTTAATATTGTTTATGGCAGTATAATTTAAGGCGTAAAACTCAAACACTGATCTTTGAAATTTTGTGGAAAAGGAAATCATGCTTATTGACCCTGAGGATGAACAGGCATCTGAGCTCATACTGACTCTGTGCTCATGATTGGCTGCTGTGGCATGCCAGAGGTTTCTGGGTATTCCCATTCGAATGAATTCGGCCTTCAGGTCGATGAAGGCCCAGGCCTTTTCCCTTAACTCTTTATCCAGGTTGGGGTTAAAAGAGAAGCAAAAAAGCTCTCCATAGCGCTCTGCAAAAGAGAGAGAGACAAGTAAAAGTTAATGAGTGTGTGGGTCCCATGGGCAAAACTCACAAAGCTATTTAGAACTGTGCTCTGACGTTGCCTAAATTTCACAGACGATGTATTTCATAATGCACTGTGATGCAACAGCTAAGACCTAGCATTGTCTAAGCAAAAAAGCTACAGTGTTCAATTTTCACAGAAGAAAAAATGCAAATGTAAGGATAATTAACCATGCTTCGCCAAATCATATGTGAGTAAATTTGTTACATGACTTCAAAATGGAGGCTCACAGCTGACAAGACACTAGTTTAAACCATTTCTAGTAAAATGGTAGTGATAGAGAACTACTGTAAAAATGCTAGAGTAAAAACTTGATTATTGGTTAACCTTACCTAAGTCACCTTACGATGTAAATGGCTTAACATCACATTATGTGTATTTTTAATGTAAACAAACTGACATATTTATGGTTTTTAACAAGTAAAAACTATTTACAGTGAACATTCCCAGAAGTCTCAGTGCAACACATCACATATGGTTAAAATTTAACTAATTTTGTTTCTTCTTTTTTTCACCAGTAATGTAAATCAAGTTTTGTGTTACATTTTCTATTACCGGTATGTATTTATTTTAGTGCATTTACCTGATGGTCTTTTGTCTGTGTCTGTGACCCTGTGCATTTGAAACCTGGCTATCTGTCATGTCATGTGAGTTTCTATTTACCATATTTTTTTATTACCGAATTTCTGGCAACCACAGCTGGCAATCTAGAAACCCCCTAATTTTAATACCGAACTAAACCCTAAAAGATAAATGAAAGCCAATATACATTCTGCAACGACTATTCCGTGACGTTTTAAAGGAATAGGTGACTTTTTTGTACCTTTGCACTTTTTTACTTACCAGGATGTACAAAAAAAAAAAATCAAGGAACCACAGCACACTACCAGTACTTGCAAATGAGTATCAAAAATATATATATTTTTTAGCAACGTTTCGGTCTCACGACCTTCATCAGGCACTTTACCTGGATGTGAAAGACGAGTGAGGGAAGCAAGCACATCTGCACAGTCCTTCTCCTGTGGGATCAGCAGTCTATAAACATGGAAGTTCTTACAGCGGATAATGAGAGGGCTTCCTGATGGATTTGTCGGGAGTCTCTCCACATTACTCATCAAACTGTGCAGAATCTAGCAGAGCAAGAGAGGTCTTTAATGTAAAAATATTTATAGCAGATTAAAAAAAAAACAGAATAAGGTGACAAAAAATGCAGTTCAAGCAATTTATAGGAGACCAGTTAACATAGTGGATGACTTGTGTCACTGTGGTTTAAACAACTGGGGTCATTTTCAAGAGGAAGCTTGATTGTCTGCATGGAAAGGTTTCAATTCCTACCCAGGTCTCTTTGCGGGCCTCCGAGTTCTCTACAAATATAGTGTGAGTGGAGGAGAGGTATAATGTTCCCACCATACACTTCCTGGGGGTCAGCTTATCAAACATGCGCACATTTTCCACCTGGAAAACAACAAATCATAAAATATAATTTATATAAAATGCTACCAACCTTGTGATGTACATTATATATTGTCAACTAAAAAAAAGAATGTCCTACCCTACCAAAAAAATATAATGGCTCAGAAGGTCATGTTAATTATTTTGCAATAATTACAAATCACAATTTAGCTAGGGCCAGATCATCTATGTACTTGTCCTAACCTGGATTATTCTGCCCTTAATTACATTAAAATAGTAAAATATCATTCTAAAGAGTATTTATTTAAAATTAAATGGCATCTGCTGACTCTCATGGTGCATCAGTAGTGCTCAGGCAGAACCATTCAGATCTTGTTACAATGCACTATGATAGATGAAGGAAAATGGGGGCTTCGTTGTGGCCTATCATTGGGCTTATTCTGTCAAACCATTTATTTTACAAAATATTATTTTGGAAAACACATATTACGTTTTATTCAAAGCATATGCTATTCAAAATGAAAGAAATCTAGAGGATGGATGCTGCATTGAGAGCTATCATTAAATGCCGGGTCGGGACATAAAAGGACATCAGCAGTACCTTTGGTGTTCTGATGTGCTCCATTCTAGAAACGGCCGTCCAAATGATGCGCAGAAAATTAATCCCAACCGACCGGGGTATTGGCTCTTTATCAGGTCAGTAGTAAAGAGCAGGGCGTCGCATGTTGGTTAAAAGAACACCATTAGATAATAGTATAGCCCGCTGGTAGTGTAATTCAAGCCATGGTTCTGGTCAAAGTGAGGAGATCCGCCGTGTAGTGCACTCAGACTGGTACACGGTGGACAACGCGCGCGCACACACATCCTACGAATCCTACTATGGCGACAGCTTGCATGAATATTACCTACGTTGTGTGACGTTAGTCCAATAAACCTCACTGATTGGTTGAAAGGCAGACAATGATAGGTGGGATCTAGTCAGAAGGGGAATTAACTATTCTCTTTTGGAAGAAAGTGTGGTTTGTGAATTGTAAATACGGTACATTACTGGACGCTTTAGGGAGGCAACCAAGCAGAAATAGGCTATTTAATATTTATGATAAACCCCTCGCTATAGTAGGATTCGTACTTCGCATTACCGTGGATTATTTCACAAAAGCGCATGAGCAAGCATCTCTGTATCACTTGAAATACAGACTGTCGCCCTTGGAAACAATAAAGAATAGGGACAAGATGGTTGTATTTTAAACGGCACTCTATGTAAGGCTCCGAATAAAGCTCTGTATTATTTGAATAGTTGTATTGATTTATGTTTATATTAGCCTTTCTAGGATTTCAATGATTTACAGTGATTAGATCATTTAATTACGATTTAAAGTTGATTTCCAGTCACAATGGCTGAGACTGAGTCAC
The DNA here is from genome assembly GCF_963993115.1 of Abramis brama. NCBI lineage: Eukaryota > Metazoa > Chordata > Actinopteri > Cypriniformes > Leuciscidae > Abramis > Abramis brama. Next base: position 55,827,042 of record NC_139964.1, on the reverse strand, counting down.
AGTTTTGTCTTTTATCATGTGATTTCAAGCACGCAGTATTTTGTGCTGTTGTGTTTTTACATTTTGTAATAATATGCACCAATGTTTCACAATTTAGCATAAGTCATTTTACACCGCATTTCTATCATATGATGCATTTCCAACATTAATTGCTTTAATTTTATGATCACTCTTTTCATAGAAAAAAAAATCTTATTTTACGTGATTACGATAAATGTTGTTGTTTCTGTGGATTCAACATTTGTCCAGAAGGTGGCGATAAATTACAGCCATATGAATACGTTTGAACTATTTATACTGATGAACTCTGAATGTGGTAAAAAATAGAATATTTGTTTTATTTCTTTTAAGTACAGAATATGTCAGAGGAGGAGGTGCTGCTGGTTTATAATCAAAAGCTGTAGCCTGTTCTTTTGGTTGGGTTTAAAACTTCACTGTTTTTGTTTACTGCACTGCAGTTTAGGCCTAACTGTCAAATTTCTTCAATCCTTAACCCCCTATTATTATGGGACAACAAAACTGGTAACAGCTTCGAAAACTGGGACATCACATACATATTACACACCAGGTTTATGTAACTGACCTTCAGATATGTCCATGTGTTGCTTATTTATTGATTTGAATTGATTTGATTCTGATAAATGGTTTATAGGCTTATATTTTCAAAACCAACTTTGGTAAACTAGTTTTTTTTTTCCCCAATTGCAATACAACAAATAAAAAAAATAAAAAAAATAAAAACGTAAACTACGTCAATGTCCAGCTATTTTGTATTTCTTTCATGTATTATTATTTTATTTTTTTTGGTGCCTATCAATTAATGGATGAACGTGTCAGCTTTTATGCCTTACATTTACCACACCATATCACTGTATAATTATATACTTTTATGATTGTTTGTTTCTTTTATGAATATGAATTCATAAAGAGGTACAGTACATTTATCTGACTTGTTCATTAAGTTACAACTGTTTAAAGGCATGTTTTATAGTATTACCAGTGCTCCTCAAGAGTGTGCCGTAATATAACACGAAAGCTGTATGTCATTGTTTGATTTCAGCAAATCGCAATGAAGAGATCAACGCAGACAAGTCAACGCGATTAATATTCATGAGCCCAACAGCCTGTCAAGCACAAGCAGTCTCTACTGTAGGTGAAGATTGAGGTAAGACGAGAGCAAAAATAAAATATGAACAATAAAAATCAGTCATATTTGACTATCGTTTGGTAAATGTTGTTAACTCGATATCGAATGTATAGATACTGGTCTTAATCTATGACCTCAAAATGTCCATAAAGTTTTGTATAATTTGAGAAATATGCAATTTCACAATCACCTCAAACTCTCGCCATTGGTTGAGCCAACGTTGCAGTGTCGGTTACTAGGCCGTGTTTACACTTTTCAGGGGAATCAACCTGCAGATGTTTTACTTAGTCGTCTCAGTAAATTAAGCTTAGAAAGGCTTAATTTACAGCCTATGCTCTGTAGGCAGTATTAAGAAAATACACCAGCTGATGTTCCAGTCATTAAATCTGCTGTAAGCCATGATGGAAAACTTGCCTTGGCAGCAGAGTCTTTTCTCCGTCACTCTGCTTTAACAAGAGCTGTCAAGAAACAGAACAAGGCCTAGTTGATCACGCCTGCGCTTGGTCCTCTTTTCTCAGTGATGTAGAAAAGTAGGTTTTGTAAAGTAAAAAAAATTGCAGCATATTTACACATTTATTTTCACCGTTGAAACCAGTTGTGCTCCTTAATGTTTTTGTAGAAACCGTGATTAAAAAAAAGTTAGCATTATTTTTTAACACTGTAAATGTCTTTAATGTCACGTTGATCAATTTAATGTGTCCTTGCTGAATTTTTCTTTTTAATACATTAATATAGGCTACAGTACTGTGCAAAAGTCTTATGCACGTTAGTATTTTCACAAAAGAAAGTGGTTTTAAGCTTTATTTAAGCTTAAGTTATTTATATCTTTTGCTGTAGTGTCAATACGAAATATCATTCACATTTCCAAACATTACTTTTGCCATTTATTGTAATAATCCAGTGAGATTTTTGTATGCACAAGGAGTCTAACAACAGATAAAGTTGGGGTGTCACACTGTAATTAATTAAGATTCAATAAACAGAGTAAATATGATCATTTTACCTGTTTCTATATTTGACATGTGGCACCTGATTTGGCCAGGATGAGGATGGTAGGGAAAATGTGTCCTGACATGCACATTTTTTAATTATAACTAAGGCTGATATACAGGCATTTGTAAGAAACATTAATCTCTATAGTATATTAATTTCATATCTACGGTCTCTCTATTAAAATATGCAGTGATCTGCAAAATAACTTTTTATAAAAGGCTTTATAATTTATGAACCAAATGACTTTTACATGTTGTTTTAACTTTTGGAAATTAAACATAATGTTTATATACATTTTAATTGTGCTCTAGATTGTATCATAAAGTGAATATACATATACATAAAGTGAAAAACATACCTGAATTCACCCTACTGCTTCACTAAATAAGTGAACAGGCCTACAAATTAATGAATGGCTTGTTTTTTGTTCAGTAAATGTTATTAGTAACTCTATCCGATGAAGTCTGTGGTCAGGTTGAATGCCCTGTCCACAGGCCCCTAAGAGCGCTGGGTGTTTCTATGTAGGTTCTTAGATTAATACAAGGAGCCTGAGAAACATATGACCTGCAGGCTGCTGAATCATGTGCATGGGTGGTCAGGACAGTGTCTGTGTTTCCTTTCTGTTTAAGTGAAGATGGATGCTGCTATTTCTTTACTGAATGCAGTAACCAAATACCTAAAGAATGTTAGAAATTGGACCTAAAGGAGTGTTGTCTAAAGTTTGTCGTTTAGTTTAAATCCCAAGGATGATGCTTGATGCAGAATGAACGATGATAATAGACTTTAATGCAATAACACTACACAAGGACCATAAACGTTAACACAGAACACTGCACAGAGGAAACAGAGGACTTAGATACACAGGTCAGGTGATTACAGTAATGGAACATGGGACAGGTGTAAACTAATCAGACCATTGCAACTAATGATGAACTAGAACACAGGCAAAACATTGACAGAGCAAAACATGACTAAACTAAACAAGATAATAAAACTAAACATGACCGTGGCAAAATGCACCTAGGTTATTTATATCTATATTTTTAAATTAGAACTAGCTATTGAATGTGTGTGTGTGTGTGTGTGTGTGTGTGTGTGTGTGTGTGTGTGTGTGTGTGTGTGTGTGTGTGTGTGTGTGTGTGTGTGTTGGATGAGGGTGTTAAAATGCTTTGGACCGATAAAGAGTGAAATTAAAGCCGTTATCTAGACTGTTGGCTCCATCCATCCACCACAAACACACCAATCACTAGTGAATCCAGACTTGAAGTGCTAGCTGTAAAAACAGATTCTCAAACATTCTGTTCAGTTGCACAAAACCACTTAAATATGATTTTCTATTTAGTTTTATCTCTGCTGACATTTGAAATATCAGGTTAAGAAATTAAGAATTTACGCTTCTTTTAAAAATAAAGAATAAATGAACACATTTAAAGTCCTATCCTTCACTAGTACGTGTGCTTGGTTGATCGACAGTGATTGATTCAGTTCTGACAGTTTAATAGTACAATTTCTGTTTTTCATTTTAATAGTGAATTTTTAGTTAATATTTTATACAAACTTTTAACTTCAACAAATTTATGTACACCTTATTTTCTATCATTGTATAATATATATATATACACACACACACACACACACAGTATACATACATACATATATGGTAACACTTTATTTTACAGTGTCCTTATTACACGTTACATGTGGTAATAACTATAAGTTATGCTTAATTACATTCAACTAACCCTAAACCAAACCCTCATCCTAACCTAGTAGTAATTATTATTACTCAGTATTTAAATGTGTATTACTGTAACAAGGACACCTTTTAAAATAAAGTGTAACTAACCTATATATATATATATTATAGCCTATATACAGTATATTTACATCGGCCATATGAAACCCATATATTTTACATTCTTTATATTTTAATTTCCACTGGAATAAATTTAGCAAGAGATGTAGGCATGTGGATATATTGAAAATATAATCCAAAAAATATTTCACAAAAATGTTAATATTATTTATTGTTACAGTTAATAGTGGTGTTTGATAAGCCAAAGTTCACGTCCATTGAGGTAAAGCATTTCTGTAGGTCCAAGTGAAACCCTTGTCCTCTGCCACTGTTTGAGGATCTGCAATAATCTATGCTAGAACGTTGACATTCTCCCAAGTGAACCTGCTGTTGGTTCACTGGAACTCTACAAGCAAATAAAATTTATCTTTAACCTGATAACATTACCAGGTCAAGCATTTATTGCACAATAATGAGTCTGTGCTTGTGTTAAAATGTATGTGGCAACATGTATTGTTGTTAGTGATGAATAAGCTTAAAAAACACTGAGAGATACACTAACTGTGAACTGTCATCTCTCAAAATGGTGCAGGAGAAATTGAAGGCAAACAGAAAGATGTCATTCTAACCGTCTATTTAAGAGCATAACACACAGTTACACAGCACTCTGAAAACATGTACTGAATGTCAGTGGTTACATCTGTGGTTATGGTTACTGGCTGGTGTGTGTGTGTGTGTGTGTGTGTGTGTGTGTGTGTGTGTGTGTGTGTGTGTGTGTGTGTGTGTGTGTGTGTGTGTGTGTGTGTGTGTGTGTCGTTGTAGTTTTTCTACACATAATGTGTTATGCGTTAAAGTTTTTTCTTGCTGAATAACGCTGGTTCATTGTGAGTAAGACTGTACAAGCTGAATAATAACTAGTTGACTGTGTTGTGAAGTGGACAAAATATCTTTCCACAGCTTCATTCTTCACTGATGCTCTTGGTTTGTTTGTGTGTGTGTTTTGTCTCAGTGCATGTCAGCAGTTGTTTTCTTGGCGTCTAATATGATAAGCTTGGCACGAATTCATGGAGTTTATCTGGAAAACCAGCTGTGAGACTGAAGATACCATAGTCTATTATTGACCACTTGACCACAGTTCACTGATAAAGCAGCTCTCACTCCACTATTAAGCCAGGATATCAATTGGTGTGCTATTTTAACTTGGGCCAATAAACAACCACCCAGAACACCCTTGCAGCCATTTGTGCTAAAATCATTCAGAACACTTAGTTTAGTTTCTTAAACTCTCCTCAATGTTTATATCTCTTTGACTGTACGGCAGAGAAAATGGTGTATTTTTGTGTGATTTAAGGTGCGTCCCAATCGAGTACTTATGCACTATTCTGCCGTTTTGTAGTATAAATAGTTTTGTGTTCACACTGAAAATTCCAAAAAGAAAAAGTGCACTTTAAATACCTGGATGATGCACTTAACCGAAAAAAAACTAAGTGTGGCATGTTGGACAACTGTTGCAGCTTTATTTATGTAGTGGAGGGGGGAAGGGATATCAGACTCCAATGTTGAATGACAAAAAATCTTAGAAAGTTCATACACTACCCCCCGGTTTCACAGACGAGGCTTAAACTAGTCCCAGACTAAAATGCATGTTTGGGCTGTTTTAACTGAAAGCAACTTGCACAGACGTATCTTATAATATGTCAGTGTCATTGTTTTGTCTCAACATACACATCAGTAATGTTTTTTTCTAAGGCACATTTATAAAAGGTACTTAAATGTCCTAATTGAACTAAGGCCTAATCCTGGCTTAGTCTAAGCCCTGTCTGTGAAACCAGGCCTACATGTTTGAGTACATAGTGTATAATAGTGCGTATTGTGAATAGTGCGTCATTTGGGATGCAACTCAGTCTTCAGAAGCAAAAACTATAATACTATTGTTTTGGCAAATAAAGTATATTTTGCTAGTAGGCGGTAGCATTAGGGCCACAGAGTTAACTAACTTGCCTTAAAATTACTTTTGAACACTTTTTTTTTTTTTTTGTCCGGATCATTATCCATTAGCATAAGCAAAACTTGAGACTTTCATTATATTGACGAATTTGGTTAAACCAAAATTGTTTTGACCATAGGGTGACCACCATCAAACAAACCAAATGTGGGACGATTATAAGTTTGTGTGGGACAATGTGGGACATGTTACCAACACTAAAACATTACCTGAAACTGTTATATAATGTCTATCTTACTTAATAAAAACATTTGTATTCTGCCTTTCAGCTGATAAAAATACTTTGTTCTTTAGTTCCTTCCAGAATACACCATTACATCACAATGTAACATAACATGTCTTTATTTTACATGTCATTTAAATTCAACATCACTGAGCCCAAAGGCAGCAGGCATCATGAAGATAACTATTTTTGAAACAGTTCTGACCAAGTCCAACTAAAATCCAACAAAATAAAAAATGAACAAATAAAATATAAAACATGAAATTAGATAATTGACAGTCTTATATTAAGAATATATTAAACCAAAAACTTTCATATTTTTTAGAAAGGATGTGAATTTAAACAACCACAGCAGGCAACAAGTTGATAAATTCTGTTAAATTAAAATGTACAAATTTAAAGACCGAATTATCCATTTGTTAGCTGACAGTGAACACATGGAACAAATCATTCGCTCCACATTTTGATTGACAGCCGTCACAACCTACTAGTGACCGTGTTTACTCCTTTCTTTTCAACCATTGGATAGGATTTTAAAAAACGGCTGTTGTATTTGTACTTCTGATGAAGCGCTGTTAAAGGGATACTCCACTTTTTTTGGAAATAGGCTCATTTTACAACTCCCCCAGAGTTAAACAGTTGAGTCTTACCGTTTTCGAATCCATTCAGCCGATCTCCGGGTCTGGCGGTACCACTTTTAGCATAGCTTAGCATAGATCATTGAATCAGACAGGACCATTAGCATCTCTCTCAAAAAAATGACCAAAGAGTTTCGATATTTTTACTATTTAAAACTTGACTCTTCTGTAGTTACATCGTGTACTAAGACCGACGGAAAATGTAAAGCAAATCGCAACTTTTCATTTTCCGTCGGTCTTAGTACACGATGTAACTACAGAAGAGTCAAGTTTTAAATAGTAAAAATATCGAAACTCTTTGGTCATTTTTTTGAGAGAGATGCTAATGGTCCTGTCCGATTCAATGATCTATGCTAAGCTATGCTAAAAGTGGTACCGCCAGACCCGGAGATCGGCTGAATGGATTCAAAAACTGTAAGACTCAACTGTTTAACTCTGGGGGAGTTGTAAAATGAGCCTATTTCCAAAAAAAGTGGACTATCCCTTTAAATATAGGTGAAAAACTACGCCGCAAAAATAATAAATGAAATGCTTTCTTAAAAAGGCAAAAGAACGCATGCACGTTTTCTTAATATGATAATTAAAAAAACAACAGACTGATGAAAATGCGGGACATTTTCTCAATAGGCGACGTGCAGGACAAGGGGTGAAAATGCTGTGCGGTACAACGCAAAGCGACCATGGTGAATATCACTATATTCAATTTACACTACTGTAAATGTTTGGGGTCACCAAGTCTCACCAAGGCTTTGATTATTTTAAATAATCTGTAATATAATAATATACTGTGTAATATTGTGAAATTACACAAATTAAAGCCATTACTCCAGTCTTCAGTGTCACATGATCCTTCAGAAATCATTCTAATATGCAGATTTTCTGCTCAAGAAACATTTCGTATTGTTATCAATGTTGAAAACGGTTGTGCTGCATAATTTTTTGGTGGAAACCGTGATACATTCGGGATTCTTTAATGAATAGAAAGTTCAAAAGAACAGCATTTATTTGAAATAGAAATCTTTTGCAACACTGTAAATGTCTTTACTGTTTCTTTTTGTCAATTTAATGCGTTCTTCCTACTAAAAAGTATTAATTTCATTAAAAAAAAAAAATCGTACTGACCCCAAACTTTTGAATGGTAGTGTACACAATAATAATAATACTATTGATAATAATTTGATGATGAGGTGATTGTGGTCAGAAAGTGTATCCAGAGGAGCTGTGAACTCAGTGAACATGCATTCGGATGGATTATCACTGTTAATCTGAGCAGATTTGTGTGGGCTTTTAATCTCCCATTTTGAGTTAAGACCAACTTTAGTGAAACTGGCACATTTTATATTGTCTTTTCGTTTGTCATATCATCACCATCTCTCTCTCTCTCTCTCTCTCTCTCTTTCTCATCCACCAGGTCTAAAACTGCATGGACAGACTCTTTGCTGCTTAGCAACCAAGCATTCTAATACACACAGGAGGGCCCCATATCTCTACAGAAGTTGCAGCCAGGAGGAGGTAATATGCCCACTCATACGCTCACACACACACGTGCGCACACATTGTGTTTTCATGTTTTATGGGGACTTTTCATTGACATAATGATTTTTATACTGTAGGCTACTTTACATTTTCAAAAACATCACTTAGTATCACTATGATTTATAAGCTGTTTTCCTCATGGAGACCAAAAAACATAACGTCCTCATAACGTAGGGTTTACCTGGACCACACACACTCATATGCACATGCACACACACAGACTTTCTTATTCAGCAGTGAACTTCAAGCTTTATGACTCATTGTTTGCTGCGAAAACCCCAGCATCCTTCAACAGTTTTATTTGTGATTAAATGGTATTTGTATGTGATGTTTATGCGTATGTCGCAGAGCAGGAGGGATTGTCCCTGCTGCTGCGTATGCTGGCATGGAGGGTTCTGGGTAAGGGGAGAAAAATGCATTCCAGGGCTACCTCCGAAAAGTCACTGGCTCTCTGACACATATACACACACACACACAGAGTCAATTCTGGTTGGTTACTGCGGCACGATTTGGCTGCAGCTACAGATAGAGGGGAGGGGTCTCTCTCTCTTTCTCTCTCTCTCTCTCTCTCTCTATGAGTCTCCGCTCAGTCTGAAACTGCGCTCTTGCAGTGCTTTTGCTGGCAGGATCACATGAAACAGGACACTCTGTCCGGGACGGGTTTACCTGTGGAAAATGTGCGTTTTGATAAGATGAAATACACTCTAGGATTGATTGGAAACACTTGAAAAGCAGGTACGTTTTCTGTCATATGTAAATCATTAATTGCGTAGTTGCACGACAGAGCCTCTAACTTTTCTTCAGCTGTATGTATGAGAGGGATGTTTTCATGGTCAGCAGGAGCTTTTTCAATAACAATCACAGTCTAATAACTTATATTAGGATTGGAATGTAGATGTTTATACATTAGTGGAGCATTGAGTTTGTTCATATTGCGATTTGCACCTCATATTCACCAATCTATGTATTTGTATGGTGCCACACTAATCACATGTACAGTTATGCAATGTAATGTTGATTTGATTGTGCATGTGATGCTGGTATTGATAAGTGTGTTTGTTCTTAGACTCCGAATCACTGTGGCATATATGAATGATGTAGTTATTAGAGCACATCCTCTTTTCGGATGCTTTCCAGGGCTCTTTGACATAACCAGGGTGATCTATTGATCTGTTTATGCATGTTTCCTTGCCACAACATTACACACACCAAAGTCAAAATGCACCAGACACGATCACTGCTTTAGAGGGACGTGACACTGTGTTATATGCATCTACTTGTATATACCTTACTCTACCTAGCCTGATGAAACTCATAACCACTAACCACACTTTTGTACTTAATTGACCCATAAATCTATCTTTTAATGGAGCACTGTAAAAATAATGTCATCTGTAGAGGCTTGTGGGTATTTTGGTATCGGAGACAGTGCAAATACCAAAGTAGACAACTCATCTCTATGGCAACTGTTTGGTTCCGACAGAAGTATTTGGGAAATATACTGAAATCCAGAGGAATTGAGGTTGCCTTTACCTGTTTGAGAATATTCAGTGTGAAACTTCCTTAACTTGCATCAATGTGTTAATACAGATGGGTTAAAATAGTGTTTGACTGTGAAATGATCTTCTTCACAAAAAGGCTTTTGTAAGCACAAGTATATGGCATTTCAGTTTAATAATAATAAAAAAAAAATTCTACATCATTACATTTTGATTTTGCATAGAGTTCTCATTTCCCAGTTGCTCTCTGTGCTAAAATGCATTGAAGCATATTGAATGTAATAAGAACCTAATGGCAAAACATTAGACTGAGCTGATTTCAGTCAAAAAAAAGTGTAGTTGTAGCTTCACACACACAAAAAAGGAGAATAAAAATGATTAGTCATGGTTAAAATTACTAATTTCATCAGTATAATTAAGCTGACATAACTTGAAAAACAATGTGTGTTCAACTAATAACATAGAGGCCTGTCATTTTGTGCAACCACTTAAATTAAAAAGCTTTTTTTTCCATTGCCATTCTCATGTATTAAAAGTGCTTCATTTTACTTATTAATATGTTATCATCATAGCCATGAGCACTATATGCGGTCACATGTTTTTTTTTTTTCCTAAGCAGCGTAATTACAGCTCACAAACAACAGCACACTGCATATCTGATCATTTGCAAATAAACAAGTGCATTCTTGTTTCAGAATATTCGTGGCATTACGTCAGTTTTAGTATTTTATGTTGTAGAATAACCCACCATATAGATTCATTGTAAATAACATTGGGGTTAACATTATTAAGCGTACCAGAAAAACTGACTAAATCAGTATCAACTGACCCAGGGTCCTCTGACTTTTAGTTCATTAATGATTGCCTAAGAATTCAAGCACCAGTAGATCTTTAGCTTTTTCTTAATGTATTTAGCTTTTCTTCTAGTCAGTTTATGGCTTGTGTGCAAATTTGGACTTGACGCTCAGGCATTAGAATAAGCCAATGAGATCAGTTTTGGCACCGAGAGCTACTCTTGGGGAATAAACACCCGCTTTTCAACCGCTGTAGCACCATCCTGCTAATGCTCAACTATGCATTATAATTACACAGTATGGAGAGAGAGAGAGAGACACAAAAGACTAATGCTCATTCTATATCTATATTTTATTCTATAGTTTACAGAGGAATCTGTTACTTTACAGTTTCACTATACAAAATCACTCTTAAGATATCTTTATTAGTATTTCTCTGCTTGTGCAATGCAACCAGACTGTTATCAGAATGCATACGTAAGTTATCACATTGTGCAAAGTTCATCTGTTTCTGAGTTTGTGCTGATTTCAATGGAACAGTTTTTAATGGAACAGCTTTAGTCCTCAGGCTGCGTCTACGTTTACCTGACCAGGGCACTTAGACAGGTGTCTGCATGTTTGAGAGAGAGACCTCTATTCCGTCCTCCGTGCCTGAGACTATTTTTAGGACTTAAGTGGAATGTGACAAGAGGAATAAAACATTTAAGAATTAACAGTGTAGTTTGATTAAGCTTCCAAATGAACATTTTTTAGGGTTTTGTGTTATGCAAGAGTGATTGTTCATAGGGAAACTAGAGGAGAGTGCTGTTAGAATGAGAAAGACTAGCTTGAAAACTGAGACACTGTGTCATAATCTCACCCAGCATCTCGGAAAGAATGACATTTATATGGAGGTGTAACTGGCCGTCTTAATAATTTATGTTATTTAAGTCATCGTCTACAAAGCTGATCAGGGCTGTCTGCACAGGCTTTAAGTCATATAAGGACAGTAGAGGTTGCAAACACAAAGAAATGCATTTTGTAGCCTTTTGTTTGTCTCCTTTTTTTAAGCAGCCTGAATTTTGACAATGCTAAAAGTGGCCAAAAATAGTTGTGATGCTAAAAGCTTTGTCAGGTCATTCATTGGTGGTTTAAGAGGGCATAGAAGCTTTTCGTCCTCACATGTTGAAATATTTTCATTCTAGGTCATCAGCGTGATTCGTTGTTAATGGAAATATCCACCTAATTACTAAACGCCGTGTTACAGAATGGCTGCGGTTCCCAAATTATGAATATTAACCTGGGGAATTATGCAGGTGCTAAATGTGAAATGATGCTCAAGATGCTGTGCAGAAATATGATCAGATATTCTGTAAGACTATAGTGGTGGAGTATGTTGTCATTTTAGTTCTGGGAAAAACACATGTATTGTGTATCCTATTGACAAAGAAACACTGTGACTCTTTGGAAGGTCATACTGAAACTTAAGTCCTGGGTTTTCCGATACCGAAACGGCTCAGTATTGATTATATAAGTTCATTGGCCATCTTCTGATGTTGCTGGGGCCCTGGGCTCTGAGAATTGTTCTAGAAATCCACTCAGTTCAGTACTTGAACATCACATTCAATCTCTGGATCATCCTGTCAGGGATGGAAGCATTAGCCACCCTTCGCTTCACTGTTCTTTTTGCCCAGAGGGCCATTGGGTAGACTAGTAAAAAAACTGGGTTGATGTCAGTCATTCACTGGTGTGATGATGCCATAAAGCACCATTCCCATTTAAAAGCACATGCAACTTCAGATTTTTAAGCCTGGTGGATTTTGAAAGCAAAACATTTGTATGTTTGATAGCTAAGTTTTAGCACAATAATTACGGTGGAATAAGGAAAGGTGTTTGTGGCACTGTGGAAAAAGGCCTATAGCTTGAGGATGATTATTGGGTGTTAGATACATGCACCACTACGTCATAGAGCTCATCGACTAAACCTAAAATATATCCCAACAGTCCTGACATGTAAAAAAAATGCAAACTTTTGCCCTGTGACCTCAGGCACATGTTTACACTCTGTCCCAAATTGCAGAATTCTTTGAACTCTCTCTTCAAAACTGTCTCAGATTTGAATATATATATCAAGTAACAGAGGCAGGGTGGAATCGTTTTTCTTTAAAAATGGCAACATTTTATTGCCTACTTTACATATGTATGCATGAAGGTATACTTAATAATATTTTTAGTGCATTTTTGATCAAATAAATTACCTTTCATTAACAGGATTTACATTTTAGTTAGAGGAGACAAATTTTTTTAAACTAAAATTGTCTTTTATTTATAGTAATAATATAGCCGTTCTTTACAAATTTTAGCTGTGCATTTAGCCTTGAGATTTATGATCTATCCCGGTGTGATGTCCGCTCTGAGTTATTTCAGTTGACAGGCACGCAGTGCAGCACAACAGGGCTTGCTTTTATCGTCAGCCAATTCATTGTGTCTATGTGCACCTCAATGTATAGAAAACTATGCAAATCTGTCGGGTGTGTGGAGACCATAACAGAGAGTGTTGAGAAATGTGACTTGTCTTGTAACCTCACCTTTGTTAACCCAATGCAAACGAATGTCGCTCTCTCATTCTCATCACACCCCGGGGATAAGAGGACTGACCCTAACACAGCAAGAATCATTGCTGCAGTATGTCTCTCTCTCTCACTCACTTTCTCTCTCTGGCTATCTGTCTCATCATCGCTATAATCTGAGATGTTAAAGCAAGAGTAATTATCAATCTCAGAAGATTACAGTGGCCTTGGACAACCAATGTTACACACACTCAGAGAGCTATGCAGGCCAGGGTCATGTACGTCATTTTCTGTATCCCACTGCTATCTGAGCTGAGCGCATAGGAAGCAAGAAATTGTTACATAATATCAAAATCACTGAACGTACAGTGATATAAGACTGTGTTTTTTTCTTGTTTTCTATTTCAACTGCTAATTCATGAGGCTTTTTTCTGTTTCTGCTGGGATTCGTAGTTCCATCAACATTTCTGGGCAAGACTTCATAGTTCAGCTCTGAAGGTTTTAATAAAAAATGTTTTGTAGCTTTTAGTCATGTTTTTTTATTTTTTTTATTTTTTATTTTTAGCTTTGACTTTCTGACTTTCTATGCAAGCTCTATTAGGCAAAATAAAGAAGATATACACTTTCCAGTTCCAGTAACAAATCATGCTATTTTAGGACCCCTTGGGAAAAAGTCAACACAGGACAAAAAATGACTTTTATCAAGCACTTTCACAGTATGAATTTCTTTGTTCTGCTGAACACAAAATAATATATTTTGAAGATTGTTTGTAACAGTTGTGGGGCACCATTGACTTCCATAGTATGGAAAATAAATACTATAGAAAGTCAATGGTGCGTCACAACTGTTTTGTTACCCATATTCTTTAAAATATCTTATTTTGTGTTCAGCAGAAGAAAGAAACTCATACAGGTTTGGAGCAACTTCAGAGTGAGTAAATTATAACAGAGTTTTCATTTTTGGGTGAACTATCCCTTTAAGTCCTTTATGCAACATCTATACTAGTTCTACAATCACTGGTTAATTGTCACAGCCATATCACCCTGTAGCCCAAAACTGGTTGCTCACTGTAGCTAAGCAGGGTTGAGCCTGGTCAGTACCTGGATGGGAGACCTCCTGGGAAAACTATATTGCTGTTGGAAGAGGTGTTAGTGAGGCCAGCAGGGGTTTTGCCTGTGTGTCCTAATGCTCCAGTATAGAGATGGGGACACTATACTGTACCAAGCACTGTTCTTCAGATACAAATGTAAACCAGGGTCCTGTGTGACTGTCTGAGGTCATTAAAAATCCTATGGCACTTCTTGTTGTCCTGGCTAAATTCCCTCCATTGGCCCATATCAATCATGGCCTCCTAATAATCCATATCCACTGAATTGGCTCTATCACTCTCTCTCCGCACCTACAGCATCTCATTAGTATTTAAACATCTCATTAGTTTTGAAGAAGAAGATGATCCCATTTTTGTCTCTGTTCTGCATCATTAAGTTTGCTCATCTCGTTCTCCGGAGTGAAATATGAACTTATGTTGTGAGCAGCTCTCTCATCATCAGCAGCCATATCTGCCACGTAAGCATATCTCAGGAAGGTCAACAGAGGAATAGTTTGCCAACAACTTATTTGTTTCCATGTCAATGAGATGATGCTATTCATTATCATTTGTGACATTTTCAAAAACTATAACCACATCATAACCTGTATACGGTTGATATCCGCAGTCCTACTCAATACTTCACAAATAATGCTTGAATTTTTGCAGTGTCATGAGGTCACCAGCTCTTAGAAAGGGCATAGATGCATTTTGGCACCCACTCATCTTCCCAACCCGGGTAGATATCAGCCTGTTCTTTGTGTTAAAAGATTACTTTTGGTGTATTCAGCGAAAGGTTTTTGTGAGCAGAACAATCAGACTCTTGGTCAAGACCATTCAGCATTTGTCTGGAAACACAAGGACACCATTGTAGAAGTAACTGTCACCATTGCCTTGTGTGTGTGTGTGAGAGAGAATGCCCTGAATATCAAAATAAAAGCCTTCTCCTTTTATTAGCTTTTATCTGACCTACATTATCACCCTCATTTAATTGAAAAGTGTGACTCTGACATAACACCGACTTGATCGTGCATGTGTACTATCATATGATTTTGCGTAAACTATGCTAAAATAAAGAAGTTTTCATGCAGGCAGCTTCAAACAATCTTTCCATTACTCAAGCAGACTGACAGCTTTCATGAGTCAATTTTAAGAGAGATAAAGATTTTTACATTATATTATAATATATATATATATATATATATATATATATATATATATATATATATACAGTACAGGTCAAAAGTTTGGAAACATTACTATTTTTAATGTTTTTGAAAGAAGTTTCTTCTGCTCATCAAGCCTGCATTTATTTGATTAAAAGAAAAAGAAAAAAAAGTAATATTGTGATATATTATTACAATTTAAAATAATTGGTTTTCAATTTATTATACTTTAAATTATCATTTATTTCTGTGATGCAAAGCTGAATTTTCAGGATCATTACTCCAGTCTATCACATGATCCTTTTATTTTGAATAAATGCAGTTCTTTTTAACCTTTTATTCATCAAATATATTAGGCAGCAGAACTGTTTCCAACACTCATAATAAATCAGAATATTAGAATGATTTCTAAAGGATCATGTGATAGACTGGATGTCACATGTGACACTGAAGACTGGAGTAATGATGCTGAAAATTCAGCTTTGCATCACAGGAATAAATTATTTTTTAAAGTATATTCAAATAGAAAACTATTATTTTAAGTTGTAATTATATTTCACAATATTACTGTTTTTTTTCTGTATTTTTGATCAAATAAACGCAGCCTTGATAAGCATTAGAGACTTCTTTCAAAAATATAAAAAAAGTTATAAAAAAAGCCAAACTTTTGACCTGTACTATATATATAGTTGAACATTCATTTCTTGCAGAAGTGATATAAGAGTTTGTAGAGGTTTATGCTACATTATCCTTTTTGATTTTTCCTATAGAGGAGTAGTTACCACTAGAGGGCAGTCAAGTCAAGTCCGTTATTATTTAGTCAAACCTTTATTTACAAAGCAGCTTCACATTGATCACAGGACAATGATTCAGTGATGTAAAATTAAAATAATTCAGTGCAAGTGAAATTGCCAGTATGGAGCAGTAGTGCTCTTGTTTACACCATTATAAAATATTATATTCTGGCTTGTTGTCATCTCATCTAGATTTGATAACTTTGAAGGGTATCTTTGGTCAAAATTCGAAAAGAAAAATTGATTTTCTTTTTCTTATATGACCCTGGTTTCCCTGTGTTTATCTCAGGCTCTATAATATTTACATATCTAACAGTACATATCAGGACTAGATGAAATGTAATTGACATGCTGTTGTCTTTTCTTGTTTTTTAGAGTCATTAAAAGGGTGTCGGCAAAACCATGGACGCCATCTTCTGAATGATCAAAGGAATAGACTTTCTATGATGAGAAACACTGTAATCCCATCTTCTACAAAGTTAAGTATTAACTGTTTATCAGGGCTGATTTGGATCTAGCTATGGGGGATTTGACTGTCTGATAGTGTCTCAACCCACGTGTCTCATGGAACCACCAACAAGCAAGTCTGAACTTCCACCTCCTGCACTTCCCAAGAGATCTTCTCAGGGATCTCAGCATGGGATGTGTCTTCCGTTACACAGTAGTGACCAGAGTAACAACGCTTTCACCTCTGAGTCCTCTCTGTCTTCATCCAAAACCTCGCTCCTGTACGATAGAGACGAGACATCACCGGACTCCATGCGTAGCTTGAGCAGTCTGAGTAGTGCCAGAACAGATAGTCCTCTGGATGTGGACATGCCAGATGTGGAGATGGGAAAAGCAACGGCCAACAGTGATGATTCAGGCATACAGAGCCCAGACTGCAGACCAGACTACAGTGAGGACAACGACAACTCAGTGTCTGTGTATCTGGATGCTAATGAAGACTATTGGAGTGACAATGACAACCGTAATGTCACTTTGATGGTAGCACAGAAGGTTGGTCAAACTGATGGTGATGATGCATTCTTGTGCTCTTCAGGAAATGATGATGATGATGACACCAAAGAAGAAGAGGAAGAAGACTCTTTTCTTTCTTTATCCTCTGTAGAATTAATGATGAAAAGCCAAGTTGTTGTCTCTGCTCTGGAAGTCTCCACCAGCTCTGAAGTGGTAATGCCAAACAGTGTTTTACCAGACATTTCTGAAGGCCAAACAGCAGAAGTGCCTAACATGGCTACGGTGAATGAACCCCAGAGGGAAGTTGTCCACGAAAATGGGGAAGTCTCTGTTGAGTCGTCATCAGCCATTCAAAAAACTCCCATCATGTATGAGTCAGTGGTGTCTCCTGAAAACAAAGTCTCCATTTCAATAACAAGTACCAGAAACACAACTTCTTCTCGCTTATCCATCTCAAAAGAGCACAACCATCCAAAGTCCACAGCAAAAAAGACCAGTGATCTTGCAGGACATTTTATTGCCAAGCCTCCTACAAGGGCTGCTCTGGCCAAAGCCACAAAACCTGAGGAGAAGAGGTTCCCCAGGCCAGACCTGAGGAACGTGAAGGCCAAGATCATCTCCAGGGCTGCCTCTGTGCCAAGATCAGCCAATCCAGCAAAAACAAACACGAATGTTAAGCAGTCAGCTTCAGGAAGTGTGAAGGTTCCTGCTAGTAGGAAGGCGGAAGATAATGCTGTTGGAAAAAGAAGCAGATCATCATCAGCCAATACAAGAGGAAAAGAAACAAAGACTTGCCCAAGTGAGGTTGCATCTAATGGCGGTCAGGAGAAAGATGTAAACACTTTATCCTTGCCAACACAAGAAGAAGAAACAACAATGAAGTCAGAATGTCCTTCTTCAAATGATTTAAAAAATGAAGGAGAACCTCAACAAGCTGGGGAAGAAACCTCTAAGAGTAACAGCAAGGTTAGTGATTCAGATGTCCTCTTATTCAACTTCTCTCCTGCAGTTTAATTATTGATTGTTATAATTGACTTTTTAACATCTAATTTTAAGCATTACAAAACAAAAAAAAACCCATTTATATATATATATATATGAAGGACATGTTTATTTAAGTTTTTTTTTTTTTTTTTTTACATTTAGAAAAGTTTTTTTACATTTTGATAAAACTTTTATTAAGGTTTATTTATTTACATTTTACTATTATTAAACTGTTACAATTTTTTTTTTTTACATTTTAGTAACAGAGTAACAGTAGATACATTAGTAACAGTCAATTTTTTATTACTAAAACTTTTATTAAGGTTTATTTATTTTTGAAATTTTACTGTTATTAAAACTTATTAAAACTATAAAATATTATTATTTAATTAATACTTTACATTTTACCTTTTATTAAAGTTTATTTAAACCTTATTAATATTAAAGCATATATTCATTTCTTATTTATTTTTTACAATTAGAAGGTTTTTCTACATTTTAGGTTTATTTAAATTAGTTTAATTTATTTAGGTTTATTTACTTTTTTACTATTATTAGTACTTTTATTAGTATTTTATATACATGTTTTCACATTTAGAAAGTTAGTGGTTTATTTAAATTTTACTATTGCTATTATCAAGTTTTATTTGTGTTTTTATTATTAATCAACAGCTTTAATTATTATTAAAATGTTCATTATAGTTTATTATATTATTATTGTTGTTTATTTAAATTGAATTAATATTAAAGCATTAATTATTTTTTTTCCATATAGAATGTTTTTAGTATTATTATGAAAACTTTACAGATTATTTATCTAAAGTTTACTATGATTAAAACTTTTATTAATATTTTATTTAGTACATTTAATATTCACACTTACATATCTTAATGAAGCATCTTTTGTCAAATAATCTCTACTAGGATGCGCAGAAAGAGTCAGACTGAGAGCTCAGCCAGTTGAAACATGTTTATTTTAATCACCAATAGAAGAAAGTATTAATATTTAAGAAGTATTCTTGATTCTCAACTTGTGTTAAATGTGATCAGATAGACCTTTCAAGTTGTTTGTGTCATTTATAATCATACATCCAAATCTTGGTCTACTTAAACTGAAATGTTAATTTAAAGCAACATATCAACAGCAGTTGTCTGTTTCCATGTCAATCTTCTCCTTACGATGAGAACTGCTTCAACAAGTCCGACCCTATACGTGCCATCACATGATTGTGCTATGCTGTTATTCAGGCTTAAATGTGTTATTAGCTTGGGTCGAACCAAATGTCAAAAGTAAATGAAGACCTAACAAAAGGTTTTTCAAATGTAAATACAGTGATTAGAGGTTTTAAATATGTTCACTGTCCAGAGTCTTACAGCAAGTGCTTTTGCATGTTTCTGCTTTATTATCACTGTTAAGAAACACCCAAGAGCCAGTTCCCTCTCTCACTTTCCTGCCTTTTTCAACTTGGTTAGAGAACATGAGTGAGATGTTTTTGCCAGTAAAACAACTGTCTTGGAGGGAAAAGAACAGAACGTGGAGGGAAACATTCCTTAGTTTAGAGGACTCGTGAACACTGATTCAGACAACAGAATCTTTCCACAAACTCACTCCATGTGTGTGTTGAGTGTTTAATAACGAGGGGGAGAAAAGGAAAAGATTTGGGCTGGTCCTGGCATCAGAAGCCCTGAGGGAATAACACAATAGAAACGTTTTTCCCTTTGCTTTTTTCTTTTTTTTCTTCTTCTGCTTTTTTTTTTTTTTTTTGGAGCAGGCGAGTCTTATTTCCCCTCCCTCCTTTCCGCTCCTCCTCCCTCTCCTTCAGCGCTCTCGCTTCTCTCTCTCTCTGTACCGCTGCACATTTTCTGTCTGTTCTGTGGAATGGCCAACACTATGGTTACCCTGCGGCGCCCAGAGTTGGGATCTCTGGCTTGGGATGCTGTGACTAACCAACGACTCTTTCTCCAGACTGTGTCTTCCAAGCTGGGACCATCTCTAGGGACTAACAGTACTTCCACCTCTGGACCCCCAGAAGCCAGACTGAAGCCCTCTAACAGAGAAGCCCGACCCACAGGTAGTCTGGGTCCACCGGGAGGACGAGCGGTTCAGCCGGCTGGTGAGTTTTGCTTGTTTAACACAGAACATAATCTCACAGGCATTGTTTAAGGAAGTAGACAGAGTAAACGCTACAGTGGAAGAGCCTCTAGGTTTGTTTTGTTCTGTGTAATGCTTCCTGTAAGCTTATACTGATATTATAAGTGTTTTACCTGCATCACTGTCACAGTTCAGGTAACTGTGCTAGAGTGAGGAATCTAAAATTCTTCCTTTCTAAAATTCAGCCTTTCTGCTGCACATTTGCAATTTAATTTGACATTGCAGGGTTGTGATTTTTTTTTTAAGTGTGCATACATATTGTTTTTATTTAAAGCATATTACTTAATCTTAAAGCTAATTAAGCTAAACTATAATGATTGTTATATTTATGAGAAATTTAGAAACTTTTTTAAAGAAATTAATATTTTTATTTAGCAAGGATGCAATAATGATTAAAAGCTCACCAATTCAGTAAAACACTTTTAATCATTATTGCATCCTTGCTAAATAAAAATATTAATATCTTACTGATCCCAAAAAAGTAAAATTAAAAACATAAATAATAACAATCATTAGTTTAGCTTAATTAGCTTTAAGATGAAGTAATTTGCTTTATATTAAGAGACCTCTTTCAAAAACAGAAAAATTCTTGCCAATCAAAAAAAAAAAAAAAACTATAGTGTGTATATTTTATTATTATCTTGTATTATTTTTTATAATTTATTTAGTCAAATAATCGACTTCTCCATCCCTTCTTCAATTACTAACAATTAAAAAATAATAATAATATAATAAAATAAAGAAATAAATACCTAAACCCAAAAGTCTTTTTGCATTATGTTGTGTATAAAAACAAATTTATGATTCGGTTTTAAGGATGTCCTCGGACGCCCTCAAATGGAAAGTTTTGTCAGATTTAACTTCAAACTTCTGGGGACAAACAGAACTTTTCTAGTGGTACTCATTATTTCAAAGTATCATAAATAACTGTTTTGTTTTAAATCGACAGGTTTGTGCGAGAATTTGGGTTGGCGCCTTCGTTTAAAATCCATTAGGCCTATAAAATGTCCCACTAGTGAATCTAACATGTGTCTGGGTTATCGAGTGAGTGGGAAGCCGCAGCTGGTGTTAATAAGTTCCAAACTCTGCGTAGTGTTACGTAACTCTCCTCTCTTTCTGTGGCCACATGTTCAGCATTTAAAGCCATAACACACACTTGAGTTTAACACTGCACTTAACTTCTGTTTCCTATCTCATATTGTCCATTCATTTCTCTCGCTCTTTGTCATCCTCTCTCTTTCCCTCCACCCATCCCATCGTGTGTATGTCTGTCCATTTATGTGTGTAGCCTAAGGCAGTTTTCCTGTGTTGGTCAGAAAAAGACATTGTGCTCAGTGTGTGTATGTGTGTGCGTGTCCACACTTTTGAAACGTTTGGGGCTGTCCCGTAACTTAACCTTCCTCTGTGACATATCCTTTCTTTCTCTGTCTCTTTTGCGTGTTTCCTCTTTCTTTCATTACATGTGGATGCAGGGATATGTTTGGGTGCATGTGGTTTCAGGGGCCATATTCTATATGTTTGTGTGTGTCATGTTTCAATGTCAATGAAAAGTAAAATGGAATCAAGGAGAGAAGGTCACATTCCAACTAGACAATCGTCGTCTTGTTTCTCCACAGAGACCACAGACCCACACTGTGACTTTTGCTCCACAATTTAATAGTTGACAATCAGGGGAAAGTTTTGTGTTGAAGGATATCTGTTACGGTGGGGTCAGTCTCAGGAAACAATGCCATATTTTATGTTCATAATGCGTTTGAAAATAAATAATTCATTTAATGGAAATAAGGGACTTACATCATAAAGGTGTAAAGTTTCTCTTACAATCTTTATGTTTATATATTGGCCTCATCAAGCTGAATAGTTATGGGGATAAAATCAGTGATTTACGTCAAATATTTGTTATAAATAATTTGTATAATTGTATAAAGCACAAGATTATTGATTGTAAATTAGTGATTCAATAAGTGGACTGTGTTTCAATGATATTTACTAAAGGACATTATTAGCAAAATCTGCATCTTTAATATATGAACATATTTAAGTCATTATATTTATAAATAAGTTCATATAATGATTTCACTCAAAAATGTTCTGATCAACTGTTTTCTTATTTGGATATTATAAAAGTATAATAGGCCTACACTACCATTAAAAATTAAAAAAAAATATTGTTTAAAGAAAATAATACTTTTATTCAGCATTAACTTGATCAAAAAATGAAAGTGAAGACATTTTCAATGTTACAGAAGATTTCCATTTCACATAAATACTGTTCTTTTGAACTTTATATTTATCAAAGAATCCTGAAAAGAAAGTGTATTACAGTTTCCAACTGTTTTCAACATTTGATAATAATACGAAATGTTTCTTGAGCACCAAAATTAGCATATTAGACTGATTTCTGAAGGATCATGTGACATGGAAGACTGGAGTAATGATAATAATAAGTTCGATTTTAAAATATATTCGAAAAGAAAGTTTTAATGATATTTCACAATATTACAGTTTATTATATATCATAATAATAAATAAATATCTTCAAATTTACCATTTATTTTACATTTACAATATCATTACAAATTTATGACACTGTTTCCTGTGAAATACCCTGTACACATCCTATCCGCTTGGCCACAAAAATGTAGCTGTGCCACTTCTACTTCTATGTGTTTGTTTGCTTTCCTTATCTTGTTTTAGTAGCTGATAGCCACGAGTGATCAGATAAGTACTTTCAAATTAAAAACCCAAAGTCAGACTTTGCCTGGAAGTGAACAAGCTAAATGCAGTAGCATGTGTTTTCCAACAGGTGGCATTTATTTCATTTATTGGTCTCACTGCTTTTGAATTCGGTGCCGTTTAAAATCTCAGAAGAGGAAAGAGCAGGGAGTTCAGAGAGTGGTTTCTGGATCAGACTCTGGAGAAAGTGAAGAATCTCTCTGTACTTAACCAACAGATTCAAACCTGCATGTAAAAACACCAGCTGGCATAAAGTGATATTTGTGTTGGTTGGTCTCCATAGCAGTGCCCCCAGAAGACCTTACATTATGTACAGTACAGGATGTGCTTGTGTGAGGTGTCGTCTCTCTCCCTCTTTAATTCACAATAACACACACGGCTTCTACCCATTGGAGTCAAGCAAGTGTTCTCACACATAGGAACTGATCGGTAGTGTAGAAAAAGAAACAGGATACAGGAAACACACCAAGATTTCCCAGCACACTATTACACATTTCACAAAGAAAAATACGCAAACGCAACTTCCCAAATTTAATTTAATAGAAAATTAATTACTTTTTCACTGTGGTGTGGAAATCATATGCATATTTGAACAGCTTCGTCTTTGACCTTCATCTAAAAAATATGTTAACATTCATAACACTAATGACATGGAATATGTTTTATACATATTATTTAATAATATTATTTACGCTACCGTTCAAAGGTTAGGTGTCAGTACGATTTCTTTTAAAGAAATTAATACTTTTATTCAGCAAGGATGCATACAAATCTTCAAAAGTGACAGTAAAGACATGTATAATGACAGAAAAGATTTATATTTCAAATACATTATGATCTTTTGACCGTTCTATACATCAGAGAATCCTAAAAAAACAAAAACAAAAAAAACAATCACAGTTTCTAATCAAATTATTGAATGATTTCTGAAGGATCATGTGACATATGAGTGATGGTGCTGAAAATTCAGCTTTACCATCACAGGAATAAATTAAATTTTAAAATATATTAAAATAAAATGTATAGAATTTAATAAGTTATTTTAAATTGTAATGATATTTCACAATATTTCTTATTATTCACAGTATTTTTACTGTAAATGCAGCCTTGTTGAGCATAAGAGACTTCTTTTAAAAACATGTACAAAATCCTGAACCCAAATGTTTGAATGGCTCTGTATATTTCTAAGGACTTATTTTGTTTTGCTTTTATTTCTACAGCTGTTAGACATTGCACTAAACTAGGAAAACAAAATTAGTTTTTAGGCACCTGGCAATATATATATATATATATTTTTTTTTTTTTCAAAAAATGTGTAAAACAGAGTTAAACCATCATATTTTATAAAAGCATGCTAGATGACAGCACACCGCCTTGTATGGTGAACTTCTTTTGAGGAAAGGTGATGAGTACAGAAAAATAAAACTGCTGACACACAAAGGTCAGTGAGGGTCATCTATGCTCATATCAGTTTGTATGCATGGCTGAACACACATTGATATTCTATATATAACTGCAATCTTTATTAAATAATTGAACACTCTGTGAGTGCAGCTGGCTGAATAGAACCGCTTCGAAAACATATAGAGTCTAGCTGGAATATGCTTTGGTATCAGTGATGATGGCGAGTAGAATTTAATTATAACTCTTTTGTGTTTAGGTATTCCAAGGATGCGCACCACAGACAAGTCCACAGTACCCTGCAGCCCAACTTCTGTTTCCAGCTCTTTTTGTAAGGGTCCTCAGAGAGCTGCCTCTTCCAAACTGCCTGTTAAAGGCCTACCAACAAGCCCCAGCTCCTCATCACTGGGAAGTACAATCAGCGAAAGCAACAGTATTGCTGTAAACAAAGGTGCGTGTCTGTGAAGAGTCTAGTAGTCTAGGGATAGTTTACTCACCCTCAAACCATCCTAGGTGTATATGACTGTCTTCTTTCAGACGAACACAATCGGAGATATATTTAAAAATATCCTGGCTCTTCCAAGCTTTATAACTGTAGTGAATGGGGGCGAGATTTTGAAGTCCAAAAAAAGTGCATCCATCCATCATAAAAATACTCCACACGGCTCTGGGGGGTTAAAGGGTAACTCTCGCCAAAATTGAACCTAGGCTCTTTTTGTTTTTGACTCGGGTAGATTAACAAAAAGAGCCTAGGTTCAATTTTGGCGAGAGTTACCCTTTAATAAAGGCCTTCTGAAGCAAAGCGATATGCTTGTGTAAGAAAAATATCCTTATTTAAAGCTTTATTAACTATAGTAACTAGCTTCCGGCAGACGACCGTACGCATACTGCGCACATCGACTTGCGCAACAAGAGTAACCCCTGACGCGATGTATGTAGGAGTATCGTAAGCTTAGACACCTCTCGCGGTTTAAACCAATAGGGCTGTGCAACAAACTCAAGCATCTCTTCTCTTATATCGAAATCCTCCGACATTTCTTTTGAAAGTTCTCATTTTAGATTTCTAATTTGTGACCGGTGTTTTGTTTTGCTCTATCCTTTGCACTTCCACATTCGTCATGCGTTGGGTCAGAGGTCACTTTTTCCGCCGCAATGTTGCGATGTGTACGGCTGTCTGCCGGAAGCTAGTTATTATAGTTAATAAAGTTTTAAATATGGATATTTTTCTTACAAAAACCCATATTTTCACTTCAGAAGGCCTTTATTAACTGTTATGGGTTTTGGATGCATTGTTTTGGGTTTCAAAATCTTTCAAAATCCCTCATTCACTACCATTATAAAGCTTGGAAGAGCCAGGATATTTTTTTTATATATATATATCCTGATTGTGTTCGTCTGAAAGAAGAAAGTCATATACATCTAGGATGGCTTGAGGGTGAGTAAATAATGGGATGATTTTCATTTTTGGGTGAACTATCCCTTTAAGTCACCATCTGCATCTTGACATACTTGAAAACCTCTTAGCACTAAAATACATGCTTTCCTCTTTCTCACGCTGCATATAATCATTTTCTTAATCATTATTTTGCATTGTTTTCCAGTAAAAAATGAACAAGATAAATTTACCACATAAATGAAACATGTATATGGAAATCAGTCATTATCATATTTGTTTATCAAAGTACCATGGTTTTAACATTTGAGATGCATAGTTTCTCACACTTTCTCTCTGAGCTTCAATGAAATCTTCAGGGCTCAGACTGCCCTCATTCCTTTCCTCAGGTCAAAGGTCACATCTGCTCAGAGTTTAGCAGTGACTGTGAGCAACTCATATACAATACAATCTCTGCCATTCCAAAGCTGTGCGCTGTAGACATTAATCACAACATCCTCCACACAACACCAGAATTATGATTAGTTTATTCCCACACTTTCCTGCTGTCCCAAACTCTGAACTTAAATTCAAGAAAAAACAAAATCGCCACTGGGTTGCCATGGTAAATTAGAGCAATGAGCACTAGTTTCAATAGGAATGCATGTGAATGTGTTTGGCTAATGAATAAAGAAGATTTTCAAGGTAAATTCCTGACAAAATTGCCCATTAATATTGACACAAAAGCCTTTTAATTGAACGATTAACTGATAAAGTAATCATGTTGTTGTGCTGGGACCAATTGCTTAGCTTTGTTTCTAACTGATCTAGTCTTTTACTAATTGCATTTTTTGAACATATTACATAATTTGAAGAATTCAAGGAATTAGATCTTTATCTGGGTTTTTTAATGGGTGGCATGTTTTTTTATTTATAAGATTTGTTTACCAGAGAAGAAACTGATTAAGATATTAAGACATGTTGTGAGATATATAGACATTTAAACATCAACTTTATCAACAAATATCACAAAATTTAAGTGAAATAATAAAAAGATGAACTAAGTGCATGAAACAAGACAGTAAATTTATATTCAAGATACAAAAAAAAGATAAAATATAATTTGAAAATAGGGTTTTACTGCATTGTACACAATATTATTTTATAATGTGGTGATTTGTCTTTGATCAGTTCCTGCTGAAGGGATGAAGAGTGAGGAGAAGTCTGTCAAACAATCACCCACATCCCAGATTCAAGGAAAGTCTCTAGTTATCAAACCTGTATCAGGTCACCGCAGCAGAGCGAGCTCCACACCGTCTAAACCCGTGACAGGTGAGGGAAATGTGAAGTTTTAATCTTCTAATCTCACTAACTCTGTCTAACAGTCACATTTATTTTCATGTTTATCATAGTCCACATTCATCAGTCTCTCAACATTCACTATTTACACATCAAAACAGGCTCAAAGGGAAACTCACTCTCTTTGGCGTCTATAATCATTAATCAGTGGGAAAGCTCTGATTGTCTAAAGCTAATGACACTGCAATTAGAACTCCTTTGATGTTATTTTAGTTCAAAATCACAATCTGAATACAACCATATACCCCTCTTAATAGGTTTTTAAAAAGATTGTAATACCCTAATTCATTAACCCTTAATCAGTGTTTGGGGTCATTATGACCCCACTGGACTTTTCTTTCATTTTTTAAAAATGTTACCTTCATCTCAGGGGCACGAAACACTGTGACTTTTCCTAAATAATCTATCTAAAAATGCACAAAAAAAACTGGGCTTGATTTGGTTGTTCTAAAGGTGTGTAAAAAAATTTTTACCTTTTAAGGTGTTTGGGGTCAAAATGACCCCACATTGAAAATGAATGGGAAAATGAAAAAAATGACTTTTTTTAATTTTGTTTGTCAAAAAAATAAAATTAAATCCATTATAAATCTGAAAATTTCTACATATAAACCAAGGTCTGGTCCTAGAGCATAAATAAAAAGTAGAACGAACTTTCTATCTCATACACACACACACACACACACACACACAAACACATAAACAAACAAACAAATGTATGTTTTTGCAACAGAGAGCATTTTTACAGAAATTGGCAAATAAAATAAACAAAACTGGCATAAATCTAAAAAAAATTACATTTAAATCAAGGTCTGGTCCTAGAGCATAAACCCAAAGTGGAACGAACTTTCTATCTCATACACACACACACACAAACACACACAAACACACACATGTATGTCACTGCAACAGAGAGCATTTTTATAGAAATTGGCAAATAAAATAAATAAAACTGGCATAAATCTAAAAAAAATGTACATTTAAATCAAGGTCTGGTCCTAGAGCATAAACCCAAAGTGGAACAAACTTTCTATCTCATACACACACACACACAAACACACACAAACACACACATGTATGTCACTGCAACAGAGAGCATTTTTATAGAAATTGGCAAATAAAATAAACAAAACTGGCATAAATCTAAAAAAATTTACATTTAAATCAAGGTCTGGTCCTAGAGCATAAACCCAAAGTGGAACGAACTTTCTATCTCATACACACACACACACAAACACACACAAACACACACATGTATGTCACTGCAACAGAGAGCATTTTTATAGAAATTGGCAAATAAAATCAACTAAACTGGCATAAATCTGAAAAATGTCACATATGCAACATGGAACAAGCTTTTTCACACACACACACACACACACACACACACACACACACACACACACACACACACACACACACACACACACAGTCATGTCATAGTGGTGACTTGTAATGTTTCTGCAAATGTATGTATAATAATTTGATAATAATTATATAATTAATATTATATAATTATAATAATTAATTTGATAATAATAATAATTAGATTTTTTATGTATTTCAAAATGTTTAAATAAATATTCACATATATATATGTATATATATATCAAATTTGTGAGGAGAAGTGAAAATGAGTGAATGAATGGTTCTCTATGGCCCTCTATTGGATACATTTGGCCATTGCACTTTAATTCCTTTCCCATAAGAAATAAGTTTTTTCGACTAACCTTTAGATGGCAGTATTCTATCCCTAACACATAGAGCAATGCCCAAAAACCATTTAGATTGAATTAATATCATCATTTAAGTGATTTTTTCTTTAAAAAATCATTTTTCATGAGCCAATTTATGGCCTAGTTATGTAATTGTGCAGTAAATAGGTAAAAAACTTCAAAATTTCCACAAAAACACAGCATAAATGTATAGTTGAGAAGTAAATAAAAAAAATGATATATAGTTTTCCATATAAAAATGTATATTTCCTTATGCAATCGCTCTTTAAAAGTTTGGGGTCAAAATGACCCCAAACACCTTAAGTGTTATCCTTTTCGAACACTGATTAAGGGTTAATGTAATTCCTCTTCTATTGTTATGATAGAAATAGATTAGATTAGATCTTTTAATATGGAAGGTAAAAAATGTTATGCAAATCATACACAATTATCCTCTTCTTTAGTATTTTTCGATTGTTTAAAAAATATCCTTAAAACATCTACAAAACAAGATAAATTGACCCTAGAAGCACAATTATAAGCATTAAATATTAAGAGATATTTCAAATATATATATCTTGGATATATCGATAATAGAAAAAAAAATAATTATATATATATATATATATATGAAATCACAAAAAAATCTTAATATTCATTATCATTGAAAAGTTTGTGGTCGGTAAGATTAGTTTTTTTAAAGAAATTAATGGTTTTATTCAACAAGGACACATCAAATTGATAAACATTTGACAGTAAATACATTTATAATGTTACAAAAGATTTGTATTTCCAATAAATGCTGTTCTCTTGAACTTTCTCCTTGAAAAAAAAAAATGTATCACAGTTTCCAAAAAGTATTATATCTTTATATAACTTTTTCTTGAGCACCAACTCAGCATATTAGAATGATTTCTGAAGAATCATGTGCCTCTGAAGACTGGAGTAAAGAAAATTCAGCTTTGCCATCACAGGAATAAATTACATTTTAAATATATATTCAAATAGAAAACATTTAGGAAACAAAATTATTTTAAATTGCAATAATATTTCACAATGTTAGTGTTTACCCTGTATTTCTGATTACATAAATGCAACCTTGGTGAGCATAAGAGACTTACAACCATTACAATATTTTACCAACCCCAAACTTTTGACGCCACAAAACAAGATAAACATATTGTTTCTAGTTAATATTGATTGCCTTGCTAATTGCTTTGAGTGTAAAGATGGCGGTGAAGGTTTAGCAGCATTCTTTCTGCCCCGCCCTGTCCCACCCACTGCCATTAAAACACACATGCACATACAGCCTCTACAGGACATCTGACTCAGTCACTGAAACCTTCCACTGCACAATCTGTTAACATGAAGTTTGATTTCTTCTGCACTATTTTAATAGGGCTGAAAGCCCCAGCTGTGACCAGCCATGGGACAGCTAAGACTAACCAGAATGCTTTGCAGCGCAGTGGATCTGCACGACTTATTCGCTCATCATCAGTAATAGGTAAGGAGATCATTTGATTGTGTGTGTCTGTATCCATTTACATTCCACCATTGCTGTGTTGTCTATAGAATAATGTGATCAGTCTGCACTGATGTGTTTATTTAGTCATTTCACTTATCTACTTGCCATTAGTTAATGAAGTAATCAAAAACATGCAGTCATGAGTAAACTTGTATTCCAGAGGTGTTGAAAATAGCATATCATAATTTTTCACTTAAAGTTGGCATGAAATGGAAGTTGTGATAGTGATAGTCTAGACTTGATTCTATTGCTGTGATGTCATGTGAGTGACAGGTTGTCCCGCCCCCATGCCAGTAGACATGTTATCAGAGAAGAGATATATAAAATCACAATTTTTACATGTGTAGTTTTATATTTCTCCATCATTTTTAATTCAATTATGCTGTTGCAATGCCTCATGGGATTGTAGTTCTTTCCCTCACTAAAGTTGTTAAAGGCCCACTGAAGTGCCTTGGAACGCGCAGCTTTGTATGATGCGTTGACGTAATTTCCACTGAAACAGGAAGCTAAGGCGGGACATATTGGATGGCTCCTCCCCCTTCTCAAATAGCCAATAGCGTTTAGTTTAGCTCACAGACTTCAAGTCGTACTTGACAGCTCCATGGAAGCGAATCTGAGCGCTGATGATACGTTGGATTCAATAGTAGAGGTGTGAATAAATTCCAGCCAATTCATTCTTAACCAACATACAGTTTGAAAACGGAATAAAACTTGAGTGTTTGAGCAACCGAACAGACATCTGCAACCCATATTGCTCAGTGACATGTCAGCGGTCGCTTTGGTCAGGTGGTATGTATAGCATAGGGGGGCGGGGCGCTTTAGATTCTAGAGAGCATTTGATTGGACAGAAGATGTGATGAGAAGCTGAAGTCCGCGGTGATGTCATAAAAAAGCTGTGATCCACTTTAGCGGAAGTGAGTGACTGTAAGTTTTGAATGCTTATATCTCTTAAATGTGAATGTTGTCATTGTTTTGGAACACGCCAGCTTATTCATAACCTTAAGGCTAACATATTCATACTAAAAGCTAAAAAACTTAAATTTAGATTTTAGAGACCTTGTATTTTGTTTTTGCTTCCAATCAAAGTTTGTAATGTTATGATTTACTTCATAGCTGGTTGCCTTGGTTCATGGCTTATAATGCTTTAATGAAGACTTTTTTGAAATCCCTATGGGAGAAATGAATGGAAACAATACTTCCGGAACCAACAGCGCTGAAAAAGTGGGCGGGCACTGTTGGACTTTATAAAATTACTTATCGCCATTTCAGGAGTTGTCAACTTTGTAGTGTGTATTTTGAAGTATTGTGTAAGTACGTTCTGTAAGTAAGTTTAACTGTGGGTTTAATTCACACATTTATTTTTCCCTTGTTTTGTAACCTTGTGTGACTTACTGTGCAGTGTAGAACATAAATGCCATAGACACCCTCAGGCCAAAATTCCAGTCACATTCACAAGTTTACCCAACCAATGCATATTTCTTGGCATTTCTTGCATTTCCGTCTTGCTTTACTTACAAACATCTTGACTTAAACAGAATTTTACCCACACGCACCACGTCCACCCCTAATTTATGTTGCTGTGGCTGTGCAGCTGTTGGCCTTTAGTGATGAATAAGGAAGCACAATAGTGTCAGAACACAGCCAATCATGTGCTGCTTGACGTCTCTCTATTCAACAGTGTCACTCATCAGTATTCTGAGGCGCTTGTTTCTCTCTCACTCTCTTTCTCTCCATTTCTTTTTCTTTATCCAACAAAGGCATCCATTCAGGAAGCCTGCAGCTTGGTAGATACATAAACGGTAAATAGATGTCTGAGAGAAGGCGCCCGAAAAAAGAGAGGAAAGAGGGAGAGAAGAGGAGTTATAAGAAAGATAATGACATGAGGCAAGATTAGGGTCTAATAAGGACTTTATGCCTATGAAATATGAATAAAATGAAATCTATGAAAAAAGAGAATGTAGGTTCAGTGTTCAAGTAAATTCAATAAAATGAATTAGTTAAAGGAATAGTTCACCAAAAACAAAAATATATATTTTGAAAAGTGTTTTTTTTTTTTTTTGTCCATACAATGAAAGTTAATGGGGACCAACACTGGACTTGGAGTAGATAGTGAGTTTTTTTTTTTTTCTTCTTTTTTTCCAGAGAATATATCTTGAATTAAATAATGAAGTACATCTTGAATTCTTACCTCATTGGTGTTTTTTCTTTGTTTTAAGCAACAACAAAAAAACTCACCAAATTGTGTTACATTTAAAACACTTAAAACAAGAAAACAAAAACTAGAAAATAATACATATCAAGATATATTTAGAATATTCTCTAAAATCAAGTCTTATTTAATTTTCTTTGCACAATTTTGCTCCTCAAATACAGGATGTATAGATGTTCTATATACAAAAATACCAATTCAGATTTTTTTTTTGCTGTGTAATTGTAAATCACAATCTATAATCTTCAAATGCATCATCTTCTATCCTCATACCCATACTGTAGCCAAGAGAGAGGGAGTGAGAGAACGACATTACTCATAAACCGCCTACTCCCCGGTCTGTGCTCACTCCCTCCCCTTCCCTCTTACATTGCCTCTATCCCTCCATC
Source organism: Abramis brama (assembly GCF_963993115.1). Taxonomy (NCBI): domain Eukaryota; kingdom Metazoa; phylum Chordata; class Actinopteri; order Cypriniformes; family Leuciscidae; genus Abramis; species Abramis brama. Next base: position 55,794,016 of record NC_139964.1, on the reverse strand, counting down.
CCCCTTCTGAGTACACGATTGTGTGTGTGTGTGTGTGTGTGTGTGTGTGTATGTGTGTGTGTTGAACTACAGAGAGCTTGGCTTTGTGTGTGTGTGTGTGTGTGTGTGTGTGTGTGTGTGTGTGCAACACACATAAAGGATTAGCGTGTGCACGTTTGCGCGAAAGTGAGAGAAGGGAGCAGAATATATGAGACACTGGCTGGTTCAGCATCCAAGAGGACACCGCTGAAAGAGCTGCTCATCGTTCCCAATCCAATCTTCATCATCACCTTGGTGTTCAGGAGTATCAATCTGTATCATTCTTGATTTTTTTGGGACATTTTGAGATCTTTAAAAATAGCAAAATTGCTTTTCCTCTATGTTTTTCTTCCTTTTTCACTTAAATTGTTGATTTGACTTCCCCCCTCATCTTAAGAAGACTTTTGCACTGGAATGTGACAATTAGATTTTTCTCTCTATAGTGAACATTCCGTTTTTCTTTTTTTCTTCTTTTTTCTTTTTCTTTTTATTCAGCTGAGAAATTTCTTGATTTTTTCTTCTATATTTTGTGGAGGATTTACTCTCCTCCAGTTGGACATCGAAGGTCATGTTATGGTCTCCGAGACTTTCCCTATCAAACTTCCACGTGAAGCTCACGGCTAAGGGACTATTCCGCAATCTCCAGCTACTGCCGGGATGCAAAAAAAACACGGTGGTCTTCCATGCAGGTTGGAGAACGTCTCTTCTCCCTTCCTCCATCTCTCAATCTCTCCCATCATCTCTCTATCACCATACGCCCCTTCCCCCCTCCCATATTTCTCCTTTTAACACCCGTCTCTCCATAGTTACCGTTGATCCATCCGTGATTTGAGGAGCATCCTTGAGCAGCCTTAACCATTGTTTCTTTTTACAGAAAATGCTTACAAAGAATCATGTGTGTGTGTGTGTGTGTGTAATGTAGTGAAACGCTCGGTCGCGTGATCTTTAGTGGAGTGATGCCTGTACCAGAGTGCACCATGTGCAGTGCCACAAATAGAAACTGCTTGCTGTGTTTTTTATGGGTTTATCTGTGCTATGCCTGCATTCTGATATTCATACATAAACGGCATTCATTTAAGTGTTTATATAAGCAAGGGGAACAGTATTGATTTTTTTGTGCTGGGATTATATAAAGCACAGATGAATGTGATAGTGTGGTATATCAGGACAGTTAGGGCTCAGCTGATAGGGTAAAATAACTGAATTTCACCTCGCCCTAACCTAAATTCTCCACTGCCCTCCTTTCTGTGTCTTGAAATTTAGGTTAGGGTTCATGTAAGGATGCTCTTTCCCTATCTGTCTATCTCTCTCTTTCTCTCTCTCTCTCTCCCTGGCCCTGTTTACACTTGGTATAAAGATGCGTTTTGGTCGATCAGATCACAAGTGGACGATACTAAATACAGGTGACGTTTTGAGCTTGTCCACTTTTGATCACTACTGGAAGTAGTCGAAAACACATTCGACCGGATTGATTTCGTAGTGTAGACGCTCATGTGGTCGAATGCATTCGAACGGCCACAAAACACCGCCTACTCTCTGCCTACTGACCTAATGCTTAAACATTATGGGAGGTGCACTAGTCAGACGGCATTTAAACTTTGTTGGCTGAAGACTCAAGTTTGGTTTGAAGACGGAAAATGTACCAAGCACAATGTTTTCTCACCATTCCTGATTTCTATCACGCATTCACAATGTTCAGTGGTCTTGCGGCTGTCAGAACAGAAACAAAAGCTGCTGCTCTCTGTGTGTTTTTCCGTCGTCTCCGGTCGTGTTCATATGTAAATTGCTTATGTCGTACTTAGATCTGAAAAAAGCACATACATTTACCTGCCATTAGACACTACTCGAAAAAATCGGGTTGGTGAAAGTGGTTGAAAGTGGACAAAAGAGACAAATTAAAACAGGTGTAAACGGGAATGTGTCTCGCTTGTCTACTTGTGATCCGGATATTAATACCAAGTGTAAACAGCCCCCCTCCCCATGTCTCTCTCTGTGAATCTGTTGGAGAATTTCAGTCATAGAGGTTAATATTGCATGTAGGAACAGTTGTCTTGCTGAGGTCTGTCTTCTTGTCTTACCACTTAAGAGTAATAAATTATTTGTTTTGATTATCTCTCTGAAAGGGTTTTAGCAACTGTTGCTTTATCAGCTCAAGTCTATTAATACATACCCTCCATTGCTCTTACAATTCTGAAAAAGTGTGATCAAATTTTACACCAAAATCTAATGAAGGAACTATCTATACATGCATATATGCAACATACATATTCCTATATATATGCAAACTATAATTTATTATTACATTTAAAAAATGGGTAAAATGTGACCTGGATATGTTCACAATATTTATCTCTCTTCCACACAAGTGGTATACTGTAGGTATAGCAGTCTACAGTCTTCACCCTAATGGAAGACACAGTGGAAAATTCCAGAACATTTTTGAACACATACACTCAGAGTGCAGCATCTCCTCATGGTTGTCTCCATAGAAACTAGCATGCTAGACCTGATATATGTGACCTGAACTGCAGCTCTGAGTGAGTGAGTGAGTGAGTGAGAGAGAGAGAGAGAGAGAGAGAGAGAGAGAGAGAACAGTTTGTACATGTCGAACACTCCAGTACACAGTGCACGTGATATCGGTTCAAATTAATCTTTATCTGAGAACACAGCCTCTCTAATCAGACCAAATGCTTTACAAACCCTGATTTTAGGGATGTAATGTTGTGTGAGTGTATGTGTGCGTGTTTGTGTGTGCCATATGCATGGGAACACAGTGTACTCAAAGTGGGCCACCAAACTCACACAGCCTCTTTTTCTAATCTATTTATTCATCTGGATTTGATGGCATGCTTTGGACTTGTAGCTTCCATCCCTCATCATGCGATTTAATCTAAACTACCGCTGGCCTCATTCTTATAATTCCAATCCAGATTATTTCCCCAGACCCACCTTCTGATTCTGTACAGTACTGTGTGTGTGTGTGTGTGTGTGTGTGTGTGTGTGTGTGTGTGTGTGTGTGTGTGTGTGTGTGTGTGTGTGTGTGTGTGTGTGTGTGTGTGTGTGTGTGTGTGTGTGTGTGTGTGTGTGAAGGAACTACATCTGTGAAGTAAATGCTTGTATTTTTGTAATTATTTTTTTTAATATATGGTGCCTAGAAGTAGATACAGTATATGTCATTGCTGATCTTTTTAAGAGTAGAAGTGTGAAATGCAAAAGACATTTTTTGTCTGGTGGATTATTAAATAAGTGAAAAAATATCCTTATCCCTATATATATTTACAGGTAGTTAAAGAAATAGTTCACTTAACAATTAAAATTCTGTCATCATTTACTCACCCTCAAGTTGTTTCAAACCTGTATGAATTCCTTTCTTCTGCTGAACATAAAAGAAGGAAGATTTTTTTTTTCTACTATGGAAGTCAATGGGGTCCATCAACTGTCTGGTTACTGACATTCTTCAAAATATCTTCTTTTGTGTTCAGCAGAAGAAATAAATTCATACAGGTTTGAAACAACTTGAGGGTGAGTAAATGATGACAGAATTTTAATTGTTAAGTGAACTATTCCTTTAAGCAGAGACCCAAACCTTATATTGATTGAAATATAGAGAATATAGAGACTTTAAGGTGGGCGCTTCCGACTTGTGATAATAAGCAACTACCTAGCAAACATGCAGAAAACCTTAGCAACTGCATAGTAATGCACTAAAACCACTCACAACACTTTAGCAACACTCTGGCAATCCATGGCACACTGTTATCATGTCGGTGAGTTTTGGCGGGAAAACAGGAAATCCCAAGCCCTTAATATCCAAAGAGATCCATAGAAAATCCAAATGAATGCAAGTTTGTGTGTGTGTGTGATCATACTTATCCTCTTCAGATATTCCCTTTGACTTTCCAGTGAGCCATACCCCTTGCTTACCCTCGATTATAATCTTAAATAAGAATAAATAATCAAACTAATTTTGATTGAGTTGTGATTATGGTGGTATGTCGTTCTACAACAGGCCCTGGATGTCGCTCTCTCTGTCCAGCAGACTGGCCACTTTCTGTCTGTCTTCCCAGCCATGCTCAGATAGGTAATCTCACCAAACTGTCACAACAGATCTGATTTAGTCCTTTAGACTGGAAAAATTGGTGGTCAAAAGCTACTTAGTTGTTTGGTAAAATGTTGCTATGAGGTTACATCCATTAGTACAATCATTATTTAATATGACTGGATTAACCAACAAAATTAATTTAGTGTTTATTTTAGCATGTACCATTTTAATACCATGTTTTTTGGACATGGTCATGGTATTCTATGATATACCCTGGAAGACTGTGTAAATACCATGGCATTTGGTAATCATATATCAAAGTACCATGGTATTTCTACCTGATACAATGTTATATCCCACAGTAATTTTTTATATCATTTTTAGGAGAGAGATTTTAGGCTGAATAACATGGAAAAAAATTATTAGACCTGAATTAACTTGATTTAATAAAAGAACGATTTGCTTACTTTTTTTTAATACACTGCTGTTCAAAGTTTGGGGTCAGTTTTCTGAAAGAAAGAAATACTTTTATTCAGCAAGGATGCATTAATTTGATCCAAAGTGGCAGTAAAAACTTTTACTTTATTACAAAATCTGTTCTTTTCAATGCTGTTCTTTAGAACTTTCTGTTCATCAAAGAATCTTGAAAAATGTATTACAATTTCCACAAAAATATTAAGCAGCACAACATTGATAACAATACGAAATGTTTCTTGAGCAGCAAATCAGCATATTAGAATGATTTCTGAAGGATCATGTGACACTGAAGCCTGGAGAAATGGCTGCTGAAAATTCAGCTTTGCCTCTACAGGGATAAATACAATTTTAAAACATAATAAAAAAAGAGTTGCTTAAATATTCTTAATTAAATAAATGCAGCCTTGGTGAGCATAAGTAAGAGACTTATTTCAAAAACATTAAAAAACTCTCATCGTCCTCACATTTTTGAACGGCAGTGTTTTTAGCTGTATAATTAGAGAGTTTTCTATTCCTAGATATGACTGTCACATTTTTATTGAGAAGTTGTACTGTAATGTGTTTGAATGTGTCTTCTCTTGAATGTGTGGCACTGATTCTGTATAAGTGAGATAATTCTTTCCATTAAGCAAAATGCTGAAACGTTTATTCAGGCTTTCCTTCAGAACGGGTGCATAATTTCCTCATCTGCCTTCCAGTAATTATGTGGAAGAGTGGAAGCCTTTTTTTTTCTCAGTGGAAGGCTTGCGGTTTGCTGGTTGTGTGTGTGTGTGTGTGTCTGTGTGTGATGAATAATCTTGCAGTGTAATGAAAAGAGGGTTGCTAGAAACAACAGCATCAAAGGAGCACCACTCTGTCTGTTAGCATAACCATGAACATATCCGGCCTGGGTGTGGACACGCTTGACGGAGCTTGTGTTTGGACGCCTGTGGTAGAGCCCTACTCAGTGTGTATGTGCGTGGTAGCTAGTTACGGTCTGTCTCCAGTGGAGTGTTTGGGGGACAGCAATCACAGCGTGTCTCCTATCACAGTAGACCATCATAAACGCTTATTATGAGGCCTAGACTGCACACTGATTACACGGTACTCATGGACTTATCCTGTTCACACATGCACACACACACACACACAAGCAAAGACTCTAATTGTATGTGCACTAGCCCAAATTTCACACAGAGTAGTGATGCTATTTTTGAGGCGCTTTGTAATCTAATAAAGCCACATTCTCCAAGTTCATATTGTACACTTACGTTTATTTATTTAACCCAATTCAAAAAACTTTCAGTAAACACATCAAACAGATACTCAGACAGTAATCAAGATGCAGCCAATGGACCCTTCCATGGACCTTCACATTTCTAGGGTTTCTCAGTAGTAAGTCATAGTCAATGTAAGCATAGTAAATCATAGTTGTGTATTTTTCTGTAGTGGTGAAAGGAAACTACAACAAATGTATTAGTTTTTGCATTCTTATTTGCTCCAATACAGCAAAAGAAGAAATCCACAATAGCATTGTTTTGTTTCTGTATCATACCCTCTCACAAATACAGCTGCGCCATTAACTAGTTTTCCAAAAAATAATCTCCCATCTGGTTTTCAAGTCAAGTCACCTTCATTTATAGTGCTTTTTACAAAACAGATTGTTTCAAAGTAGCTTTACAGTGATAATAGGAAATTAATGCAACAAAGATTGTTTTGGCTGTACAGCAGATCTAGAAGAAAGTGTCTTAATTTATTCATTTCTGTTTGTGCCGCTTATGACACCTTTTTCACCTGAAAACAGAAAACTTTTAATGCGTTCTGGCCGTTCATTTACACAACAACAGCGTTTTGGTGGCCTGAGAACACAAACTTTGAAGTAGGCTTCAAAGTGCATGTTTTTTTTCCACTTTTTCTTTAAGGAAACGAGTTTTAATATCATTATGAGGACATTCCATAAGCACAATGGTTTTTATACTGAGCTAATGACCTTTCCTAGCCCGTAACCCTAAAATTACCCCTAAACCAAAGCTTTCTGCATAAAAAAAAAACACCATTTAGTATCCTTTATAAACTGTTTTCCTCATGGGGACCAAAAAAACCCATAAAAATCTATTTCAGATAATTATATATGTATTTTGTGTTATATATGTATTTTTTCAGAATATACAAGAAAGTGGCAAAAATGTAATCTAAAAAAATTACAAAAATCATATTTTTAATAATACATAATTATTTTAAATACACCAAACAGACACACACACACATTGGACATGTTCCATGGTAATTTCATGGTATTCTAGGGTACCATGTATGTAAATACTGTACCATGACATATAAATGTGGTGATCATTCAGCATCATAGTATATTCCACAGCATCTGATACCTCAATACTGCCACTATACCTATTGGTTAGGGTTTTGAGGACAATCTGTGTCACAATAATGTCTGTAGCAGCGAAGTTTCTCAGGTCAGCAGTGATGTGATCAGAGCTGATGACACAGTCCACTGGGGTAGCAGATTGCGCAGATGTGGTCATGTGACCACAGGCAAGGGCACTGTTTATTATGATGCCACTGGGTTATAGTTATTTAAGGACATTACAGTTACCTCAAAGCACATATCACAACTCACTGAGCCAGAAAAGGACTGCAGCAATCTCGCTATTTCAAGCCTGCGTTTCAATAATGTAACAGGGACATTCGTCACAGTGATCTTTGCATTATACATCACATTTGGGTTTGGACTGGCAGATTTAGAAAGAAAATTGTTTTACTGTGTATAAAAAAGAAAGATAGGAAACATTTTAATGATAATTAGTTGTGCATTCATTATAAACAGGATTACATGTTTCTATTTATTTAGATAATCAATAGTCAAAAATAAAGAAAGATTAGATATGTTTTCATTAATTACACTGACTGCCTAATGAGTGTTCTTATTAAAGAGTATCAAAGACTAATATGAATGTAGTGTTGTATGTCTGTGTAACTTCTACAGGCGGTTGATATATACAGTCTCCCTTCATTAAGAGTGATGAATGATGTGTTGATCGTTTGTTGTGTGACTTAATTTCCAAAATTAGCACATAAAAGAAGCTATGTGATCAGAATCTGAGGGTCAGCAAAACTCTAAATGTATCTGCCAGCAGGGGGCATCAGAGAGACTTTGTGATTCATGGAAGGTGGTTGAAATGGATAGTTCACCCAATTCTGTCATAATTTACTCACCCCCAAACATTTTTGACGTTTTTTTTATTTTTATTATTATTATTATTATTACTACACAAAACTAAAAAAGAGAAGTTTAGCAGAATGTTGATGCTGCTATTTTATGACATTATTTTTTGGGGGGATGGGGGTTATCAAAGCTCCAAAAAACATCTTAAGAGTAAAGTTCTTACAGCTATATTCAGCTATATTCAATATTAAGCTATATAAGTGTTCTGAAAGCCATACGACAGCTTTGTGCGATAAAGAAATTAATGACAGAATTATTTTTATTTAACTATCCCTTAAATGGTGGCTGTCAAATCAATCCACTAGAGTAATATTCAATTTGTACCTTTCACCGCTTCCATGTGTTTCTTGTGGCTAGTTGGCAGGTTTGTGTGTGGAATATTTTAAGGTTGCTGTGTAAATAAAATAATTTGCTGATTACATTTAAACGAAGACTATATTACCATCCAAATTACAGTTCTTGTTAAATGTCATCCCTACAGCTGTTCTGGGAGTTTGAGAGAAGCCAAAAGTATAGCAAAATGATGGACACATATATCCAGCCTTAATCCTCATGTTAAGCTTAAAATATCGAATTAATACATAAGAGAGCTTAAACATGGGTAATTGACATGGGAAGCAATGACAGCATCACATCAATGCCTGTACATATATTTTTCTATAATTTGTGTACAATTATTAGACATTTTATGACCTCATATACAGTACATTAGGAGACTACATGGAATATTTTAATATACATTTTAATAATTTGTTACACTGCTTGGCTATTTAAATAAAATGAAAAATCTATAAGGTGACTAATAATAGTGAAATAGTCAGATATATACTTTTGTACTTTGTTTCTTTTGTATAATTGACAGTAATTGGGAAGGTGAATAACTATTTTTTTGCAATGAATTATGTTTTTTTAACCTTGTAAAGAATGTTATTGGGGGTGAAGTATGAAATCATTTTATCTAATGGTTCTTGATGGTGCATATAGATTTCCATGTCACTAATATATACATCTTTTAGTCCCAGTGAACAGGATAATACTTATGTTTCTACATTTCAGATGTATTCAGTGTAAATTCTGATTTCTCAGTATGCAGTTTGTAATATATGGATATAAACTGATTTATTAAGGTGAAAATGGTTGGTGTGTAGATATATTGATTGTTTTCTGTACGAGAGATCTGTGAGTCAGTATTCATCACAGATAATGGGATGGGAAACCATATTTTGACTTGATATTTTAGCCTGTAGAAGATGGGGCCAAAATGCACTCTCAACACACACACACACACACACAAACACACACACACACACACATGCACACACACACACACACACACACAATCTCTCTCTCTTTCCTTCTAATGCACTCTTAATGTGCTCTCTGGACCTTAGTGCATTATCATTAAGATTCAATCCCAGCATGCACTAGGACTAAAGAGAGGGCAAATGCTTTTTGTGTGGCTGAGTTTGTTGCTTAAAGCTTTTGTTGCAGAGCTTTCTATCAGTCTTGTTTATTTCTTTCTTATGATATCATTTAAGTAACTTAGTGTTCTTCTAGTGTGTGGGTGTGTATGCGTTGTCTTTTTCTTGAGGAGTATATGTGATTTTGGACAGTGAAATCATGCTGAACATAATGACCACACTGAACACGCGCTCTTTTACAGTGGACAAGAACCCTAAAGTGCCCAAAGCTGCTGGGCCAACAGCTGGACGGACACAGCAGCACAGCCCAGCTAGTCCTCAAGGAGGACCGACGGAGGAAGAGGAAGAGAGAGATCTTCGTCTTCAAAATGAGAAGAAGAGTCAATGCATCCTGCACCTCCGTAAACTCATCGTTAACAGCAATCGGCGCCTGGAGGCTCTCGCCTTGGTTGTGCAGCACATCTTCAGCGAGGTTTGAAAGCTTTACTGTTTAATATTTTCTCTCTTTCTTTCTGTCTAGATAATCCTCTATGCAGGTTTTCTCCCTATTCATTTTCTATTGTACTTCCTTGCAGTGTTTAGTGCTCATTGTTGGTCTGTTGACCTGTAGTGCATTATTGGTCTACATGCAGAGAGCTGCCTAAAATGGGGTTTTAAATGGAACTGTGTGTGATAAAGCACTAATTTAAGGTTATCCAAGTCTTCTTTAGTCTTCCTAAATTTTCTTTAGTAGTAAAGTGTGACTACAGGGTAGTTCTGTTTGAGAATGAGATTTGGCATAATTAAATAAAATATGTTTTATTTCATCTTCAGTAAATATACCTGGACATTTTACGTCACATCTGACTTTGCAATTGAGATATAGATATCTGGAACTAACCTTCTTTTATAGATATAAAAAATGTGAATGCACTTTCCATTTAAGTTTTAACCATCACTTAGATTTAACTATCAGCACATTTTCAGATAGCTAAATTCTAATTTTGACGAGTTTAAATTTCAGTGTGTGTGTCGAATCAAATTAAGATACACTATGCTGTTTGAGGTTGGTAAGACTTTGTAATGTTTTTTATATATTTATTTATTTATATAATTTAAAGAAGTCTTGTATGCTCTCCAATGTTGCATTTAGTTGATGAAAAATACAGCAAAAACTGTGAAATACTATTACAATTTAAAATAACTTTTCAATTTTAATAAAAAAATAATAATAATTTATTCCTGATGTTAACGCTGAAAATGTATTTATTTAAAATAATTTATTCCTGATGGTAAAGCTGAAATATATTTCATATTTTTTGTGAAAACCATGGTGTGTTTTTATTTCAGTGTTCTTTGATAAATAAAGTTAAATCAGCATTGATTTTAAATGGAAATCTTTTATAACACTATAAATGTCACTATAAAAACAACACGATTTAATGCATCATTGCTGAATACAAATAAGAATTTCTTTCAGAAAACTTTTGATAGTGATAGTGAAACATCATTAGATGATCTTATATGATGATTATTCAAATTATCTTCTTCATCTTTTCTGTTAGTTTGATTATAATTGCAGATATCTCAAATTTTCATTTCATCCTTCAACTGTAATTGGGTCAGTTGCAATTATAAACATCTGAAATGTAATTATGGATAATCGCATGCTGATATGCTTGTCATAGCGTATGTGCCTGTTTGTTATGTCTAGAAAACAGAAGTAGGAAACGTTTTATATGGTGGTACCATTAACCAACATTTCCAGGTGTGTTGGAACTAAGAGGGCTGCGGGGGGATGTTCTCTCACATTCACTCTAGATGTCATGCATGATTTGGGTTAGTCAATAAGCCAAGTTTGACCTGAGCCTATCATGTGATCTGTTTGCAACCCACCGAAAACACAGGTTCCTATTAATTCATGCTCATCGCCATCAGACCCGCACATGGGCCTCTTTAGCTAGATGTTGCACTTGTGCATTGATCTTCCTCTTTTAAATGACTTCTTACCCTCAGCCATTGTTCTGTAAATGAAATGTGGCTACGATAGTGACTTCAACCAGCACAACAGAAGCCACACAAGTTTCAGAGGAAACAGTCAGTCTTATTGGGGTCTCTTTGACTAAATGTCAGCCATCAAACTTTAATTTTAGGGCCTGGCATGATCAAATATCTGGGAGTGTCTGAAAAAGCCCTTTATTTTGTGATTGGCTGTATCCTGGATACAAACCTGTCACAGCGCTAAATCTCCGTTTGCTTTCTTTCGGTTTGCAAATATTTGCAGATCAAAAGAGGCTGTCAATCACTAGGTGTTACTGAGTATTTAAGGATTCTCGTTGGTCTGAATACATCAAATAACCATGAGGTACACACAATAGCAGGATAGTACTAGAGTTGAAAAGATCAGAATCATTTTCTTTGGGTGTCTCAAAAAAATATCATTAAAACTGAAAACATGAAATTACAACTAACCAGTTATTCAATCATTTTTTAAATGTTAAGCCTCAGGTATTTAGCTTGCCAAACCAGTTAAACTGAATAATGAATCACCGACATTGACGCATTTTGCCACACTGCTCATGATTGATTGAATGCCTTTTTAACATCTTAGTAGGGAGTTTCTCAGATGTTTGTGCAGACCTTTTTTTAAGGAAGGTTAGGATGGTGAAAGCTATACACTCAGTCTGCATTAGTTCGTCTTCAATTTATTAAATTGTATAATCACTTTTGAAACTTCTGTGGTAAACTTAGAAGAAAAGTGTGAGATTGAAGTTTCATAAGTCTACTGTTTGTTTGACTGGGGTGTAGTAACACGCTAGTGTTTTGCATTTTGTTTTTTCTGACAGAGTAGGAATGAGCGTAATCCCACCCTTATGGGCCCTGAGGCAGAACCGCTGACTATAAAATCATCTAGATGTAAAATGCTCTATTGAATCATATACCGCACTCTCTGACGATGTTTGATGATCTGAAGGTGTGAATCTTTAATGTAATTCCTGCATGGCTGGCAGAAATTTTTCTTGATTTTGAATTTTAGGTGCGATTAATTGAAGCCGGAGAGATCAAAGTGAGCAAGAATATAACATACACACAAAAGGACCTACTTAGAATATTCAACAAGATTTATTTTTTGTTGATTGGATCATGAAAAGTGCAAACTTTTCATACAATGACTGGTGCAGATAGGCTGGAGAAATAAGGTCTGCTGATGGCAGCCAAAAAAGGCATTTCAGAGGTAGAATTGTGTTGAAAGGTTATGACAACACATCTTTTTTCCTTGAAATGGTGTGCGCAAATAAATCATGCACAAGGCCAGAAACGTGTTTTGAGAAAGTAAACAGGGTCAATTTTGATTTTGTGTTGACTTTAAACTTACTCTAATGTGCCTGAACCCACCTATAGGTAAACACTATTGTCTAGGTTTAAAGTAGGGGACTTCTGTAGGCTTATGTGTGCTAATGTTAGTGTAACTATGTTAATAGGTTACTCAATGTGCACCCCACACCCATAGTAATCTTGACCCCAGGCGTACAATTACATCCAGAAACCCACAACTTCTTTCTTTCTTTCTTTCTTTCTTTCTTTCTTTCTTTCTTTCTTTCTTTCTTTCTTTCTTAAACTTCAAGTCAGTCCTTTTTCTATCTCATTCCATGCATTCCTCAGTGTCCTATATAAAATGCGAATTTGTTATCTTATCTCCTTATCTCTCAGTAATAGCAAGTCGCCCCGCCATCAATTATTCTTATCCAAACAGGGGAAAAAAACCCACCAAGGATACTTCACAAATTTTGCACTTCTACTCCAGAAACCCCACATACACTCACATGCACTCTAGGAAACACACAAATCTTTTGCTTTCATTCCACTCAATGAAAAAAGAGAGACTTTGCTTCAGGGAAAGTTGACAGTTTTAGCACTTGTGTCACCCACAGTGATTGATAGTGAGCACAGAGGAGGTGAGATGTTGCTGTGAGGAATGCACCAGCTGCTACTGAGCCCAAGGGGGCGGGACTTAGGGAAGGGGCAGGGTGTATTTTCCCACCTCACAGCTGTTTGGCTGATAACAGTAGAGCAATGTTTCTCTGTACCTGCCCACCGGCTTTCCACCATACCGTATTTCATAGAATATGGTTGCATGTCGTTTTTAGCCTGTTTTTTTTGTGGAAAATTTCGCTCTTGAATGTCCACTGAAAAGTTATGTATCTTAAATTGTATATTTAAGTTGTCATATAAAATCATACCTGAAAAAATAAAGCATTCAAGCACATGCTAATAGGTTATTTGCATATGCTTGAACTGCCATCAAAACTATTGCATTTGGATTTGATTAAAATCTGTTTGGTAGTTTTTCTTTCTATGTACTCATTTAACCTGATCCTTCATATATTTTTTCTTCCCCCATTTATATTTGAACTTGAACTGAACAGCTTTGCAGACCTATAGTCTTCTGCCATGTTATGGTTCCCACGTTGACCATACCGTTATATAAACTCCAATGCACCAAGCGCAATCTCATTTATAAAACAGCCATGTTATGTAACTCTGATATCACCTTTTGGACTTACTTCTTTCCATGTACCCTGGAAAAATGTGATTCATCTATTACTTATATCAGTAAGGACCAATCAAATTGCTTGCCCATAAAACCAAAAAAAGATTTTCTTCATAACCGCAGAACTGAGTTTTCCACCTACTCACTCCTTCAACATTCATCTTTCCATTTTCTCTCATCTGAGTTTGCGCTCCCTCTCTCTTAGGAGGAATACGGGGGCAGGTTAGTGAAAGGGAGGGAACGGTTTCTAATGCAGCGTGCCTGGAGACTGATGCTGACAGACCAGTTTTAAGAGTAGAGAAGGAGGAAAGTAGTTGAAGATCGTTGGGTTTTAGGGGAGAGGAGAGGGCAGGAGGAGAAGATGGGCTCCTCCGGGAGCAAACCTGGCCTAAAGAAACACCCTGGCTCCAAGAAGAATCAAAAGGTGCAGTCTAGTTCCTCTCCGTTTTGAGTGATTATTTTGCAACTACTAATATTGGCAGATTTACTAGTTACTACTGTTTCTCAGTAAGTTCTTTCTCAGTGTGTTGGCTTTTTTGATTCTTAACTTCCTGTTCAACAGCAGAACCATTGTTAGGCTTGTTGGGTGATTGATATTTTGTAATGGCAGGAAATTCTGAGTTGTGTGTGTTGTACATCTGTGATTAGGTTTGGAGTAATATATTTTGTTTGTGGTTCAAATTCCAGTTTGTTATCAGAAATTATATTCAGCATGCAATACAGTGTAGTGCACAGTCATGTGTTTGCGTGTCACAGAAAGTGTTCTTGTGTTTTGTCCATGCTGAGTGTGTGTGTTTGAGGTGTAAACCCGTCTTCGTATCTTAGGCCGTGAACCCAAGTGTGTGCTGGTATAGTAAAAGTAACCATAACATGGAGTTTGACTGGAGATTTGTGTGTCAGCATGTTCTGTTAAGTTTGTCTATCACGTGTTTAGCAGTCTTTATCACAGAACATAGTAATCTTTCCCAGGCTGTGTGATCTTTGGCAATTTAGAAGTTACTGTGACATTAGCCAGCACTTGATCACAGACACACACATACGTCTTTACTGAAACATTTAATTCGGCCACACACTGACCCTTGATCACGCCTGGTGATAAGAAACTGATTGAGATGCTTCTTATCCAACAACAACAGCCCATTTTGCCAATACAGACAGTGTCAAGATGAGAGCCACGCGTAATACATGATATCATTGAAAAGACTTGGGGATTGTTGTGTTTAAACATAGTTAGTATCTAAGGGTGAGTCTTTATTCAGGGCGTAAAATGAATAATAAAATGTGTTGGCTCTTTAAAACATCTGTGGGGTCAAATTGAAGCATATCTTGAACTTTGTAGAAGTTTTGGGGAAATTTCAATGAGTGACCTGCAGCTTTCAGTAGGGCAGTTGGTCTCAAATTTTGGACCACTGGTGGTCCGTGAAGGACTCTTATTTAATGTTGCTTCTAAATAAATAAACTAATTATAATAGAAAAAAAAAGTACCACCATTAAACGGCCAATTAATCAATGAATTAACTGATTAAGTTTAAGCATTAATTTGTGATTAAACTGTGTTTGATGTTTGAAGTTTTAGTAATTTTATGTGCTTTATTTCTGAATTATCTTTAATTCATTTTTATTTTAATCTTAGTCATTTTAGTACTTCAAATTAAACATATTTATTTTTGTTAGTTGCAAATTTTAGTTTTTCCAGCTAATATTTATATTATAATTAATGAAAATAAGCTTTCATTGTTTTGTTTTTTTTTGTTTTTTATTAAATAAAAAAAATAAAACCTCTGTCCCCTAGATTTGGTTATAGTAGACCAGATCTGCCACATAAAAAAGTTTTAAGAAATATTGCAATGTGACAAGCTATAATTCGAAAAAATATTTAAAAAACATTGCTTTTTGTATTATATATTTGTATTTTAAATTTTGTATTATATAAAAATTATGCCATTTTTATGACCTCATATTATTCATTAAACTACATGGAATATTTATCCTTTCAAAAATTATTTTTTAATGAATATAAATTATTTATTCTATTTTGTTTTTTATTTTATTCTATATATTTAAGTCCAAAATCTTTGTAAAACATATTATTGTCAGCTATCTTTTTACATTTTCTTGATTGGTTTGAACGATTGTTTTTCAGTTCTGTTTCTGTCATTTGTTACAGCGTGAGGTGGCAGTCAAGCAGAGGGAAGAACTTTCGGTCCAACTCAACAACCTGCAAGAGCAACTGGGTAAGCAACACATGTCCAGTCAAATGCACAGAGGCTTGGTTTCTCTGTCCATTCTCAAAGCTCACAGAACGTAAGCTTTCATGTTGGTTAGATAGCTGTCATTTAGCAGGTGCTTTTATTCAAAGTGACTTGAAGAACACTAATTGTAGGGAAAGTCTCTGTGAGAAACCTTGGGATAACTGCCTTGCTCAAGGGCACAATCCTGATAAAATAGGGCTGAGTGAGTGTTTAGTTTCGGGTTCACACCTACTTGAGATTGCAGAATTTAGTCTTTTTTTATTACAGATAATTTACCCGAGCCATATTTAGAGGCCAGAATATCACCGAAACTTAAGATTGGGCTCTTTTTTTACTTGTGGTGGCAAGCGTCACTCAAATTTTCTTTAGAACATGTACAATTCTAGTAATATTTCTTTGTCTGTGTTATCATTAACACCAATTAGCACTTGTATGAGGCTTCACTGCCTTGGAGTGATTTGCCAGTCATATATTTGTTGTTCGATGATGTTCCTACATTCCAGAGTGAGGCTTTTTCATGTTTTATCCTGTGTTATGCTCTTGTGATGAGCGTTGTATTGATGAAACTGTACAGCTCAGTGTTTGGGAATTGGGAAACCGATATGATCAACCACACGTCAGACACACTCCAGCTGTTTTATTATACCCTGTAGACGTTTGGCAGCCTTTCACTATGTTTGGAGTCTGTGTTTTTATTTGTATGTGTTAGCAACAAAATATGACTACTCTATGCGTATGTACATTGAACTCAAATACACACACATTCTTGGCAAGCCCGGACACACACATTTCTAATGCTGTAGAATGTTAAGGAATGGCTGCTTGTTATGTTTAATTAGTTTGGCCTTACGCACTGTCATGGCCTTTGGCTTCGGGACAAGTGTGAAGGATGTGTGTGGCATATGAGGAATGTTTCACTCACACTGGCTTCTGAATGCAAGTCTGAAGGTGCAGTTGGCCAAATGACACTCTGCTCCTAAAGTTCACTGCCCTTTACCTCACAGAATTCAAAGAATATTTATCACGAGGCTTCCAGAACATATGCTAACACATGCATGCTACATTTAAATGTCCGCTGAAAATTTGAGGGAAATCTTAACTTCACTCCGCAGACCTTGTAAATGTAATTTTGGTTTAAATGTACTGGTGGTTCAATCCTCTAGAATATAATTCTTACCGCAGTAGATTCTAGATTTCACCCTGGATTTTACTCAATATTTAGGGAATTAAGTACACTATCATTCAAAAGTTTTTGAAAGAACGAAGTCTGCTCACCAATGCTGCATTTATTGGACCAGTAAAACAGGAATATTGAGAAATATTATTACAATATCAAATAACAGCTTTCTATTTTGACATATTTCAAATTATTATTCCTATGATGGCAAAGTGGCATTGTTTCAGCACCCATTACTTCAGTGTCACATGATCCTTTAGAAATCTCAAGAAACATTTCTTTTTATGGTTAATGTTCTCAGATGAATCTTTATATATGGTGTGTGTAAATAGTGTGGTTACCAGTACATTCTACTTTCCATTCGGATTTTATCGATCCTTTAGTGGATTTAACCACTAGTGCATTCAAGATTCTATGTTAGATTCTACTGGCTTCTTAGAGAATTGAACCATCTAAACTTTCTAGACTTTGAGATATAGACTTTTTCATTGTAAATTTTGTTTTTGTCAGTCTAGAATATAATTCTCACTCCTTACAGAATTTTACCACTAGTACATTCGAGGTTCTATTCTGGATTTCTATTCTGGTGCGTTCTAGATTTTACTGTCTCTGTAGAGAATGGAACCATCAGAACATTCTAGAATAAATTAAATTTGCAGTACAATCTAGATATGTATAAATATAATTCAATTTCTAGAATCTGTTAAAGATTCCAAAGTTAGTGTCAAGACCAGAACCTTTAAGACCTAAACCAACACCAAACTCCCCATGGCCAGGATTTTGGCCGAGACCTGTTTAAAAAGTATTTTAGTGAACTGAAAGAGATAAGGGAGAATTTATTCCTGCATTCATTTCAATTAAACATAGTATGATGGAAATAAACTGGAGACCCAGATCCAGACCAAGCCACCGAGCAATAAGTCCAAGGCCAAGTTTATATAGTCTTGAGAGTGCTGATGACCAAGACTCATCTTCTTCCTAACTTGCTCCTCTCCTTCACTCATTCCCCAGGTAACTCTGTCTCGTGCTGTGAGCAGTTGGAGAAAGAGAAGGAGGAGGTGCGTGTGACTTTGGAGGAATTGTTCCAGAAACTACAGGAGCAGCATCAGACAGAACTACAGCAGCTGGAGGAGAGACTGAAGGACTTCTACTCTGCAGAATGGGACAAGACCCACGAGGCCTATCAGAGGGAGGCGGACAAATGCAGGGCGCTCATGCAGCAGCAGGTAAGATCTTACCTGGGCTTTCACAAAGAAATCACGAGTCTTATGTAATCCCGTTTAACTATTCAAATCACACAGCTCCAATCACGCAATATTACATGTGTGCGAGTGCTTTTTTTTTCTTCTTTTTTTTTAAATGTGTGCACTCTTTTTATTTGCATGTTTTTGTTTCTAAATTATTCATGGATGGATGTGAATAAATGGTATCAGTAGCTTTGACGTTAGCTTTTACGTGATGCTGAATCCGCTCTGCAGGACAAACCAGCACAACATAAGGGAAAAAAAGTACATGTTTAATGTTTTCATTGTAAGATGATGAGTATGGTTTCCACTGACAGGTGGATGATGTGAGGAACAAACAAGAAGCTCTGAGGAATCAACAGGCAGTGGCACACACTGAGCAGATAGCAACACTGAAACATGAACATGAGACTTCACTTGCAGGTAATTTCACTGCACTCATGAAAAGGCCTATTGTTTATCCTTTCATTTAATGTTCTATATTTTGAATTTGATGTAATCTATTCTGTCAAGACGAGATCAATCAGATTTATTTGTTTCTTTTCCAGAGCTCAGGAAGACACATGAACAGGACAAGCAAGAACTTGATAAAACAGTGAAGGAATCTGAGGCTATGCTCAATGTATGCATCGCCATCTTACAATTTAATTTACGAATATGAATAATATGTTACAATAACTTACTACTGAATTTCTAAAAACGTAGTATTGAGTTATTTACTCAAATTTAAAATTGCAAATAAATGTGTATGTATCATTGTTTTTATATATGTTATTCATTCACTGTTCTCCCCTACAGGAGAAAATTCAGACTTTGACAGCAGAAAACGAGGCTTTGAAAGAAAGACTGAGAGCGGAGGAGGAGCGGAGGAGAGCTCTGGCAGACAAAAGTCAGGTAAAATTTGCACTTTGCAATGATGCATTAGTCACAGTAAAAGCACAGGGTTGGTGAATTTAAATCCTTTTTTCACTGATTTGATGAACAATCCCCCAAACTACCAGTAATATAAAATTATAGTATTTATCAATATTTTTATATTGTCAATATCAATAATTTTATTATGTGCTTTTAAAAAACGTTAACAATAACAGCACTCTAAGAATTGACCCTAATAAAGTCCATTACAAATGTGTACATTTGTGTGGTTCTTTTGTTCTTATTTCGGCAAGCTTGTTTACAACAACCCCAACCATAGTTTCGAGGGGGTTAGTGGGACGTCCATGTAAAGCCAGTTACTGTGGCCCATGCTAAGCCTGCGATCCATAGAGATGTTAAGTGTGCTTCTTTGTCTTCCCATATGGCGTGAAACACAAACTGAGCACCTGTTTCTCTGTGTGCAGAAGGACGCCCACACACTGTATTTGGAACAGGAGCTGGAGAGTCTCAGAGCTGTGCTGGAAATAAAGACCAACCAGATACACCAGCAAGACAAGAAACTCATGCAGATGGACAAACTGGTGAGGATGTACTGTTTTATATATATATATACATAAATCACTGTATGTATAATAAGCCTTTGCCAGGTCAACTGCCTTCCTGTCTGGAAGAGTCTGCTGTGACGTCGCATCCCATGATTCCCATCACATAATTATGCACTGTCAGATATTTACTGATTGATCACCTTAAAAAAAATAGTTCATTCAAATCAAATTCATTCATTCAAATTTCTTTATTTGCTTTCCCGTAGGTCTTTCTAAACTTGAATGACTTCTTTTTTTTTCTTTCTGTGGAATGTAAAAGAAGATACTTTGAAGAATGTTTTTAAAGAAAAGTCATATAATAAAAGTCATTTGGATCCAAAATAACATTGGACCCCATTGACTTCTATTGTACGCATAAAAACACACTGATAACTTTAAAATATCTTCTTTTGTGTTCTGCAGTATAAAGAAATGCATACAGGTTTGTAACAACCTGAGGGTGAATAAATTATAACAGAATCTTCATTTTTGAGGGAACTATCCCCGTAGGAATAGCCCTCAGTAGACCTGCTTTAACTTGCCACATTGAAACCTTCTAACTCCAGAATCCAGAAAGACTGAAAGTAAATATCTTGGTAATCAGTATGAAATTTGTTGTATTCGCTATAACAACCGCCTCACTCTACATTATCCCGCTTATTACATGGCTACCCACCAAATAAATCAATAATTTGACACAAAATATTGATTTAAAAAGGAGTTTATTGATTTAAAAACGATTGTATTGCTTCCGCTAAAGAAAACAGTCCATTCCGTCTCTACGGTTTGAATCCTGCGTCCATAGCAACGCTCTGTTTTTCATGGCAACGGTGTGTTATACTTCGCAGCGGTCTGTTATCAAGAAATAACAGACCGCATTCTACATTGGAATTCAACCAAGCCATGTAATATAGGTCAGTGTATAGAAAAAAAAAGGAATGCTATATATTTAATCAAGGGAGCATAAATGCAACTAGATTCATTTCATTTTGGGTTTACCATTGATGTAGGGTCTGTTTGATGAATAAATAATATGTTAATGTTTTTATCATTGTTCACAGATTGAGGATAATTTGAAACTGGAAGAGTGTTTAAATAAAGTCCAGCAGGAGAACGAGGACTACAAGGCAAGGATGGACAAACATGCTGCACTTTCAAAGTAAGATTCAAAAATTTAAGGCGTTTGATTTGTCATCTTCTCCTACAGCATTTTAGTTTATTATATTAGTGTATTATTTTCTCAGAGCTTTTTTTTTCTTTCTGTTTGACTGTAGGCAGCTCTCCTCAGAGCAGGCCATGCTTCAACAGACCCTACAGAAAGAGTCAAAGGTCAACAAACGGCTATCTATGGAGAACGAGGAGTTGCTGTGGAAACTACACAACGGAGACCTCTGCAGCCCTCGACGCCTCTCGCCCACCTCTCCCTTCCCCTTGCCCCAAAACTCCACCTCCTTCTCCACAACCCCCATATCACCCAGATAACCTCTGAACTCAGAGGCACCTATGGACCTTTTGGCCAATTTATTCCTATAATAGGACTTGTACACTTTGTAAAGACTCGTAAGGTTTATAAATGTTCCCTTTTCCAGTTAAAGACAATGATGCACAGCTGCACTTCTAGATCAAGGAATTGCCTTGTTCTGTTACATGCTTGTTTGTTCTTTTCTGTCTGTCTGTCTGTCTCTCACATCTCTTTCACATACATACACAAACATTTCTCTGAAGAGGGAACATACCTCAGGGCTTGTACATAGAGTACCTCTTCCTCGGACTGTTGTTTTCTGTTATACTTGTGCTCTTTTATCCCTTTTTAATTAAAAATGGTTTGTACATGGTAAGTAAAAGATGTAAAGCTGTCCTATTCATTGTATGCTCACAAGAACACTATATGATATTTGCAGAAAGGATTGAAAACAGGATGCAAAGCCCTCTATTTGCTTGGGTTGGTTATTTTTAGAGCATATATACAGAAGGTTTTGTTCAGAAAGGGGGAAAAAGACTTTCAAGAAAGAAGCTTCAATGTCAACCTCACCTTTAACTGGATTGCATCTAGATCCAGATCTCTGTTCCTAATATTGTGGAATGTATTTACTTCTCTCCCAAACTGTGTTCAGTGGCCCTCACATCCAGAACGCTTTAGGTGTGAATGTGTCCCTATCTCAACCGCAGTGCCCTTCCTTGCTTTATTTTTTTATTATTTTTTTAATTAATGCATTAAATTTCTGAATGTTTATCCTTATGTTTTGTATTGTTTATTGTATTGCAAATAGCACATGAAGTTTAATTACTTTCTGATTTTTAAACTTTGAATTTGTTTAAATGGGTAATAAAGAAATGCATTAGAGTTACACAGAGGAAATATTAGGGAGTTAAAATATGGTTAGCAACAGATTCTGGGCCAAATCTGGCTTGAATTCGGCACAGTCGGCACTTCTGGTTTGATTCTCCCAAACTTCCACTCAGTTTTATCTCACACTTTCTCTGTAAGAGAGCATAACAAACTTGCTGTCATCGTTTACTTTCACTCATGTCATTTTTTCTTCTGCTAAACACAAAAGACAATATTTTGAAGAATGTTGATAACCAGTTTCTGTATTTGTTGTCCATAAAATGGATGTCAATGGTAACCGAACGGTTTATAATTCAGATAGATAGAGAGATATAGATATAGAGATATATATATATAGATAGATAGAGATAGATATAGAGATAGAGATAGAAATCCCCACAGAAGAAAAAGTCTCACACAGTGGTTGGAACTACATGAGTGAGCATGAACTATTTCTTTAACCTACTCTGCCACCTTGTGGTTAAAGCTAAAACTTTTCACTTTATGTGGAATGACAAATCATATTGTATAAAAGAGAGTGACCCCTAGTAGATATAAATGGAAAAGCAAAGTTTTATGTTCTCCTGTAAATGGACTTCTGACAAGATAGGTTTACAAACACACAAAAAATTAGTCTATACATATTATATTTGAGTTTAAGACATGCTTGAATATTTCATTGAGCTATTTCTAAATTTTTGTTATTTATATGTCCACATTTATTTCAGTATAAAAACTTGAAAGGGAAGCAAACTGCAAATATAAATAATTATTACTAGGCAGATGGTAAGTATCACACTATAGAGCTTAAGTATTTCTTGGTGTGTGTGTGTGTGTGTGTGTGTGTGTGTGCCTGAGAGGCCAGGAATGATATAAAGGGCATGTGTGTTCATGTTAGAGAGAGCACATACGTGTGCATGTGTCAATATCTGTATGACATTCCTCACAGACTACATTAGCTAACAGTATTTGCTTATTGAAATGCACTGAGAAAATGCTGACATTATTCCTCCACTGCATGATTTTGACAGCCTACTATAGATCAATATAATGCCATATATTCAGTGATTGTGCAAACACAACCCAAAGCTCAGCTATTCGGGTAGAAATATGACTAACTGTAAAAATCTGTTCAAAATGGATGTAATTCCATGATAAACTCTCAAGAAGGTCTGTTCAAACTGGGTAGCCAAATCAAAGCTTTAAAGCAAGTGAAATTAATCCTAAAACCATTGATAAGTGTTAGAATTGACAATTAATTTAGAATAATACCGGTAAATCTTTATTTTACACTGTCCTTGTTACACATTAAATGTACTTACTGAAGTAATTACAGTCAATTGCAAAATGCATAACTACAAGCAACTTAGCCTAAACCAACCCTAACCCTAACCAATAAGTAGGCTACATGTTAAATTACTTAGTACTTATTTGTGTAAGTACACTGGAACAAGAAAATAAAGTGTAACAATAAAACCTACTTATCTATTTTTTTTATTATAATGCATTTGTGAGTTTCTTAATCCATGTTCATCCTCAAACTAATAGGCCTATAGGTTACTTACTAATAGTTTGGTTGGGCTAATTCACCTTGTCATTTTGTTCTTATCATCCTTCAAGTGACATTGTTCTATACAACTGTCACACATGTCACACATATGTAGGCTACTGTTTTGTCTCTTTCATGAATTCAGTTTCAATATGGTCTATCTATGAATTGTCTAATATATAGATTCATTTACGTAATACGAGTGCTTTTAATAAGACCAAGGTTGCATTACATAATATCACTTTTCTTTGACATTTTATCAGTAAAATATTTATACTGTTTCACTCATCACCATCATTCCATCAGTTACATTTCACAGCATCTGTACTTTTAAGGCATTGCGCACAATTCCCCAAATGCTTCCGAGAAGTAAAATAGTACCACTCTTTTGTGTCCTCAGTTTGTTCGCTAGCTTGATCTATTGATAATCTCATCTTGAAATACAAATATACAACTTTTAATGTCAAAATATATAGCGAACAGATAGGAATTCACAACAAATTATGTTTTAATTAAAATGAGAACGGTATCCTTCCGCCTGTTTGTTTGGATATGGGGTAAAGATGGCCGCTACTGGACAGGCGGTTACTCCTTGTGGAAGTCACACTACGCATTGACACTTTATCTGGGATTTTAATAAACGTCACATGGGAATAATTCTCATGCTCCAGTAATTGGTCGCCACGACGTTAAGGGTAAGTTTCCTGATTATTTACTAAAACAGCCTGCTAGTTGTGCTTGTGCAGTTGTTTCTCTCTCTCTCAACTTCTGTTAGCTTGCTAGCTCCCTCACTAAAGAAATTCAAAGTCATTTCAACAAATACCAGCTTATCTCGTATCCCGGAGTGAATTGCCACTCAAATGTGAAAGTTTTGCTCTCATTTGACTAAAATTCATAACATATTAAATGGGACACATTGATCTGGAGCGCTTGAAGGTGGACGAAGTGGTTTGTATTATCTGAGAGTGATGCACCGGTCAGATGCCTTTGTGTCAGGTGGGCAAGTTTAACACCACCAGCACCAAGCCCGTGTCAAAATAGAATAACACCAATGAGCTAATATGATATTTAGCTACTAATCCTTTTCTTTCTATTATGACCATTAACCAGACATGAGTCATTTTGTTGTGGTGACTCTGTTGGGGTGTTTGTTTCTCTTAACCGGGAGTTTTCGCGGGGATCTGGAGTTCAATGGCTCGTGCCAGAGGTTACCATGGAGATAGACCAAAAAAACCTTCACGCGCGTCTAAAGTCACTGCTAGTCATCACGCTCGTGAATTTTATATTTGTGAAATCTACTTTTTTAATAACGTAACCGTCAGATTATAATATCTTTAATTACTCGTCACGTATTCTGCACAGTTTCACCTGCACAGGTGAAAGCCCCTGTGTAACTTAGGAGAGAAGCGAGTGTTTTTACAGTCTGTGGTGTTGACAGTTGCTAGCCGGGAAATTGAGCGGGTTGACCAGGTTTAATTGTTCTAACGGACACAAAACTCATAGACGACAGATTGTAAGACAATACCAAACCTCAGTTCACATTTCTCGAGGAATAAAGCTCACAGACTTCGATTTTCAAAGTAAGTTACATTTAGATTACAGTAACTAAATGGACCTTATTGTTTTTTTGGACATGGACCACTGTATTAAGGTTAACATTTACTATGGTTAGGCTATACGTTACCATGTTAGTAACGTTAAGTTAACGTTAACCTAACGTTACCCAGGAGAACCATGTAAATATCATTGTGGATGAAAAATATAATTATTCAGTATCAATATAAATCTTTTCTAACAATATAAATCACTTTTATCAATTTAACACATCCTTGCTGAATAAAAGTAATAATTTCTTTAAAAAAAAAAAAAGGAAGAAAAAAAATAAAAATCCCCAAACTTTTGAACGGTAGAAAATTTCTATTTTAAATAAATGCTGTTCTTTTTTTTTACTTTTTATTCATCAAAGTATCTGGAAAAAAGTATCACAGGTTGTAAAAATACTAAGCAGCACAACTGTTTCCAACATTGACAATAAATCAGCATATTAGGTCATGTGACACTGAAGACTGGAGTAATGGCTGATGAAAATTCACAGAAATAAATTATATTTTAAAGTATATTAACATAGAAAACCATTATTTTAAATTGTAGTAATATTTCACAATATTCCTGTTTTTTTTTCTGTAGTTTTGATCAAATAAATGCTGGCTTGATGAGCATAAGAGACCTATTTCAAAAACATTAAAAATAGTAGTGTTTCCAAACTTTTGACCAGTACTGTATACTGTGATGAGGGTCCGTCATTATGTAGTTTATTCAGGTTAATGTTGTTATGATCAGTGTGGCGTTGAATGTTGCTTGGCAGCTTGTCAAACAAACCTCAGCCCCTTAAATTAAACTGTCACATCAAGAACCTGTTTAGCTGCACAGTGAATAAGAGATTTCTGAAAAGGTGGATTAGGGTTATGCATTTCTTTAGATGAAGTCCATGTATGTGTTCATTGATTGGTTGTTTTCTGCAGGTTCTGATTGTTTATTATGGCGACGGGCGGCAGTCCATTTGAAGACGGCACAGATGAGCAGGAGCTGCACAACTGGACAATCTCCAATGGAATCTTGGATGATAGACTCAACAATATGGTATGAATCAATCGTGCTGATACTCCAACGTAACAGAAACAATAGAGTGTATATAACTTTGTAGGATGACCTAGAGGTTACCATCACCCTGGTTCCTGCTACAGAAAGACAATAGGATTTTTTCTTTTGACTCTTGGATTATTGCAGAAAACACTGTAAGCTCTGTGACCAGTGAAAGTTTTCCGTGATTCTAACGTTTTGTTCATCGAGATAATCTTCACAAATGAACACAACTTTCATTCATTTAGAAGCCTAATTATAATCAGCAGAAGTAAAAAGCTAAATTTAGGCTATAAACAAACTACAGCATGGTCGCTTGACTTTAACCACCACCATTAAGCTTCTGACAACTTTCAATTTAAAATCTAAAAGTTGGACAGTTTGAGTTTGTAGGAGTACGAGTGAATACACACTAGCAGGGTGGGAATTATACTGCGGCCATGGCCGCCGTTGCCCTACACTTTGGCCTTCATGCCCCGTGAAAAAAAAATCATCGTACGGCCACAGTGGCCTGTGTGCCCTGGCCCTGTCCAAGTTCCATGTATAAAGCAGAGCATGTGAGCGGAGTGGAGCGGGAGCGAGCGGGGAGCGCGAGCGGGCGGATCTTGGACAGAGCGCAGAGCGGCAATTTCAAAAGGACGGAGCGTCGCCCTATTTCCCGCTCCAGTTTCGCTCCGCTCACACCACGAGTCTGAAGCATGCTCAGTCAAGCCTGACCCTGAATCCATCTGTCTTGCACAGTCATCAACAGTAGACTATTTTCAGTCAAAACTCAGCTCAATAATGGAGTTAAAAAAGTACTTCAAAAAGGAAAATGAGAAGTCATACAGGTGTAGCCTACTATTAATAAGTCGCTCCGGAGTATAAATCGCAACAGTCAAAAAATGCGCCATGAAGAAGAAAAAACACATATGCCTAACCTAAGTCGCACTGGACTATAAGTCGCATTTATTTAGAAATTTATTTCACACAAAAAAAAAAAACAATGTTACAGACTGGACAGTTCTCCGTTACGGACGTGAGCGCTCTGAAAGCGGCACTAAAAGACTGCTTTATAAAACTTTCACAGAGACCTCAAGCAGAAAGCACAAAGCCTGTCTTTAAATTTAATTTCGTTTTGTATTAATTGTATCTTAATTTTAATCAATGTTTCATCAACCAATTGTCTGGATTTAATAAATTAGAAGTGAATATATTAGAAAATAGATAATCACAACACGAAGGCGCCGGCGAAACTGGAGCTTGTCTCATAAATGAACCGAAACTCCGCGTATAGCCTGCTTGCCTCACAGACCTGAGACATATATATATATATAAAGCTTGAAATGTCTACTTTTAAACAGAACAATTCAAAACGAAAGAAAACGGACTTCTCTCTTATGTAATCCGTATGAAATGTGCATTTCTCTCTGGCGCGTTCACTACTGCGAAGATCGCGAGTCAGCATCTTTCCAGCCGACACAGACATAAAAAAAAAAACTGGTTTATTAGAAAACAATTAAAATGTCTCCTGCTATATTTTACATATTCATAATCATTAATTTTGCCGGTTCGTTGTGACAGCTTTTAGGTGCTTTATTGGCAGCAGCGCCACCCTTACATCGCATCAGCACCGAAAACATAGAGATTTTTTTTCTTTTGGGGGCATTTTGTTTGTGTTCAGACTTTCTCAGTTGTTTTTAGGCGCGATGTTAGAGGACGCTGCTAATAAAGTTGCTAGTAGGCCTACACATTGGATTCACGTTTATTATTAGCCTATAGGCTAAAAAAAATACCCCAGTTTTTATGCCGTTCGTATCATTTTATTTTGTTGTATTTATCCGCCACACCTTGAAGGCCGGTCCGTGAAAATATTGTATGATATTAAACCGATCTGTGGCGCAAAAAAGCTTGGGGACCGCTACAAGTGATATACATGTAGATTTTTTTCCTTTTTTGGAGCGAGCGGGGGGCGATTTGAGTGGAGCGCGAAGCAAACTGCGTTGAGCGCTGAGCGATAATGATTGTGAGGGTGTATACCTTCTGGATGAAATGGTTCTCTCTCTCACACTCACATGATATAGAGGACTGAATGAATATTTTGAATGCTTTTATTAGCATTTGTGTTGTTTCTGAATGCTTTTATTGGCATTTGTGGTGTTTCTGAATGCTTTTATTGGCATTTATGTTGTTTCTATTGTTGTGTGAGGGTGTATACCTTCTGGATGTAATGGCGCTCTCTCATTAAAAAATGTTTTTTTATTAAAAAAGTCATAATCCATGTCTTATTCCAAATTAGGATGTTATGGTATCAATCTGAATGGGAAAACCATCGAATTGTACTCAATGGCCTTTGTGCCCTGTCATATGGCCTTGGTGCCCCTAAAAAAAAAGAAAAGGTGGAGGCCAAATGGCCTTGCCCCTAAAATTACATAATTCCCACCCTGCACACTAGGCTGTAGATGTAGACTAGTGAGTAGATGAGTTTTCCTCTTTGGTGGGATGACATTTAATTGTCCTTGATAACCTCTGTAGTCCCATTTAGCCACTTGTTTACAAACTTAAAAGCTTACAAAATTATGAATGGGGTATTAATCGTAGAAAAAAGCATGAAAATAGCTTGAGACCTTATTTGAGGCATTTAACCAAAATCCCATTAAAAAAAAAAACCTCACTGACTTTAGAACTCATTCCTGAAGCACTCTATATTTTTCTGCTTATGCTTCGTTTATTCATTAAACTGTGCTCTCATTTATGGTTTGTAAATGTCGATTTACCATTCTCTCAGGATTGGGGAGTTCAGCAGAATAAGGCCAACCGCTCCACTGAGAAGAACAGGAAGAAGTTCTCTGCTATGTCAGAGAGCCGGCTAACCAATGACATTTCTCCAGAGTCCACTCCTGGAGCAGGGCGAAGGAGGGCACGTACACCCCATTCCTTCCCTCATGTGAAGTATAGCACACAGATGTCCGTACCCGACCAGGCTGAGCTCGATAGACTCCGGCAGGCCATAAACTTCACGGATCTGGATGAGGTGAGTGGGGCTTTATAACCATGATTAGATTTATGACACACTTCACTGACTCGATTTGGCTGAGGTTCTAAGCTTGCTACTGTTTCAAGACAGAAAGTGCATGGATTTGAACTTAGTTCAACTTGCTTAGTTCAGAAGCAAATCGTCAGAAACAAGCCCTCAAACATATAGATCACAATCAAATACAGGCTAGCTTTAAAATGTTAATGTCAGAGACATCCTTTGGTAAACCAAAATATCACTTTTCATCCAAACAGAGAAGTATTGGCAGCGATTCTCAAGGCCGCGTCACTGCAGCCAACAATCAGAGACAGCTGTCTAATGAGGCCAAGAAACCTTTCAACTTCCTGTCAATTCACCTCAACACTAACAAAAGCAAAGAGCCCAGTGCATCCACCTCTTCCACACCTGGGGGCAAGGAACCCAAGAAACAGAGTCCTGGGAAAGAGCTGTTTGCTGCAGTTCCAGCTGTGGTTAAAGAGCCTTTTGGTCTCGACAGCGCCCAGCAGTTCGAATTGGAGGATGGAAGAGCCGAGCTTACCATTGACAGCAGTCAGGTAACTAGGATGCATTTGATGTCTTTATAATGTCTCTAGGGCCATGTTCAGACTGCCAGCAAAAATCCGATTTGTTTTGCATATCCAGATTTTAATAAAATTGTGATTTGAAAGTTTGAACTGCAAAAAAAACTAAAAGATTTATAAAAAATAAAATAAAAATAAAATGATGTAAACCGCATATCGAGGTGGTTTGAAATGCAATTTCAATCAGATTTTTACAGATACATCTCAGTCTGGACTCTCTGGCTGCTTAAATCGGATTTCAAACTGTTTTAAACTTTTAAGATTGAACATTAGTCTGGGGAGTCTGCTCTGTATTTTCTACTGCACAAGAGGCGTGAGCAACGGGCATTGTTCAAATGACTCTGTTTGCAATTGGATACTCCTTACACCAATCAGACCAACGGTCCTGGTGACTGAAGCGAAAACTGAACTCCAGGCAGGAAACGTGTCAACAAATGTGTTGGTTTGGAGCATTGATCAGCGGTTTGCAGAAACAACAATGGCATTGAGCGATTTTAGCAGGTTGTGCAAAAAAAAACATGAAAGTGAGTGGTATTTACACCCACTCGAGTGATTTGTTTGCTAAACTAAAGAAGCAATTGACCATCGTTGAGAAGTTCTAAGGAATTGGATTGGATTAAACCCGCCAATAGCGTGCCAGGTGGATAAGCCAGTTTGTGATTGGTCCCCGCAGATTTGTAACGGAAGCAGGATAGAAGAATGTACAGGTTTTCCAGCCTGAGCTGCAGGGCGAAATCAAATCGCCGGCAGATCGGGCTGGGTTTACCCAGTCTAGTTTTTTGCATCACTCTTTAACGCAACACAAAAACGTCAAAAATGGAATGTGCAAAGTTTCTGTGTGACGGCGGAGTTGTGACCGCAACACATTTCAGGGCACCTATTTGGAGAGTGAGATGGCACCTATTTGGAGAGCAGTGTTTCCCCTGCCATTATATAAGGGGGGCGCCCCGCCCTCCTAACGGCTCGCCCCGCCCCCCTTGAAGGTCAAGTAAATTTGATTTGATTTTCTTTATAGCGCCAGATTACAATTTGTTATTTTATTAAACAAACTAAATAGCCCCTAAATAATGTTATATTTATCTTATTTCCACGATGGCATGTCTTTTCTGTCTGTGTTTGCGCGTTTACAATTATCCCAATGAGTGCGCACACTCAAAACACTTGCGTCACATACAGATGAGCACTAGCAGACAGAGAGCGCGTGGCGGGAAATATGTTGCGTCAACCAGATGAAAACCAGACAAAAATATTTGTGTTTTTTAAACGCTCACAGGGAACTGAAGATGGCAACACTCGCTCTACTGCGAGTAGCAGCCGGAGTAGCTCTCCTGCTCCAAGTCTAACGCCCGTTTCACACATACTCCGTTTGCAGTGCGTATTTTTTTCCGTACCCATGTTAACAGGTTAGAGCTTTCACACTGCACTAGAGGTGGGAATCTTCAGTCACCTCACGATCCGATCCGATTCCGATTCTGGGAGTCACGATCCGATTCCAGAACGATTCTTTATCCCCCCCCCCATTAATTCATAAGTTTACATAAGTAATTAAGTAGTCTATTTTTTTTATAATTACAAATAAAATAAATAAAACATTAAAACAGTTTTATTTTAAGAATTTTAAACTAATATAACTTCAAACCATATAAATAGCAAATAGCCTAATAAAGAGAAGCATAGAAACAAATGACAAAGAAACAGAAGAGTGCTTTCAGTATTTAAGATTATCTGAACATTTTCCATTCAAGAACTGTGAGTGATTTATTTTCATCATACTTTTGTTTTTTACTTTGACATCTTATTAGACTGAGATATCTTAGATATCTATTTAGCTGCATTCACGCTCGGATCTCTTTTTAAATACAAGTAGTAATGTGGTTTGTCCTCACAGTTTAATCCCTTAAGACATAACTTGCTGTGTTCACGTTCATTTTGCACAAGTAGCCTATATTAAACCACTTACACGGAGTCGCACAGCCGCATGCGCGAGCAGTCAACACAAAGCGCGCATCAGCATTTGAAACTGAAAGCAGCCTTCTGTTAGCGAGGTTCATATTTTAAATATATAAGTCCACTGCATTCCAAACCACATAAACGATGACTTCGTAGAGCATTTTTAAGGAGAATATCGACGCGCGAGACAGCACACTTCAAGTGTAACATCAAACATGCGCGTCTCTCACAGCGCATCCTGTACAATGAAGCCTGTGAATGTCCTTATAATTCGTTTCAACCTTTCTGAACTTTATTAAATATTATTTTACTGAAGGTACGTGTGTGGGGAATTGTTAGCAAGCAGAAGACGGGTGTTTCTAAAGCAAACTCTGCGTCATCGCACATCTGGTTATAAACTAAGCTCAGAATCGATTCTGAAATTCTCAGAATCGATCCAGAATCGTTGGAGAGAGAATCGCGATGCATCGATGGATCGATTTTTTTCTCCCACCACTACTCTGCACGCGTGGTTGCAGTCCGTCGGTCTGTTCCAGGTGCGGTGCGTATACAGCACTACAGCAGTGCAGAGATCGCTTCCACACCGAGTCTATTTTTGCTGTGCTGCACGCGCTGAATTAAAGTGACAGCACATGGTTCGTGGTCAAAATGAACAATGAACAAATGAACAACAATGAATGAGCAATATATTTGTTAGTATTTATAAATCTTTTTTTAGTTGTTAGTTAAAAAATAAAACTATTTAAGCTCTGCTCTGGTCCATTAATATTAACAAATACTTCTATAAATTTAACAAAGGTTATTTGCAAAAGTCAATTTTAAAAATATTTAAATACGTTTATTTTATTTTTTTAAAGAGATATATTATGTTAACATATTTTAACTTTTACAAAGCATTACCCTCCCAGACAACCAATTTATGTGACATAGATAGATAGAAGCCGCTTTCCGACCAGAGGAACCTTTTCACAGTTCCTAGAACTATTGGCTAAAGTACCCGGATGTCGGCGTATTCGCACCGCAGGAACTAGGAACGATTTTAGTTCTAGGAACTCCATTTGGAGGAACTAATTTAGGTCCTACTTCAGAGTAGGGTCTAAACCAGCACTATAGGAACTACCCCTGACGTTAGTGTTCGCTGATTGACTGAACGCACGCGGAGCACCAGCACCCGCCATTTTTAAAACAGCTAGAATGTAAACACACAGATTATAGCCTATATATTTACTCCAGAAACTAACTATACAAACATGGAAAACAGTGATAGATGGGTCTCTAAACCTTTATGCTGAAGAGAAAATCCAACGCAACTTTGAGGGGACCAAGTCAAACATGATTATGTTTATCTGCCCAGCTAGCAACACTGGACATCAACCACACGGCATAGGCTAATAACCTTTTTTTCATATACTGTCTACTTTCTATAACAGTTCTATCTAATAACATATTAAACAGTACTGTTAGACATCGCTAACTAATAAACACAGATAATGCAAGCATTGTTAGCTCTGGCGTTCTCAGCACTGCCAAAATAAAGGTCCATCGTGCCGTCAAAATAAAAGTCAACGTGCTTGCGTCACTCCCTTACCCCTCCTACCAGTTCCTATGGCCACTTGGCCAGTGCGAACACAAACAGCAAAACCGAGTCTGGGGGAGAGTAGTTCTTAGAACTGTTTAGAAGTGGACAGTTCCTAGAACTAAGTTCCTGTAACTATTTGGTCGGAAAGCGGCTAGATAGATAGATAGATAGATACCTATCCCCCCCCCTGTAAACCTAGGGGAAACACTGGAGAGTGAGACCTCCTTCGTTATCAAAGCAAACCATGCCGATAGTTTGGTTATGTCTGGACACACAAATCTTATTTGATCCCTATTGATATTGATTGCCTCCAGTCTGAACATAGCCCAACATAGCATGTGCATTTGTCAGTGGTTCCATAATTACTTTCTATTGAGAATGATTTTAGTTTGGCTTTTTCGATGTTCTGTTAACATTCTAGATTAGATTTGTACACTTTTTGATTTATTCTCTGCACGTCTTTTTTTTCCTCATTAGTCTAGCTCTAAGTATCATTAATGGCAACTGTTATAAGGCTGCCTATTCAGAATAGCTAGGAGACCTTTTGTTAAAAGGTTTTGGAATGATCTTCTTTTTAAAAATAATAAAAGTAGATGGCACAACTTCCCTGTGTTCATTCCCCCTGTTGTTGCTGAGCAAAAACTGGAGCACAGATGTGTCAGTGAGTGCTCAGAATTTAGGCCAGTTTAAAAATATGCCACGGTCCGTGTGTGAGCTCTTCCTTCGTCTCTTTCTCTGCTCCTCTCTGTCTGTGTGCATTTCCTTCTGTCTTTTCTATCTATTCCTCAGTCTACTTACTTTCTGTTTGTTCATGTTATTTTATCAGCATTTCTGCTTGCACCTCTTTTTCCTCACGCAGCTTGTGTCTCCATTCAGGTGGTCAGTAAACTGGTGCAAATTCGTGAATACATTGGGAAGGCCACATCCATGAGAGACGACCTGGTGGAAAAGAACGATGTGCCTGCAAATGTGGAACGTCTTTCTCTCCTTATCACTCACTTGAAAGAACAGGAGAAGTCTTACCTGCGTTTTCTTCAGAAGATGCTGGTCAGTATTTCCCTCTCCAGTTTATATGAAGTTGTAATTGTTTTATGCACTTTGATGACATAAGAACTAATTCAAATTTAAGAACATTTCCATGACCATTTAAGTATGTTAGTTGACAATTACAATATATAACAGCTTTTTAAAATATAAACTTTATTTGTGAATTAAAAGTGTGTGATCCGCTAAACTGCAATGCTGTTTAAGGACTTGCGTCCACTGCTTGAATGTCTAAAATAGGGCTGTCAAAGTTAATGCTTGTGATCTTCTTTTGAACCCTTTAGTCCATTTAGTCATCTGTCAGAGGCATTTCATTTATGGTTTTCCAAAATAAATGTAAAGAAAATATTAAAAACGGTCATTGAAGCTCAACAAATATGAAATATCAATCATTTTGACAAATACATCTGTTTTAAAATCTGCTGTTTTAAAACTGTGTTATATTCTTTTAGCAGACACTTTTATCTGAAGCGGCTTGACAATATGACATGACTAATAAAAGCAGAAGCATGCTTAGTTGGATATTGATTTCTGTCCTTTGAGATGTTATGAGAGGAGAAAGGGGATTGGATTGTTGTGAGGAAGAGTACAGGGCAATTCAAATAAGTACAGAAAACTGTTGCTGATGATGACTTCAAATATGATAACCGACTAAAATATATTGATACTACTACTAAACCTATACCATGACGTCAACCTAAAACAGGAACATTTATTTAAATGGGACCTATTATGCCCCTTTTTACAATATATAAAATAAGTATCTGATGGCCCCTAGAGCGTATGTGAACATTTAGCTCAAAATACCCCACAGATTATTTTTAAATAATTATTATTAAACACCATTTTTGTGAGTGTCCTTTTAACCCTCTGGGGACCAAGCTGTTTTTGGGGTCCTTGAGATGTTCTGACATGCCTTGACATTTGTGCTTTTTTCAGTTATTTATAAACATGTTAATGGCAAAGGTGTAAATTCACTCTATATAGCACAAACAGGGCTACCATAATATGCGAGCAACGTGTATGTAGATGTTTGTATTTTTAAGAGAATAATGTTTATGCGTGGTTATTGGAAAAAATTAAAATGAAAGTTGCTGAATTAAGACCACAAAACACATATTAAATATGTGTCCAAAGACTTTGGACTAATGGATGTTGTCCCTTTGAGTTCTAGCTTCAAAATGATGTAAAAATAGTCTTGCTTTATCGTTCACAAAAAAAAATACATTGATTTAAATGGTGTAAAACAGGTTTTGCTTGGAAAGCCAATATGCGAGGGGGAGGAGTAGTTTACACCTTAGATTATGAATGTCCCACCCACTCTGCATAATTAGCCATTCACTCAGGTGTGAAACTGACTGAGCCACAATGCAAGGACAAAAGATGTATTTAGAAGGAGACTTATATTGACCATTTAAGATTTCGCTTACATCTCTCTTGTAAATATGTTTTGCTATTTTATTAAAAATGTTACAATTACAACAATAATTACAATTTCAACAATATTTCAAGTGTACTCTTTCTTTGTAAAAAAAAAAAAAAAAAAAAAGATTATAGGCCTACATTTTATCATATGTATTCATTAGTTTGAATATAGCCAACATTGGAACATCTAACATCTTAGTCTATGAATTTATTTTTGACAAAAATAGTATTTTTTTTGCAGTTTAATACGTTGCTTATACAAATACATTTTATTTCAACATATTCCAGTCGATTTTTACTCATCTCAGTAGGCTATATAGCAAAGCAGTTTATTCTTTCACACACAGACGCGCGATTCATATTTAGGCTAAACAGTCTTTACAAATATGTCCCCTTCATTCATCTCACAGAAAGGCGAGTCATATTATAGAAATGCGATTCATCTTTTTGCGGTTTACATAGGCCTACACTAACGTTATTCCATAACGTTATTCCACACGTGAGAAAAGAAAACAGCCTACCTCACTCCTCAGCGGAATCTGCTCCTCATTTCAGGAGATATTGCTCCTCATCAGCACTGTTCTGAGGAATGTTTTCTCCATAAGGTAGGCTATAATGTCTCACTCGCGAGGAGTCGCGACGCGCTTTGTTTACAGCTGATGTGGGCGTTTCACAGCTCTGAAATAGTTCTCAGAATTTGCGTTTGAATAGCACGCGCTCTCCGGGGAGTGGTCACATTACTGTGAATTAGGTCGTAATGAGCTCGACAGGAGTCGCTCTCTTTTTATACAGATTACAGAAGCTGAGAATATTTGTTTTTTATATAAATGACTTCATTTTAAAGATGCGATCTCAAGCTTTATGCCCGTGGGTCTGTTTGCCTGTTTGACTGAATTTTCGCGGAGTTATAGATCATTTTCGAACGCGTTTCAAATGGGAGTTTACTGACAGAGAGAAGGCAGAAATCGCATCATGTTAATTTTTCTTTATTTGTCAAAAAGCAAAACACTTTATTTTTATTGTGAGTATACAGAAAAAAAATAGAAACTGAACAGGATCGATTGATGTATTACACGAAAATGAAAGATCAAAATTAACAGAGCATTTAGTGTTTATTTTCATTGCTAAAAAAAAAAAAAGAGCAAAACGCGCGGGCGCGTTTGTGGTCCCCAGAGGGTTAAATGCAAATGAGCTGGTGCTCACGGCCCCTTTTCCAGAAGAGGGCGGAGCTTCAAGAGCTTATTCTCCGGCATACTGACAACAACAAAACAGGACAATCTCACGCACTGAAAATGTCAGAAGCTGTCAGTAGCAGTGTTCAGCCTTACATGTTCGAACCGGAGTCGGACAATGATGCCTGCAGAGCCAGATAATATGTGCTGCATGGAAATGAAACAGGTATAGTTTAGTTTAATTACCGTTATAACTTGTGTTGTCATCTTGCTTTTTCCACTATTAGTAACAAGCCTGTTGTAGCGGAACCCGTCCAAATGATGGCCAAAAATGTACTGATTCATTTATGTACAGTTTATGGTAGGGATGTCCCGATCAGGTTTTTTTGCCCTCGAGTCCGAGTCCGAGTCATTTGATTTTGAGTATCTACCGATTCCGAGTCCCGATCCGATACTTCTATAATACATAAAAAAAGAATAAAGAAGAGCGAAAAAACAGATCCAGGATGTTCCTTATTTTTTATTTAATTCACCTTATTTTAACATTCAACAACTCTGTTAACAAACAGAGCACTTCTGTGAGGTAGCTTGAACAATCAAGTAATAAATAACATAAATTCTTCACTTTTGGACTTTAGCGCAACAGTAAATATAAAAAAGTCTAATATATAAACAAATAGCACCTCAACTTAAAATACCCGGCAGGCATTGTAAACAAATAAAAAATAAAAGTGCCACAGTGTTTGCAAAGCCAGTAATGTGCTTTTAGGAACTGCACTCCTAACTCTTACGCCGGTTTCACACTGCACGCGTTAGCAGAGCGTAGGCTACAGCATATTTTTTTCGCCGCCCATGTTAACAGATTAGAGCATTCACACCGCACGCAGAGGCGGCGCGGCAGTGCGTAGCAGGAGCAGAGCAGAAGCAGCAGTGCCGCGATCGTTTCGGCGCCGAGTCTATTTTTGCTGCGCCGCTTTTGCTGAATTAAAGTGACAATGCATTGATCATGGCCAAAATACACCGCAGTTTTATCCAAAAAGTGCATTGATGATATCTATTGTGTTTTAAACAGTCAATCAAATGACCAACAGCAATTTAAAAAGAAAACAAATGTCCAAAAACAAACTTGTTGCCATAACAATAAAAACAAAGATGAATCAAAAGTTATATAAATGAAATTAATAAAATAAGCTTCTTGACAAGTCTTTTCTCTTAAATGTATTTGAAAACGAAATAAAGCAATGCCAACTTATCCATTATAGAGTAGGCTGCTACTCTGTCTGTACACAACCCGCGGTTCAGCCGCGCGTGACAAGCGCTGCCAGTGTGAAAGCAAAACGCGCGTGGTCCTGCTCCTGCTCCTGCTCACCATACGCACTGCTCCTGCGCTGCTTACGCTCTGCTAACGCGTGCAGTGTGAAACCGGCGTAACTCTGTGCCACCGCATAACTATAGATGTGTTAAAAAATAATGAGAATATATATATCCGAGTCCTGATCGGGAGGTAACGTCCGATTCCGATCGAGTCTGAAAACACGTGATCGGGCCCGATTTCCGATCACGTGATCGGATCGGGACATCCCTAGTTTATGGTACATCACACAAAAGATGAAGTGTATGATTTCACTCCAGAAAATCACCGTAAGAGCTGGATAAAACACAGAACAAGAAGTGCACATTAAAGTCATAAGGGCTCCAGACTGGTACGACCAAAATTTCCTTCCGGTGCGACCACAATGTTTCCCCAACATCAAATGGCAAACGAAATGAAAGCGGAACTAAACTGCGCTTAACGATTAAATAAGCATTACGATTCGGCACAGAATTCTCTGTTTGAACAGCGCTAATGTGGAAACCAGGAGAAACATTTTGCCATGAATGAACAAGTTATAGAAGGCCACAAAGCAGCAACATTCACCATGGATTTAATGTAGTAACACTAACTGTTATTGTGGCAGATTACACATCTTTTTCCAGTACTTCAAAACTCTAATATTATCTTCAATGTTATTTTTAATGTGATGACCAAAACATTATCTCTTCATCCTTCAAAGATTGTCCCCATTTATAAAACAAAAATTTTCAAGATGTAGGAAAACTCACACTTGTATTAATTTTTTTTTTTTTTAAATGAAAGTTCCATTGTAACCATTAAGCATTTTTTTTTTTTTTTTTTTGCTTATTAGCTATTTTCACTCTCTAATATCTATTTTTTCACAACTTTTGCTTTTTAATTAATATTAAGACATTATGAATAAAAATAATTAAAGTAAATTTTATCTACAACTCAACTTAAGCTTTATTGTCCCCCTAGTGCTACCATATACTTTCTGTAGAACTTAGTGGCACCGGTGCTGCTGCCCTCAAATGTTAGTCTGGAGCCCTGTGAACTTAAAATAAAACATTGTAATTTCTGAACGTTAAGTCTATTTATTACCAAGGCATTTGTAATAGTGAAAATGGGGGGAAATGTGAATAACTGCGTTGCAGGTTGATTTAAGGTGTCCCCCCTTCAGTTTTCTGCTTGTGCTCCTAAAAAAATTAGTCTGGAGACCTGCTTATCCATAAACTCTCCCTTGCATTATCATCAACATACACAGCAAATTACACAACTCTTGTTACAACTAACAGTAAACAATACAGACCTTATACCTTTTTCGGGGGGTGCTTAATAAACTGGTAAACTTTATTTATATCAAAAAAAACAACTCAAATGCACTGTAATAAAGTGTGTGCTCTCCCTTTCATTACTGCTGTAACCAGTATCGCTCCGGAGACAATAAGCTGAATCACAAACTGTTGGAACTGATCCATTCTTGAGTAACAACTTTTTAGAAAATCTTGTGTTTTGTGTTGTCCCTTTGTATTGACCATCATTCTCAAAGCAGTCTGGTGTAAAATGATTCACGCAGACATAAACAAATTTAGTTAGCCTATAATGGGGGGTGCATTCCCTTCAAATATAAAACTTAATCCACTGTGTCTTCAGCGGCTTTGATGTTGGGAGTACATGAAGACTGCTATGTTCACTCTTACATCCAACAACAAAACACCTGAGTTGCTTACGAGACATTCTTGTCACTACAGCTGCTCGGGCCTGGAGAAAATGTCGAACAGTGTACAACTCGCTCAGGGCGGGGTCTATGCTAATACGGCAGTGTCCGTCAGAGGTGGTCTTATTCAAATAGTTCGCTATCAATGTAAAAACTGGCTGCTGTAGAAACTGGCTGCAAATTGTAGATGCCAAATTATACCATTATTGACATCAATTGCCCTGTCAAACACAGATGGTGAAAAAGTTCACTTGTCACATAATAAATCACATTCATTTGACTTATATTATTTTGAGGGCATGAGCTAGGCGTGGGAAATATGACCAAAATGAATTTGAAATATAGCTGCGAGCAGCGATTGCGGGCCCAAGCCGGTGGCACCGCCACCCTGGTGCCTTTAGTTACACTAAAGGCAACGGGGTGGCGGTGTCACCGGCTTGGGCCCTCCTTATTTGCAGCTGTATCATACAAATAAATAGTTAAAAAATCATATATTGTGATTTCTGGATTTTTTTTTTTTAGATTATGTCTCTCACAGTGGACATGCACCTACGATGACAATTTCAGACCCCTCCATGATTTCCAAGTGGGAGAACTTGCAAAATAGCAGGGTGTTCAAATACTTATTTTCGTCACTGTATATGTATATATATATATATATATATATATATATATATATATATATATATATATATATATATATATATATATATATATAACCCTAACATCATTCAAACTGCAAAGTGTTAACTTATATTTGTGTACAGTCGAAATAAAACACTACATTGTGCTTTTGTAAAATAAATTCAAGCAATCTGCCCCCGAAATGGCGCTAATTTTAAAATTAAACTAAAATGCTCACGGCTGCACGGGCATTCATAACGGTGCGCGTCCACGGCGAGGAACGGGCAGAACAGAGTCAACGTTTTTTAGTTCATTCTTACTTCCATAGGAATTCATTGAAAACACTCGCTCTGCTCTGCACCATTATCCATGTCAGTGCGGACAAACATATTTTACTTTCGTTTTTAAGTTAGCGATTCAAAAGCCCCCAGCGGTGTCACATGTTGATTAACCGGTGTTAAAATATTCTCACCATCACATACCTAGTATATTTTTATATAGATACAATAGGCCTACCTGATTTTGAACACAAGAGGGCAGTATAGCACTATGAATGACATAATTTATTTATTTTTTGGACTAAAAAAACATTCTGGATGTTTTTAAACTTAAACAATTATTAAATTGAAAAATATTAGTTCTGATATTTGTATAATTTCATATAGAAATAAATGGTGTATAGTTAAATTTTTAGAAGATATGAGGCTTTTAGTGTTTCCTTTTTTGACATTACTTTAATCCCTCGCCATAGCAAAACTGTTTGAGATATTCATTATCTGTTTACAATTTAGCATCTTTAATGTATTTTCATCATGTTGAAAAAGTTTGGTGGGAATAAAATAAACCACTTAAGAGGAGTGGGTAAAAATTCAGAGGCTGATTTTTCAAAGAAATCCACATTCAAACCAAAATATCTGACTTCCTGTTGGTCGGAGCTAATGACTGTAAATTAGAAAATTGTCCGGCTCGATGAGCCCAATATGTGTACTGATTTTTGTGACTGTACATAAAATTAAACCCCCCCCCCCCACTTTTGTCAAAAGCATTTAGAAAGTGACACACTTCCTGCTGCCAGTTGGTGGCGCTATAACTTTGACTCACAATAGTTACATACAAGTGATCGGCCTCTTACCACGAACACACTGCTGAAGTTTCATCAAGATCAGTTAATGTATGCAGAAGTTATAACACTTCGGTTTTATCTTTTCTCGCCATAAATTCGTTTCCTCGCCACGGCCAAGCCGTTCGAGATATCAAAAATCCGTCCGCAATTTAGCATCCTCAATGTCTTTACTTCATGCTGACCGAGTTTGGTGGCAATTTAAAGAATTGCCTAGGAGGATTATTTCAAATTCCAGAGCAAGCGTTCTCCAAACAACCCATAATAGCCGACTTCCTGTTGGGCTGGCGTAAAACTTGACCAAGGGAAAGTTGTTCGGCCCGATGAGATCTATACGTGTACTGAGTTTCATATTAATTCATGCAAGCGTGTTTGATCTATGGACCAAGTTTTCAGACCCCGTTCAAGGGTGAAAAATCCCCCCCCCACCCCTCACACACACAGAGACAGAGAGAGAGAGAGAGAGAAAATTCTCCAGAAAAATCCACATTCAAACCAAAATATCTGACTTCCTATTGGTCGAAGCTAATGACTGTAAATTAGAAAGTTGTCCGGCTTGATGAGAACAATATGCATACCAAGTTTTGTTGCTGTAGATGAATCTAACCCCCCACTTTGGTCAAAAGGTGGCGCTACTGAGCCATTTCACCACGCCCGTTTCTGAAACTTTGCACATGTCTACTGGCTAATGAATGTGATGTGTCTGTCGAGTTTCATGCAATTTCAAGCATGCTAAGAGTCTCAAAAGCATCCGAAAAGAATATTAAAGTTTGATGCGTTGCCATGGCAACAGTACCTAAGATATCAATAATCCTTTCACAGGTCTACATCTGCTGTGTGTCTACATTATACACATAAAGTTTGAAGCAAATCGGGTAAAAATAAGAGTGATTTCAAAGCATTTTGAAAGTGACAAACTTCCTCTTGCCAGTTGGTGGCGCTATAACTTTGACTCACAATAGTCACACCCATGTGATCGGCCTCTTACAACGAACACACTGCGGAAGTTTCATCAAGATTAGTTAATGTATGCAGAAGTTATAACACACTTCCTGTGTCCCATTATTCGCCATAAATTCGTTTCCTCGCCACGGCCAAACCGTTCGAGATATCAAAAATCCGTTCGCAAGAATTCATCCTCAATGTCTTGACTTCATTCACACCGAGTTTGGTGGCGATCGGATGAATTTCCTAGGAGGAGTATTTCACATTCCATTGTATGCGTTTTCCAAACAACCCATAATAGCCGACTTCCTGTTGGGCTGGCGTAAAACTTAGAGCACGAAAGTTGTTCGGCCCGATGAGATCTATATGTGTACTGAGTTTCATATTATTACATGCAAGCGTGTTTGATTTATGGACCAAGTTTTCGGACACCATTCCAGGGGGCGCTGTCGAGCCCCCCTGCCACGCCCGGGTACCAGCTTCAGCCCGGCCCTGATGGCCGCAGGTTCTGACGTGTGTGCAAAATTTCAAGAGTTTTTGAGCATGTTAAAGGAGACATATCATGCTTTTAAATTGTTACTTTTTACATATAAATCATACATTTGTAGTCTATATAAAGCGGAACTGCAATGCTTGGGTCAGAATTCCTCATTATTATAGCTCCACAGGCCCCTTTTCTACCCCTTTTCTGATGTGCGTCTGAGAGCAACTCGTTTTGGTGCGGTCTCTTTAAATACAATTGAGACACTTCATACCCCGCCCACACTCGGTTCAACTCCACCCCGTTCGGCCATTTTTGTAGTTTGATAGCAGAGATGCGATTATCTAGCGGCACAGAAACTTTTTATTCACACGTTATTAACAAAATGTCAACAACGGAAGACTTGTCCAGCCAGCCTTACATGTTCGAGCCAGAGTCGGAGCTGGAGCGAGATGAAAATGAA
This sequence comes from Abramis brama, assembly GCF_963993115.1. Classification (NCBI taxonomy): domain Eukaryota; kingdom Metazoa; phylum Chordata; class Actinopteri; order Cypriniformes; family Leuciscidae; genus Abramis; species Abramis brama. The sequence continues at coordinate 55,750,203 of NC_139964.1, read as the reverse complement.
GACGACGAACCTGTAGAACAACGTCTTCATATGGATGTATCGCAATGGTGTGTTACTGTATTTACACATGAAACTTTGGTCTTCCAACCTTTTACCACCGTGTCGATTTATTTTGATTAATATGTGCGAGGGAGAGAGAGAGAGCAAGACAGCGTCTAGTTTGGAGACTGTGATGTCTTGTTTACACTTTCGCCTGGCTCTGAAGAGAGAGAGTGAGCGCGCGCGCGACCGGGTCTCTCTCTCTGCTCGTTCTTTCAGTTAAACATGCGTCCTGTAACAAGCGCGGCAGTTCATCTACATTAAACGGTGTAATGAAGTGTGTGGGTTACTACATCCAACAACCGAACATTTTAACTTACCCTCTCGTAACTTCTGCATCCTTTAGCTTGGACTACAAAATTGCAGCGAGAAATAAAAATGGCGGATTGCTCGAAGTGTTGGGCCGGAAGTCAATGTCCTTATTTGGCAGTTCCGCTGCAAATACTGTGACGTAATAGTTCAAAAAAACGTCATAGATAACAGAAAAATCGGAACAGGTTGAAAAATATGACCAAAACAGAATATAAAGATATCAACGAAGCACCTGAAGAGAATAATTTCATATTTTCTGTACTTCTAAACACTCCAAATATACAACAAAATGCATTTAAGGGCTAAAAAAGTGCATTTGGCATGATATGTCCCCTTTAAGGGCCCCAAAAGTGGCAAAAAGGCAAAAAAAAAATAATAATGAAAAAAAGAAAGAAAAAAAAATCCTTACGAAAACAATAGGGCCTTCGCCCTTTCAGGGCTTGGCCCCTAATTAGCAGCCTGCAATAATAAAGCATAGCCATTTCAAAATAAGAGTCCTGATATATTTCAGGCTTGTTTATAAATGTCATGCAGTGTATCCAGTTTCCACCCTGGTAATTAATCAGTTACACAAACTGTATTTAATTAAAATTTAAATTAATTTGAAGTAAACTATTGTAGCTTATGTCTGGGATCAGGGTTCCCGCAGATCCTTAAAAAGTCTTAAATTAGATTTTTAAAATTTAAGACCATAAAAAGTTTTAAGTCTTATTTTTGCTTATGAGAGGTCTTAAATTTCAGATGACACTTTGACTTGGACATATCTGAATGCTTTACCAAATTAAAACAATCTAATTAGCGTACATATTCTTTTTTTATTACTCTATCTTTGTGGATTTGCTTGTTCGCGTGACAATCCGCGTCATTTACGGCAGCATTACGTCTGTCTCCTGCACGTGAAACAGGAGAAGAAAATGGCTAATGTCAGTTCAATTGTACGTTCATTCTTTATGTGCTTAGGGGTGTGCGATATGTATTGTCTATGATGATATTGTAATTATTGTTTTAACGATGTGCGAGGCACTGCAAGCTGACATCGCATTTGTCACTCGTGCTTTCACTGCGTGATGTGTGCAGTTATAGGTATGTCCCCAAATTAGTTTTTGTCTTATATTTATTTCATATTATGTAGTTATATTACAATATCACATAAGCAAGAGTGCCATTTTCCTGTGCACAATTGCAAGTGTGATATTTCTTTTATACAACAGTTAAATGAACAATAAGTTAAAACTGTGAGTTACATTTTAGACACAATATTCTCAATATTGTTTGTTTTTCCTTTATTTCGCCGACTGTAGCAGAACCTTGCAACAGATAGAATTTTTTTTTTTAGTGACTGAATCCGTGCTTTGAACGAATCAGTTTAATTAATAATTCAATGGCCTATCACTTGCTTCTTTCCTGAATGAATCAGCCGTTTCGGTTGAATGCATGACTCCCGCAACTCACTTATTAAGACAGTGACTTGCTGCCACCTACTGGGGGTTTTAGTTTCATATTTAAAATACCCATTAATTAAAAAGTTCAAATTAGAAATAATTTCATATTTAAATATTAAAAATATAATAAGAATTATTTATGCAATTGTAAATGTTGTGTAAATATATTAATGCCACTTCTGATGGCGCTACTGTGTCACCTCTGCACTGCAAAGATGGATTTTGTTGATAATAATTTCATTTCACTGGTAACAGCCCTATACTGTTATTATTCTAATAGAATTTAATTTGAATGTTAGAATTTGACATAAAAAGTGATGCATACATCTAATACGTTAAGAAAAAATGCCCTTATATTGGTAAAAATACCCGTGGAAGTCAATTTAAGGTGGCAAATATTGCCCCTTAATGAAAATGTTAATTTCTGTCACTGCTGTGAACTGACCACCACATAGAATATGAATAATATGAATATCTTCGTGAGTCAGCTGTCAACAACAGGCCTAAACAAGCACAAAAACACATTATAATCAACAAAACTTTGGAAATATCGCGATACATTTTTTTGTCAATATTGCACACCCCTAATGTACAGTATTAACTTTTTATTTCATCAGGTCTTAAAACCTTTAATTTGACTTTAAAAAATGTGCAGAAACCCTGTGGGATGCCCCGTCACAAGAAAAAAGACTAAACATTATTTGACGCATATTATTAAATATATAGATTTTACTAGAATCAGTGTTATTATAATTAACAAAAACTAAAAGCATAAACATTTTTCATTACTTGAAATAGATAAATGTTAACTGACAAAAAGCAGAAATGGTTAAAACCTAGTGTCTGGTTTATATTTGAATAAATTAAATGATTTTGCTTGCAAATTTCTCCTTTTATCCCTTTATTAAGTAAAAACACATTATTTGCTAAACTTAGGAGCACAGGTGCTCCTTGGGGAAAAAACTAAGCATCAAGCCCTGGAGCTTGCATGGTACAGTATTTGCTCTGCTGGCGTGTCTGTTGCTTTTATTTGCGTCTGTCTTCAGCATGTCGCATCTCTGGCCTGCTTTAACATGCTGTTTACAGACTTTCTAATATTTCCACATAGATGACAATTTGGGAAATGATTGTAATGTAGTTTGTGTACAAGTCCGGAATAGAGATTGACCAAAATAAACCGGTCGACTGGCCATAAATTGGAACCGATTTATGGCCGGTCGTCCGGTGCATCTCTAGCGGATATATAAAGTTTGGCACATCCAGTGTGCCTGTAGGGAGTGGAAGCAGAGCGCTGCAAACAAACTGTCCTGCTGTAGCACGTCGTTGCAACTCGGGTAATATGGCTCTTACAACGCTGTCATTCTTAAAGTACTGGTACTAGTAAAATGAGGAATCATACCTTTTTTAAAAGCAGGGCATGATACCTTTAGTGCAACACTAATATACGTATGTTAAGTGACTTCAACACAAAATTGTTGGTACCAATGCACATATTATAATTTTCTTTCTGTAAAATTAATGCATTGACACATTAACAAATGAAAATAATTAAATTAATTGTGATTTAATTTCAGACCTATTGTCAGACTGCAAAAACTGGGCTGCAGTCTGTCACTAACCTGAATCAGACCACAGATATGCAGTTTTAGGCTTTGTTCTTATTGGCCCAGGCTTGATTAATGTAGAGCCCAAATTTAGGGCAGCATGTCGTCTTTCTTCCCTTCAGCTTGTTTTTGCTCTTCAGTTCAAGCACAATGAAAAAAGCATTATTTCCAGATCCTTTGTATTGAGCAGTTGCCTCTGTCCGATTCAGTTTACATCTCTGTATAAATACTCAAATGTAGCAGTATTAGCAAGTGTCTGCAACTTCTAAATTGGGTCTGTTCTGAGCCCTGCCCCTCCTCCATACGCTCTACAGGCGAGGGAAAATGAGGAGGATGATGATGATGAAGGTGCCACGGTGGACTCTGCAGTAGGTTCAGGCTCGGTGGCCGAGAGCACGTCTCTGAACTTGGAGCCGCGTTCTGAAGCCTCCAGTGCCACTGTGAGTACTCACAAAGACTCCTTCTCTCCTCTTGATGCCTGAACTGAACATTGATCAGGATGTACCGGGCATGCAAGGTGGAATTTAAGAGCTCATGCTTTGAAAGCATAGTTGGCTACTTGGATTGCTGCTTCCTCTGAACAGATGGGAGCTTTGTTTGTTTATTATTTATTTAGCTAATTTTACCTGTTCTTCTAGTTTGTCATTGAATGTCAAGCGAGTTGTGTAGTATCTTACAGAATTAACCCCTTTTGCTGGGATTTCTTTTGTTGTTGTTGTGTTTGAATTAATGGCTAATTGTAACATTTATGTAACAGCATGAGTTGTATGTACAGATGACCAAGATAAGTGATTATACTTTGACTGTGTCATTTTAAAATGTGTTTTGTTGAGATATAGCATTTTGCAGGAAGACATTTGATGCTGACTCATTTCCATTAATCTGCTTAATGAAATTTGAAGCGTATGCAACTCAACAGGTTCTGTTTGTTAGATGATGCCCTTCTCCTTTCTTTTTATTCTTCAGTTAGTTGATCCCATTCTCAAATGCTTATATTGTCTAGTCATCTGCTGCTGGTTGTAGCTATACAGTCTAATAATTTGTTCAGGAACATAAGTGTACTTATGGAGTTAATCTGAATATCAAGCTAAAGGGAGCATAATTACCTGTCTGTGACCAACTATTTTGGGATTCAGTGCTAAGAAAACTTTATAGTTGCTTCATTTGTCTTTAAATTGTGTGATGTGATTGTGCATTACAAACTCAACAGTACGGATATTTCCTGCTAACCTGGTCTGGCCAGTAGTTCTGACTTTTTCCTGGCACAAGATAATAACAAAATAACTACATTTCTACATGATGGCCTACATGATGAATAGAAGGCTTCAAATAGACCCACAGCTATTCCTAATAACAATGTATATTAAGTATTTAAATTAAGAGATGACAAAGTATCCTGAATTAGGAACTTTATTTATAGGCAAACAATGTGCAACATATTCCATTCCCTCTCTTAGAAGTGATTAGCAACGGCCGAGTTTAACAAATATAGCATTCCTGTAAAAAAAACAAAAAACAGAACAAGTCTATCAACAGAAAGTAATCAAATGTAAAACACAACCACATAGTCTTCACTGTATAAATGCAATATAGATTAATCCTAGTAAATCTAGAGCATTGGGTAATTTTCTCTGTCTTTTGTTGTTTGATTAACATTAATGGCACAGACAGCAGCAGGAATATTAGGCCGCTGTCACTTTCTGAATGCACAGATCCAGTATACTGAAACATTTCCCATCTGTTTATGCTCACTTGAGACATAACCAACTGTGTTTAAGTGAAAACTCACCAAGCCGGGCATTTTGGCATATTTCTGTGTGTATTTGACTGTTTAGGCGTGAACCTGAAGCCCAAAATATACTTTGCTTGTTCGTGTTCCATAAAGCACATAAAGTTCACGCGCACATAAAGCTGCATAGGAATCAGTATCTTTTTCGCAGCTTGATGCAGTTAGTAAATGACTGATTTACTTCTCCGAAGGTCAAGCATGACAAGGCTTAATGTTAAACCCTGCCATTACTATACAGCTCTGGGAGATCCAGTGAGAAAGCTTTTGAATTTGCCGCAAAATTAATAATATTGCATCTAGGGGGAAGCATTCAAAGTTGGCACAGAATTCAGTTATGAACCACAAATATCAATTCAAACAGCGCTGATGTGGAAACCAGGAGAAACAAACATGAACAAACAAGTTATAGAAGGCTTTTTAATTTACAAATCACCAACATTTACCATGGATTTAATGTAGCAACGCTAACTGTAACCATGGTATTGTGGCAGAAATAGTATGGTTTTTAAAAAAATATATTTTTCTGAGGGTTCGTACAATATTTTGAGAGTGAAATGCAAACAGTTTTTTAAGGGCTTTCAAGTGCTTCTCGCTTTTTACAGCAATTCAGAGCTCTAAATAGTATCCAATTTTATTGTTATTTTAAATGATGATTTGTAAAACTAAAAGTTTAAAGATATAGGGAAACTAACACTGTGGCAAACAGGCACTTTTATTAAAAAAGACATGAAATTACCACTATAACCAGTAGATGACGGCAGATGGGGCACTTGTTGACTTAACCATTTCCACGCCCTAATATATGGAAAAATGTAGGAAGTCACAAAGTCTCATGAAAACGAAAACTTAACACAGAAAACAAGTAAAGAGCGCTCCTTTTGTAATCACTGAAGCTGTTGGTCAGTTCAGTGTGATACTATAGTATAGAACAACAATGGTACATTTAAAAGAAGAATATTTAACTTTTCCTTATAAAAATTAGGTTTTTGCATGTTACTGTTACTGTAAAAGTTGATTTTATCTGCATATCAATTCAAGCTCAGTGCTTTACTGTTAAATTTATAATCACTTCAATTCACTTAATTCAAAACACTTGATACATTTTCCCCCAGCGCTACCAAATCAGTACCAAAATGGCACCGGTGGCAGCGCTACTAAAATGGCACCGGTGCTACTTCTCTCAAGTGTTAGTCTAGAGCCCTGATAGGGCAAGTGACAATTGCGTCAGCTGACCTGAAACTCTTTCACATTGGCCCTTGGCCAGCGCTGATCCTTACTGTTGAGCCCAGACATTAGCTGACTGAAATGTTTCTATGACAACCTGCAACCTCAACATGTTGTTGCTATTGCATAGTTCCACAGATTGATACTAGTCATTTGTTCTAATGATATCTTTGTCTCTCCTTCTCAGGGCCGTGGGGTGTGTGTAGAGCAGAAAGAAGAGCTAGAGAACATGCGGAAGCAGCATGACCTACTAAAAAAGATGCTAGAACAGCAGGAGCAACTCAGAGCACTGCAAGGCCGTCAGGCTGCACTACTGGCCATGCAGCAAAGTGCTGAACAAGCCATAGCAGTGATGGACGACACTGGTGAGGGTATTATGCTTACTTCATGTTTCTGGAAGTTAGAATCATTTCCATTTTTATTGTATATATATATATATATATATGTGTGTGTGTGTGTGTGTGTGTATATTACAGTTGTTACAGAGACTACTGGAAGTGTGTCTGGCAGAAGTATAACCTCAGAGCTCAATGATGAACTCAACGATCTTATCCAGCGCTTCCATAACCAACTGCATGATTCTCAGGTACACCCACACCTAACTAGCCACATCTTTACATTTATAAATTGATGTATACTTTGTTCATTGGAATATAGCAGGCAAAACACTAAGATTTATATTAAAGCATATACATACATACATGCATACATACATACAGTACCGGTCAAAAGTTTGGAAGCATTACTATTTAAAACATTTTTTGAAAGAAGTCTGTTATGCTCATCAAGCCTGCATTTATTTGATCAAAATATTAATATTTATATTGTTTTTTGAACAAATGATGTTCTTTTTAACTTTTTATTCATCAATGAATCCTGAAAAAAGTATCAGAGGTTCCAAAAAAATATTAAGCAGCACAACTGTTTCCAACATTGATAATAACGGAGTGTCAAATCAGCAAATTAGAATGATTTCTGAAGGATCATGTGACACTGAAGACTGGAGTAATGGCTGATGAAAATTCAGCTTTGCATCACAGAAATAAATTATATTTTAAAGTATAGTAAAATAGAAAACCATTATTTAAAATTGTAATTGTAGTTTTTTCCCGTAATTTTGATCAAATAAATGCAGGCTTAATGAGCATAAGAGGCTTCTTTCAAAAGCATTAAAAATTGTAATTTTTTCAAACTTTTGACCAGTACTGTATATATGTCAAAATTGTGTACGTTGCAGTTTTACATTTTGCCACCTAGAAGTGAAAGCAATTGGTGAATAATTTTCATGTAGATGGTTCCTTCTTTCTACAGACAAAGGTTCTAACTGCATCACATGACTTATTATTTGAAAATGTCTGTGACATTTTTTTTACATTTGTCACTGTTCCTGAATAAAACAAAATCTAACTACTAATTTTTTTTTTTTTTTCAGTCTCAGACGGTCCCTGACAACCGACGACAGGCAGAATGTCTCTCTCTTTCAAGAGAGGTGTGTCGGTCTCGCACTACCCATAATTCACGGGGTCAGTTGCCCTCCTCTGCCCCACTAACTACTGCATCAACCTCCACAAGTGCTAAACTTACCAAACTGCAGGAGCTACAGGACAAAAAGCAGACCATGGACAAGATCCTCCAGGAACTCCACTCCCTTAGAGACCAGACTCTCAACAACAGTTCCTGTAAGCCTCCCCCTCACACAGCAGCACATGCAGTTACTATGACACTTTCCATGTTTAATAAGTCCCTTCCCTTTAGATGATTTAAATTGTACATTTCTCCAAAATAGTTGGTGTTGCATTAAATGCTTCTGATGCATTTGTGTTCAAATTTACTGTTATTGGCTAAATAAGGTGTTTGTGTTTCTTCAGGTCAGGGTGTCAGTCAGCGTGGTGCACGCATGGGCATGTCAGAGCGTCCCTCAATATTGGGTAGAGAGGGAAATGGCCCACGTCCAGTGAGGCAGGACCCCTCCTCCTCTTACACACAGATAGTTGATAACAGCCACCCTGCTGACAAACTCAGGTCTCTCTCTTCATCTCATCTCACTTCAATGATTGTACCAAAGTGATGTTATTTATTTTTATTTTTTAGTGGTTCAGTGTATTTGATGCCTGGTTTGTCATTCAATGCAGGAAACTGAAGGAGGTGCACAAGCGTTTGAATGAGCTAAGAGAGCTTGTTCAGTATTATGAACAGACATCAGATATGGCGGTGGACATGGTAAACGAGAATGTAAAGGATGACGATGAGGGAACAGAGGACGGTTCAATTTTTGAGGTCATGTTTGATTCAGAACAGGAGAACCATGAACCGGTCACCAATATCAGGTACTGATTATAGTAATTTATTATTTAAGTAGTTTATTTTTGTGTTGTAGTGAATCTCAAATCTTGTGGAGTTTCTTCTTTTAATTCATGTCCAGGGTTCAAATCAAAAATTGTGTTTGCAGGAATGAAAGTTTAATGGACAAAACAACAGTATAAGCATTAAAATACACACTGTTTTGAAAGTATTAGACACAAAACTCGAAAAATATGAATCGCGATACTCTCATGACTTACCAAAACCACCCCGCCTCCTGCTGCCCTGGCCCATTGTTGAGGTTGACCTCACTTTACCTTATGTCTCAATACAAATTTTTCTTCCTTGACATTTGATTAAACAGTAATTGAGGGTGTAAGGGTACATGTATGCATCCCGTATATGTCTGTGTATACGACGAATACAGCGTTGTAGCCTAACCACCAATAATCACATTAAGCTTCGCGTTTTGTTACTTTCGATAAGAATCAAAGTGTAATCTTTCAAATTCTGTCCATTTTATCACCAAATTCAAACAATAAATGCTGTTTTGGCGCTCTTTAATGTGGCATGACAGATCAGTGGCATAACAGACCACGAGAGAAGGCGATAATTTCTTCCTCTTTAATACCAGTTACAGAATAAACATGAATTAACATCTGAAGATATGTTGAAAAATACTTAAAATGTATCATATCTCGTGTAATAGCTCAATCATTTTTTCAATGGCGGAAAGACATCAATAAAACAGCTTGTAAACATTGTCATGTACATTTTTTGTTTCAGTACAAGATCTCACACAGTTGAGTTAGTTAGGTCGTTAGGTGTGTGCTCTTCTCTGATTGCCAAAGACTAGAATCTGCTCCAGTCGGTGGAAACAGTATGTTGAGTTCAGTCTTAGAATGTTTCAGCTAGTCGTTAAGTGTGTCCCCAGCTTTAACATTGTGTGGCAGATCGCTGTAACCGCATCAGTTTAAGTGCCAGCATGAATCAAGGGCACATGAACCGATCATCACTTTTTCTTTCTTTACTGCTAGTAGTTATAGCACTCAATAAACATAAATGAAAATCAGAAGGTATGTTGAAACACATAAAATAACTTGCTGAAATGCATCATGTAAATGTTCATGTTATCGCTCAACCGTGGAAAGACAAAAAAAAAAACCCAGCTTATAACTAATGTCATGTTACTCTACATTTACCTTAGGAAAGTCATTCAATGTAAATAGCTCCTTTTCTAGAAAAAAAAAATAACTAGAGAGGAACATTTGGCTAAATATATGCACTTTATTACATATCCATTGTGTTTTATTTAATATGTTAGTGATATCTTATTTATTCAAACGTACATTAAGTCAGCCATTTAAAATAAATAAATAAATATGACAGCCATGTGTTAGACGTGTTTAGATTTTAACCACAAATTGGAGTAGAATAATAATCTCATTTTTAAAAAAAATTATAATTTAAAAACTGCATTGTGCAATTTAAATATTTGTAATTTGCTTTTGAATTGCTTTGCAATTGAATTTAATAGTTTGGACTCTGTTAATTTTAAACCTTTACTAATGTATCAGCTGACAGGGTTACCTGTACAGTTTACAGCATTAGATGAGAAGTTGTTTTCATTAAGAAAAATTGACATGCACTGTACCTGATATATATCTAGATACATCAATATTAAATCAAGGATATCTAATCTAAATTGAAACCAATCATGACAGTGATCACCTGTGTGATTTAGAGGCAGCATACTCTGCTTCTGTGAGAATTGTCCTGTTGAAGGAACTTGAAGATAATTAATTGTTAATTGAGGGCAAATTAGAAATATATATTTTTTTTGTTGTTGTTTTTGTAGAAATCCAGCCCAACCACAGACTCCAAGTAACTGGATGGACATGAACAGTTTGACGAAGGCTCACAGCGCCTCCAATAATAGAGATGGCCGTCTGAACACAGAATGTGAAATCAATAACCGCTCAGCAGCCAACCTCCGTAGTCTCAACGTCCCTTCAATCATAGGTCAGACCTCACACTCTTTCAGTTTCTGTCAACCCTTTATAAAGATTTGTTACCTGAATTAAAAGCATGCTGTGCTAACAAAGCTGTTCTAAAACAATGAACACATTAACTTAAAGCTGCACGATTACTCGATCGCGATCTCGATTCAAACACCCACCCGATCTTATTCATAAATGACAGTGATACCGCTATTGTCTATTAAACTTTTGACAAGTAGCTACAATCACAACGAACATTCAGATCTGTGTTGGTGCTACCACTGACCCAGAGAGGGCAGTTGTCATGTACAGGTACTGTCTTTTCAACCACACAGTATCATCATTTCTGTATTATAACTCAAATTATCACAGAAGTACTGGGATAAAAGTTTATCGTTTGGATATAAACACTTTCTACTCTAGCGATCAAAATAGACCAAATCACCATTTGAAAGTAACTTGGCGCTTCAAATAAAAAAATGATCTATTACATTGTTAAGCCACTAGGTGGTGACAAGTGACTTAAAAAATGTATTTGTCATTGAATTATTCATTCAAGAAATTTGTTAAACGCTGATTCATCCAATGATGAAACAAGTGAAGTCTTAATGATCGAGTCATTGAATTATTCATTGATTTATAGACAAAAATTAATTTAAAGTAATTAAGTATTTTTTAAATATATTTTTAAATACTGCAGCAATTAACATTTTGTCGGAACCTCTAAAAAAAACAACACCAAAGCATGCACATCACTGGCAAAAATATGCTCAGGGTTGGGTGCTCAACAAAAGAAATAATTAAAAACAGAGTTGGCACACCAAGCTCCAAAATATGCAAAAAAAAATTAATAGTGGACTCAAACACGGGTTACGTTTTGAGTACACAGGCTCTTCGTCAGACAGTTAAAAGTTATTATCAAGAGTTTTATTTTATTTTTTTGCATATATTGGAGCTTTGGTGTGCTGACTTTTTTCTGTATTTTTTTTGTTTTGTTTGTTTTTTGTCAGAACCTCTAATAAATGTATTTTTAGTTGTCTATTCAGAAACGTGGGAAAATCATGATCTGTAAAAAATAAATAAAAGTGAATGTCAATTTATCCAGAATCGTGCAGCTCTATATTAACTATTTCTTTTATATGTATTGTAATAATTTCAGAATGCCAGTTCAACCGGGACAGGCCTCACGTTGAAGTTAAAGATGAGGATGATGATGAGGCACTGGAGGATGATGTTGATGGAGCAAGAGGAGGAGGCAGAGACAGTGATGGTTCAGGGTCCAGTCGTAGAAGCAGTCTAGGTGGGGATGCAGATTATGCTCAGAAAGTTCATCGTCTTCAAACAGCCAAACAGAAACTTCGACAACTCCAAGAACTGGTGGCCATGGTGCAGGTGAGGGTCTGGTGCCATGAGGGTGATGTGAGATTCACAATAAAAATAGAATAAAATAAAATCATTCACAATAAAAATAGTTTGAGTGGAGTTTGTATAAGGGAGCTATTTTTTTTGGAAGTCATTCTCCTGCCTGCCTTTTCTTTATTGTGCTTTTTGTCAACCTGTTGAAGACTTTTTCTCTGGGTCTGTTAATGTTACTCTAGAGTGATGATACAGATGGTACTACAGCTAATGAGGATGAAGGTTTGAAGCAACAACCCAATAACACCCGAGCAACAACTCCCAAAGCCCAGAGAGATATCACCCTCTCTGATAAGGCCAGGTTAGTGTTTGTGTCCCTGGATGTGTGCTTGTATTTTCAGTTCATATTGTGTTGTATGAGAACATGCTGCAGCATGTAAGTTTTTTTCAATGTGACCTGTTAAACAACTTGTTATAATGTTTGTTTTTCAGAGAGAAATTATATGAGGAGAAACTCAAGCAGCAACAACAGGAACTAAAGCAGCTCCATGAAGAGAGACAAAGACTGATGGAGATTCAGGGCAAGATACAAGACATACAGTGGGCCTGCCCTGACCTTCAGGTACTTCACATATGTACACTTGTGATTTACAGTAGGTTATTCAGTGTTTCCCCCTAGGATTTTTTTCGGGGGGGGGAGGCCTGGTAGATCCCCCGAAACTACTAGTGTCGCGGAGCGGGCGTTACGGACACGTGGTGTAAAATTTTTAGTAATCAAAAAAGCATGTCTAATTAATTGAAATCATGAAACTTATACAATTATTAAACTTATACAACATTTAAAAAATGCATTCTATGAAATGTTTTTTTTTTCTCACACAAATTCGGTGTTGTTTTTTCTGGTAATCAAATGAAGACATAAAACATTACTTTTATTTATTTTAAACATATGAAATGAAACACACTTTTTGTCAAACAACGTGCTGCACAATGAGCTTTACTGTGATAATTCCTTAAATTAAGTTTTGATAATTTATTTGTATTAGTGTTAGTATTATTATTACATTGAGACGTATCTAAATTCTACTGTACAACAGTAGTATATATCTGTCAAGTTGATTCGAACTTTTATTTTGACGGGTTTTGAATTTCTGTGTTTATTACATGACGATAGTTTTTCTCAAATGAAGCAGTTGCTCACGAAGTGACTTTCAGAGCGGATCTAAAGTCTTGAGATGAAGTTCATGCATTCGTGTCCTCATATAGGCAAAAAACAGCGCGAGCATCACACCACGTGCTTCAGTGTGTGTGAGGTAAATGAAACTGCGCGTCGTCTGCACCATTCATTCACACAGAACATGTATTATTCGTATTTAAATACTCTTTTTGTGGTTTAATATTCACACACTAGTCTATATCGCGATTTGATTTAAAGTGTACTGAATTGCTTTTTATTTATTCATAAAAAAATTACAAATTCCGCGTTATACAGTAAATTCCGTTTTTAATGACTGGATTCTGTCTGCGTTTTCTTCTTTGCGAAAATCATAGCCGCCCCCCCCCCCCCCCCCCCCCCCCCCCCAAAAAACAATGGTAGGGGAAACACTGTTATTATTATGAACACATGTGTTTTATGATTTATGAATTTTCTTAAATCATGATGTGTCCTGTCAGTCATCTGTGAGCAGTAGTGCTAGTGGTCAGATGAGGAGGAAGATTCCTGCAGCAGCCTCTACTCCCGCTCCTGTACCATTACACTCTTCTTCCTCAGCTAAAGCCAACACTAGTGGCCTTAAACCCACCACTGAACCTCCTCCAGTCACTGTCACTGACAATGAGGTTAGTGTGGAATCCAAATAAAAAATTTGCTTCCTTTTTATATATCAGGTAGGGTTTTAAAGGGATAGATCACTCAAAAAATAAAATTGTCATTTACTCACCTTGTCGTTCCAAACCCATGAGACTTTCATTTGTCTTCGAAACTCAAATTAAAATCTTCTTAATGAAACTTGGGAGATTTCTATCCCTCCTTTTAAAAGTCCATGCCACCAAAACTTATAGACTTAAAAAAGTTCATAAAGAAACTAAAAGTAATCCATTTGAATTTAGCAGTTTAATCTAAGTGTTCTGAAAAGATGCAATAACTTTATATGATGAACAGATTTCATTTAGGCGTTTACTCTCATATACATTGATCAACATACATCAAATGTGATCAATTGCAGCTCAACTGTACATGATGTGTGACATGCGAGAACATGCCTCATTTATTCTCACCTGTCAAGCATATATTTTAGGGCTGGAGCAATGCATGGATGTAATCGATTACGTAAAGTAGTCAATTTGCGTGGAATGCGTCGATTTGTTGTGCTGTAGATGTTCCCCAATGGAAATAATCGATAGAAAAAATAATCGTTAGTTCCAGCCCTACTATATTGAAATTTAGTACATTTACATTCAATGGAGGGACAGAAATCTCTCAGGTTTCTTTAAAAATAACTGCATTTGTGTACGAAGATAAACAAAAGTCTTATGGGTTTGGAACGACAAGAGCGTGGGTAATTAATGACAGAATATTTATTTTTAAGTGAATTATCCCTTTTGGGTGAATTATCCCTAAAGGGGCTTCAAGATTTATTTAATGAAGTGTCTTTTTTTTTAAGTTTTAAAACTGTTTTTAAAAAGAGAAAACTATAGTAAGCCATTGTAGGTTGATTTCCTTGACAAGAGTAACCACTGTGTCTCTGTGGCATTGCCTTGCCCAGACAAATGACATTTGTTAAACCAATGGATTGAGTTTAGGGCAGGACAATCTGTTTGCAGACGGGAAAGAAGTCCAAGGTTTATTTAAAGTAATTTTACTATAGCAGCATGTTTTAGTGTTAGTGTTGCGAAGTTTAATAACTTTCTTTTTGTATTTTATATTAGCTATGGTCAGAGATGCGAAGGCATCAGATCTTGCGTGAGGAGTTAAGACAGAGGCGGAAACATTTGGAGAGTCTGATGGCAGAACAGCAGAGGAGAAGCACACTCACTGACTCTCCATTCAGGAACGAGACACATGAGACCCAGTCCTACAGTCGTGATGAAAGGTAACACTTGGCCTTGATAGCTTATGGTGGCTCATTTCAAAAACGTGTTTTATATACTTCGAAGACTACATTTTTTGTCAGGTGCTAATCATCATTTTTGTGTCAGAACCGTGGCCACCTGGGGTGGATCGACACAGTGTCCCCTTGGTGAAGATGATGATGATGATTACTCCTCTGAGGTGGGGGCTGAGGAAGATGATGATGATGATGAAGAACATGATGGGGGAGAGGAGTCCAGTTCCACAGATGAGCTGCATGCTTGCTCCACCCAAAAACAGCGCAACTACAACAGGAATAACAGAGATAGGTAAACACACAGGCACATTCTAGAGTTTGTCTAGACACCGAACCCAATCGATTATTAACTGTCTTTTCATTTTGCACAGTGTGAAAGTTCACAGGGAAGTTAATGGTAGTCCTTCCCCCCGTGGATCAAGGGGTCACCCTCGTCAGCAGCCACAGACTGAGAGCAGTAGTTCCAGCAGAGCTAAGCGGCAGGAGAACTTGCGATGGGCGGCTGATCTGTCTCTCTCTGAGGGCGCTGCACCAGCACACTGGCAGGAACAGATCACACACCTCCAGAAACAACTCAACTTCAGCACTACCATGTGCCAAACTTTGCTACAGGACCAACAGGTCAGAGTTTAACACATGTTATTTTTTCATTCTTTCACATTTTTTTCCTCAATTACAACTTTTTTTTTTTTTCCTTCTCTCATCTCTAGACTCTTTCATACATGCTGCAAGCTCTGCTCACTGGGCCATATGGTGTTGTGCCCAATAACGTGACCTCTCCTCAGGTCCCTCTCATCATGCACCAACTAAACCAGTGTTACACACAACTGGCTTGGCAACAGAACAATGTCAATCGGTCTGTAGATTTCTTTCGAACTTTATAAATGAGAAAAAGTATTTAAGTAAGATTTTAAGCATGAAGAATGAGGCATTTGCTGTAGATGTACTACCATTAAGAAGTTTGGAATCAGATTCAGTGCTTTTTGAAAGAACTTGCTTATGCTCACCAAGGCTGCATTTATTTAAAAAAATAATAATAATAAAAAAAACAACAGCAAAAATGGTAGATTTGTGAAATATGATCACAATTTAAAATAACTGTTTAAAAACTATATCTTATTATTATCAGTGTTGAAAATAGATGTGCTGCTAAAAAATTTCGAAACTGGATTTTTGCATCCTTTGATTTAATAGAAAGTTCATTACAATTTAATGCATCCTTGCTGTTAGTGTTAGTATTAGAAATTAATATTAATTTCTTTTAAAAAAAATCTTACTGACCCCAAACATTTGAATGGTAGTGAAGGTCTAAACTGCTTGAATTTGAAACAAGCTTTGGTTTCATTTGTCACAACTTTTAAAATGTGCTCTTTTTTTCCTGGCAGGTTGAAACAAGTTCTGAATGATCTGTTGCAGCAGCAGCAGAGTCAGTCCTTGTCAGGACAACAGCAGCATCAAAATGCTACACATGATTCTGCATCTCCTTCTCTGTTCCTAAATTACCCACCGGTCAATACACTCAATATGCCTGGAATCCCAAACTTCTCCCCTTTCCCAACTGGTAAGTCTGTTATCTGTCTGTAATTCTTTAAATTAGGTAAATTCCATATAAAATAAAAATATATTTATATATACATACTTTTAACCTTTTTTCTTTCATTCTCGCTTCTTTTCTGTCTTTAGGCTTTAATTTCAGTCCCTTGTTCCCCTCCTCGGTAGGAGATTTCCAGCAGAACCAGGCCAGTTCAGATCATCAGCATGATCCAAACATATCTGTCAAAACAGAATACATGAGTTTCCCCCCTCCACTACAGAGATCTCCACTCAACAACACAGAGAAAAGGTACAAATGTGTTTCTGTAATTTGGATTAATATGATATAATCTTGATGATTCTATCAACTACAGTCAGGTGAAAATTTAAGAATGACCTACTTTATATATTGGTTAGCTGTAAAGTCAACAAAATGATCTTGTTTAAACTACAAAAAAGGAAGAGAAACCTAAAAAATCATGTTTATTTTTACTTTATAAAGGTTTCAGTCTCAACCTGATACTGTGGCTGATGCTAATAACTCGAGCTGGTTAAACTCCTCCCTGAATCGCTCTGGTCAGAGACCCACCCTCACCTCAGGCCATACAAGTCAGATAGAGAAGAACTCCCCTTCCTCCTCTCCTATTCCTCACCCTTCCATTTCCCGGGATCGCTCCTACATACCTGACTCCCAGGAGTCTATGAGCAGCCTGCCAGACAGGGCAGACCCGACCACTGTCACCAAGACCTTTAGAGCAGGACGCAAGGCTGCGGCACAGGCCAGCCTGGCCTCTAGAGACAAGACCCCCAACACAAAGAGCCGCCGCAAGAGAGGCAGGGGACAGAAGAACACAGGTGTGTCTATATTTAAAGTTGACATACTCAACCTTTAAAAGCTCATTGAAAAGCAAAGTTTGTCCTTTTTTCATCATTAATTGGGTTTATGGATTCTAAAAAAAAATATATTTTTAGGCAAAAGAAGCCTTGGAGTTTAAGACGCCCAATTCAATCAAATGGGGTTAAATTGTGTTCTTTTCATTTTCAGCATCTGTGGACAGTGACAGTGTTTCAAGTGACTCTCACTTTGATCAGGACAGAGAGCGCACCTCTCAGGTCAGATACAAAGATCTCAACCAGGGTCTGCTAGACAAACTCACACAGGAGAAACTGGACAGCAAGACTAAGAGCAGCAAGCCAAATGATCTCTCATCTGGTATGACTTTACATAGATTCAGCTACTGATATCACTGAATAAAACGTCATAACACTAAACGTAGAACAATGAGAACTGTCTTGTTATACAGTGTGCACTATATTCTTCAATCAGAGACGTATCTGCCAGAACAGTATAGCAGACTTTTTTTCCCATTCTAATTTAATTTGATCATCATTTGAACATCTTATGTCCCCTGTGTCCTTGTATTGTTTTATAGTGTCACTAATTTCATTTTTATTTCTGTTTTTGTTCACATTTCATTTTGGGTTTTGTTCTTCACAGCATATGCTTGGAGAACACCTTTTCTCTCTAACAGAATTGCATGCACTGAAGTCCCAGGTAACTCCAAGTTAATCAGCTGTTTGACCCGCTAACTACCTAATCTGCATGTTTTCCTTCTCCTCTTTCTCCTCTTCTTATTTCTAAACTGCATTAACATGCTTAAGAAATACTAGACATGAGCCAGATGTTTTCATTTTCAGGGCACAAATCTCACACAAATATAGATTTAAGAAACAACTCCCCTGAGCTATTTAAAGTTTATTTCTATTGTTCACTATTGTCATTTCAGAACATTGGGAAATTGAGGAGGAAAGGGGAAGAGTCTGCTGTGCTATTTATAATACAAACCCAGTGTGTTTTGTTATGGATGTTTTATACCTTTGCTTTTGAGTTGAAGACAGAAAGTGTGGATCTGAGCATGGTTTTAACAGTGTTTTTGAATATTGTGTGAAGTTCAGTACTCCAGGTGTTGCTAATGCTGCACTTGAAGTTATATTAAGTATGTTTCCCACACATAGTTTTTTTTGTAGAATTAGTTTGCACAGAAAGCAGTTGTTTGATCTACTCTTTATATGCTTGAAGAGTTTTAGTAGATTTTCTGTTTATCATCTTTTTTGTTCTGACTGTGTATATTTATCTTCTCTAGATGTGAGCAGTGATTTCTCTCTTTTTGAGGCCCTGAGAGAGACAATCTATTCTGAGGTGGCAACACTGATCTCTCAGAATGAGTCTCGCCCTCACTTCCTCATTGAGCTCTTCCATGAGCTTCAGCTGCTCAATACTGACTACCTGCGGCAGAGGGCGCTCTACTCACTACAGGTACAGTACACCATTGTCAAACCTGTGCACACTTCTACAGACACAACAGGCCCACATGGAGACTTGATGGTTTTCCACATGTTCTGCATCGATTGTCGTGGAAATCTGCAAAATTGCCTTAACCCCATGTGCTGTGTTGAAAATCCGGCAAAAATGTTTTTATAAAGCTCTCGTTATGCTACCTTATCACCAAACGTTGGATTCAATCTTTTTGTCAGCTTGTTTTCTTTCAGTTAGGACAGGTTTTGTATTTATTTTTGGAACCGATCGATCATTGGCCTTATTTATCTGAGCTTACGTACCTACGTTTTTGTGTGAAAATAGCGTTGTTTGTGGATAATTTTGTCACTTTTACTTAAAACAGGTAAGAAAATGCACTGTTTATCACACTAGTGTGCTTTAATGTTTAACCAGGAAATTGTTTTGAAATGGTTTAATTTTAAAGTCACACTTGTGGTACAAAAAAATTGCTTATAAATCACTCGTTACGCTATTTAATCACCAAATATTGGATTAAATATTTTTGCCAACTTGTTTTCTTTCAGTTAAGACAGGTTTTGTATTTATTTTTGAAACTGATTGATCTTAGGCCTCATTGATCTGAGCCCCTTTGAGGATAAAGTTGAGGATAAATATGGACAAAATTATCTACAAGTAATGTTTTTTTTGTTTGTTTGTTTGTTTTTTTTACTCAAAAACTGAGATTTTTAAAGCTTTTAAATGATAAATAAGGCCTACGATCGATCAATTCCAAAAAGAAATATAAACCTTGTCCTAATTGAAAGAAAACAAGTTGACAAAAAGATTTAATCCAATATCTGGTGATGATGTAGCAAAATTAGAGATTTATAAGCATTTTTTTGTAGGCCGATCATTTTTGACCGGGAACATCACAAGTGTTACAATGTGGAGAAAAAAGCCCCACAAAAAATTACAAAAAGTATCAAAACAATTTTGGGAAGTTGTTAGACTTTGGGTGAGGAAAGTCAGTACATTTTAGTCCAATGCAATAGCATTAACTAGCATTTTTGGGTCTGGGAAAATCCTCTCCGTGGCAAAATAACCCAAACACAACCTGAGGGTTAAATTGAATTAGTCAAATGTACCTAAATACAAGTGGCATAGAATGTGTTTGGCACACACATCCTATGCCACATATCAAATCTCATCGTTGGTTTTGGCCACCAGGACATTGTAACAAGGCACCTGACAGAGAAGAGTGTGGCAGATGAGCATGCGTCCTCTTTGGGTCCGGCTGTGTGGGCCACAGGCTCACAGTCAGAGCTCACACCTAGTGAAAGCTTGGCTACCAGTGACAATGTAAGACATTTGCTTCCCCATCTGCCCATCTGATTTTCTCACTTTAATTATCACACAGTTGATTTATTTATTTTTCTCCTTGGTTTTTCCAGGACACATCTGAGAAGATTGTTACCGTTAAATCCAACTCTGTTCTGAAGAGGGTAGCAGATAGAGATTCGATGGACAACGAGAGCCTGCTGTCCACCTCTTCCAACCTTGAACCCTTTGCTAGTGATGACTTGGGTAAGAAGACAGAGTGTATGCGTACATACAGACACAATCATGGGAAAAACAATAGATAGGTTTAGGGCTGTCACTAACGACTATTTTGGCAGTCGAGTAATTGGTTGATTATTTTGTCGATTAAGCGAGTAATCATATTTGATTACTCGCTTAGTCTATAGTCTTTTTTCCGGTGGTAATAAAAATAGACCTAAGCAAACAATAGCCTTTAAAATGACTTAAAATACATGTATTGAATAATTTTTGGTTCAAATAAAGGATCAAAAGCAAGTAATCATATGGTTTTATAGAACAACACTGTTAAAATACATAATATAATATATATGATATAAACAATCAACAATTCAACTTTTTTTTTTCTTTGGTCAGCCTTGTTTGCTGTTTTTAAATGTGCTATATAAATAAATACAAACTTGAAACTTTATGTATTATAACACATCCCTTCATAGGGCGCCAACGGCCTGGTAATTGTTGTTCCACTTTACACCAGATCAAGTCCTTGTTTAATATTGGCCAAATTGGATTTAATTCAAATGTTGACTTAATATTTAACATTTGGCCACTTCTTTACGATAGAAATGCTACAGGGACTGAAATTTCTCAGAATATGGGAAAAAGAATATGGGAACATCAAAACATGCAAACTCAGAACTTTTATTTTGAAATTGCGATGAACAGTAACAGTTTGCACATTTAGAATCATATTGATGTATTCCCGTGTTGGCGTAGGTTTATAAATGATTTACCTTACAAATCTGATGAAATGGCGCACATTGCGATCCCAGATGAACGTTATAAGCAGCCCAAACTCACAGCATATGTAGAGATGGAGTTTGAGATGCATTTTGCGCATATAAATGATAACAGTTCATGTGTAGCAGCATTTACAGTGAACAGAGACGCTCTGAGATGCATGTGACCTACACGCATGTAAATAATAAAATCGTTATATATTAAACGCAGGGCATAGATTTATTTAATTGAATCGCAGCCTTTGTGAATTCACAATAGCCCTATGCTATAGTATGGTTTTTGGTTTTAATACATCGTGCAGCCTTAGAAAACGGTCTAATAATGCGGTTCTTCATGGGTTCTCATCAGTGTAGCCTAATGCGCCACTTCCGGTATTTTGCAGGTTACTCAACATTTTTTAAAATCGAGTACTCAAATTTAATCGAGGAATCGTGACAGCCCTAGATAGGTTGCTTACCATGATCATGCTTGCTTTGCTGGGTTGGGGCTATACTGAATCCTATCGTACTCCCCTGGAAAACTTTCATGTTCTCTCTCTCTCTCTCTCTCTCTCTCTCTCTCTCTCTCTCTCTCTCTCTCTCCCTCTCCCTCTCCCTCTCCCTCTCCCTCTCCCTCTCCCTCTCCCTCTCTCTCTCTCTCTCTCTCTCTCTCTCTCTCTCTCTCTCTCTCTCTCTCTCTCCCTTTGTTTCCTTTCTGCTTCTCCAGGCAACACAGTGATTCATTTAGATAAGGCATTGGCCAGGATGAGGGAGTATGAGCGCATGAAGCTAAGGGCTGAGTGTAACACAGATAACCCTGAGCACAGCCCCGGAGCTGCTGCTGCCGCCTCAGCACTCACGCAAGGTATTCCTGCGATCACTCTCAGACTGCAGAATAGACCTGACATTCATTTGCAAGTGCTTCTAACGGCATGTCCCTACCAGATACAATGCAACAAGCAAATTGACACAATTGATACAATAAGATTTTTAACACAATGCTACAGAAATAGAAACCAAACAAATGGCTTGTTAGAAACTTTTATATGCCTTATTGCGTCCACATCTGCTCACGATGGGCACTGTCTTCTGCTGTCCAGTGAGTCCATGTCTAAAAGGAATAATTCAGGCTTAGTGCAGCCGGTATCTTTGTATCTGGGACACATTTCACACTAACACATTTCGTTCATTAGGCTGAAAGTAACCTGGAATATGTCTTGAATTAATCTGAGAGTTGCTATTGATGTTTATAGGGATTAGACTTTGACTAAAGCTCTGCTTGCTTTAAACATGCATATAATAAATGCTTAGGTTGTATGACCCTTTCGTAACTCTACTAATGTGTTTAAATGCATTTCTGTGTGTCTGTCTATTTTTAGGTGCAGGACATTCATCTACAGATGCACATTGTCCTCAGATTGACACACAACAGCTTGACAGACAGATCAAAGCCATCATGACAGAAGTTATTCCCTTCCTAAAGGTGAGCTTGCTCTACTTTTCTCTTTAACATTTCAAATAAATCAACTGTCTAAGCTGCAGTTCAGAGACGTGTTGTCTTGCATGTGTCTTTCTGTCAGGAGCATGTTGGGGAGGTGTGTTCACACCAGCTGCTCACATCTGTGAGACGCATGGTGCTCAAACTCATTCAGCAAAATGATGAAAGCAAAGAGTTTGTTCGGTTTTTCCACCGACAGCTGGGCGGCATCCTGCAGGTAAGAACAACTTTAATGTATTTATTTGTTCAAATGTAATTTGCTTCTTTGTTTTTATTTTATTACTGACTTTTTTTGTTTACTTTTCTTCAGTAGTTGTTTGATGACTTGCATTAGTTAGCCTAGTATTCGTTTGTTGCTGTGGTATCGAAAGTTGTGAAATTTCACAAAATCTATTTTTTTGCTAATCTTTATTTCCAGCAAAAAAAAGGATGATAAATATTGTTATTGGGAAATAAAATTACTCGTATTGTGACATAAGATGGTTATTTCACACACCCCTATATGAATAAAATCACAAGAACCTGCATTTTTGAGAATCATGGGTGTGTTTGAACATTTGAACGTGACTCTGATGCCTAAAAATCTGTGTCGGAAGCCCACTAGTTGCAGGTTTTTGTACGGCCTTGAAAAACCTGGAAATGTCATGGAATTTTAAAATATCAATTTCCAGGTCTTGGAAAAGTTTTGGAAAAATAAATAAACCCAGAAAGTTTTGTGAAAGTCATGTAAATTTGTTTCACAAATATCTGTATAATAGAATGTTTATTCAGGTCCTGAATTTCGGCATGGGATTGCATAGATCGCATAATTTCACTCATTCTTGCAAGTTTCACACTTTTAATGTGGAAATTCCTGCAAACATGTATTAACTATAGCATGTAGGTTAGATGAGGAAATGAATCCACAGAAAATATCGGATCAAATCAGTCATTTGAAAATAGTGTGAGTGAGTGAGTATTTTGGGACAGCTGGCAGAATTTTCTCCTGCCTAATCCGGTCAGTGTTGATTCGTCACAAAAGTTTATAATTTTCACATCTTTTTTAACAATTTGGTTCATGCGCGCTCCAGAGGCGGTTTTCTGTGCGCTCAGTCACATCCAAAGCGCATGCATATAAAGCTGCCTCGTGAGTACCAAATTGAGTTATTTTCGTAGCTTACTGCACTTAAAAATGACCCCACTGTAAAATAAAATAAAAGGTCTAAAAATGTGTGCAGCCTACATTTAATTAAGGGTGCTTTAAATAGTTTTATGAAGTTTATGATAATGATGTTCTTGGTTTTGTGTGTGCACTCACAGGACTCCCTGAGTAAGTTTGTTGGACGGACGCTGCAGGATTGTGGTGAGGACCTGCTGGTAGAGATCTCTGAGATCCTCTTTAATGAACTCGCCTTCTTCAGACTGATGCAGGATTTAGATCAGAACACCTCTAAAAACAAATGCAGGACCAAGAGACGCTCTGACCATACATCTCCAAAACACTCGCCTCGCGCTGAGGTAGGCTCGAGTGATTAATGTGTGTGTCTGTAGCAATGCTTCTGTGTTAAAGGAGAATAATCTTTGCATTGTTTATTTAGGAGAAGAAAACACTAGAGAGAGAAAATACATTCTCACCATCATATTTTGATGAAGACAGAGTAAGTTATAATTGTTGATGCACTTAACATTCACACAAATACATTAAGCTACACTGCTTCTGAATCTAAAGCCCCACAGCAGAACAGTTTTATATGTTGTATATATTAGCTTGCAGTCTCAACATGAAGTGATGAATTGAGTTAAAAAAAATTAAAAAAAAACTTTATATTTGTTGCCTTTGCTGGTTTCATACAACAAATTTGCAGCGGTGTTTGTTTTTTGTTTTATTGCAAACCTGAATGTTTTCAATGTTGAAAATTGACTTTAAATATTTTTTTCATCAGGATCAGGATGAGACCGAGCAGCGAGGGACGCCTCATGAGAGGGAAGAGGACAAGGAGAAAGATGCACAGAGGAGTGAAGCATCTGAGGTGGAAGACGAAGAGGAAGAAGGGCTGCCTCTTTCTATAAGTAAGGTTATCAGCCAGAAACTGAAGAGAAATATAATATATAATACCACTCAAAAGTTGGGGGCTGGTGAGAATTTATGTTTTTAAAAGTCTTTTTGTTCTCAACAAGGCTGCATTTATTTGATCAAAAAATACAATAAAAACAGAAATATTGTGAAATATTATTACAATTAAATTTAACTTTCTCTGTTAATACATTTTAAAATGCATTTTTTTTAAGTAGCAATTACTCCAGCCTTTAGTGTCATATGATCCAGAAATTATTCTAATTTGCTGATTTGGTCCTCAAGAAACATCTCTTATTTATATCAATGTTAAAACAGTTGTGCTACTTTAATATTTTTGTGGGGGAAAAAATTATCTTGATTAATTTGGAAATCTTTTGTAACTGTAAAAATCTACTGTCGTTTTTGATTAATTGTATGCTTGCTTGCTAAATAAAAGTACATTTTTGAAAGATATTGATGTAAAATAAATATTTTTTATATTCTGTGCGATAGAATTTTATGTTATTTTATGCTTACTATTCTGAGTATTCAACAATACCCTTCAGTGTTTGCTGGAGGTTGTCTTATCGCCTATATGTTGAGACTGTTCTGTAATGTATTTGACTTTGATAAGAATATGTTTGACTTGTGTTGTGTGTGTATGGTCTTTTCTTTAGGCCTGTCTAAAGCAGAGACACAGGCTTTATGCAACTATGGCAGTGGAGAAGATGAAAATGAAGTGGAAGAGATAGAGGAGTTTGAGGCTGGACCTGTTGAGGTGCAAACATCACTACAAGCCTGCATGGACAACACTAGTGAACACAGACAGGTGTGTTGGCATGCACACGAAAGAGCAAATAACCCGACTCAGAAGACATTAATAATGACCTGTTGTGTTGTTTCAGTGCTCTGCCTTACAAAACGAAGCCCCCCTGGAAACCAAATCAGACCTAGAAAGCCCTGAAAGCAGCCAATGTGCGCCTTTCTTCTGTAATATTATACCATTAACATTTATTGGGGTATTTACAATCAACTCATTACAGTTGAACATTTTTTTTTTTTTACTTTGTCTCCCATTTTCTAACAGCTAAAAGCATGAAATTGGAGTCCAAAGACACAGATCAGCATCCTCCAGAGGAGGGCAGAGAGGAGGCAACAATTGGTTCAGAAGATGAAAAAGAGGAGGAGGAGGACCGTACTGCTGCTTCAGCTCAAGAAACTCCTCAGAGCTCAGATACAGCCAGCCCTGACACAGACTCCCCAGTCATGATCAACACTGATGTATGTCAGAGCAGCTGTTCTCCTCAAACTTCATTTATTCCTTTTTAAGAATGACCAAATTATGAAAAAAATCCTTTGTCTGTAATATAGGAGGCTGGATCTGGAAACAATAGCCAGAGGTCAGATGAGGAAGATTTTGTGAAGGTGGAGGATCTCCCTTTTCAAATGTCTGTTCTGTGTGAGGTAAGAGCTTGAGGGGTCTCTCTCTATTAGGGATGGCCAGGATAGTGAGGTTTACAAATAAATGTGAGAAGTTAATCCACTTTTCTTTTTTTAAATCAATGAATAGGCAATTGTTATATTTATTTGTTTTATAATATTCAGATTTTTTCCATAATAATCATATATTTTGATTGATTTTAAAAATAAATAAAACATATGTCAGTCACCTGCCACAGTTTTTCATGTCTCTACTCTCTAAAGTGAATGAGTCATCAAGTGTATGGTTTTTAAACATTTTCTAATTTTCTTTGCTTATAATTTGTACAGGAAGAACTTTGTAAGAGGATCTCAGAAGAGCAGCAAAATAATAACTTAGCAGCTGAAATTCTCAATGTAAATACAGAAGAGTTTACAGGACTGGTGGGAAATGCTCAAGCACTCAAAGAGCCTGGTAACTATTAAATATCCCTTAAACATTTAGCTATCTGTTTAGATTGTACATGCAGTAACTTTAATACAATTCGAAATGTAATATTAAAATAAGGTGATAACTTTAGTTCAAAACTCACATTCAGTATTTTCATGTATATTTTACATTTTAAGATTTCTTGTTTTAGTTTAGTAATGCATTGAATATTAAAATTGAGCTCAATTACTATGATCTGTATATGAGCAGATCCCTGTGATATGTGAAGACATGTTCTATTCACGTTCGTGTAAATCATATCTCTTTTTTTTCTTTCTTTTCCTTGTCAGAAACCATTGGAGCCCAGAGTGCATGAGAATGGTTCTTTGATTTGTCTTTACACTACAAACCATAATTCATTCAACATTACTATATAATGAGCTTAATACCTTAAGATTCCTTGGAAACAACAGCTAAGCTAAGTCTTAGTGAATTAGCCTGTCAGCATGTGTGATCTAACAGTTCAAGAGATGTTAAAGAAGTCTCTACACTTATAAGAAGTTTTATTCTGATTGTTTTATGGAGAGTGTAGGAAAGGATGTTTTGAAAGGGTCTCTGTCTTTAAGCTGTTCTGTAGTCTGTAAGTTCATTTTCTGTGTTTCTCTTTAAGCCAGAACTCTGTTAAAGCTCCTTCAAAGGCTACAGTTTAAGGGATGCAATACATTTTTGTGTGTCCATGTTTGGCATGGTTAGGCTTTTGTTTTTGCATTTCTTTCTGGGATTCCTTCCCAGACCATCAGCATTTTTTGTGAATGCAATATACAGAGGACAATAGACGTTCCTCTAATTCAGGATAAAACTTCAAGCACATTTGGAAAAATTCTCTATTTAAATATATTTGACTTGACCCAGGATGGAGCAGAATCACATATTAGCACTGATAAATTGTCCTGTCCTCTCTTATTGCACTCTTTTAAATGTTTTCTCTTGCTTTCATTTTTACCTTTTTTTTAAGGCATGTTGGCCATTGCTTGGGATTTCACCTTATGTGACTCTCTAATGTTTAGATTGAGATTTAAAATGAATAAAATATTGATTTTTATCATTTCCTGCAGTGATGGCTCTCTCTGTCACATTTGCATAAAATCTCAATGCAACATTTTCCCCACAACAAATACTGAATTTCCATGATTTATTGATGTTAGTTGTGTACATATGTATACTGCTTAATTTTGTACACATTTTTGGTTGATCATTTTTTCTCTCATACACACATTGGTAGGCACTGAGGAGGTTGAGTAAAGTTAGGCACCAGTAGTGTTGATTATCCAGCTGAAACATGTTCCACTGTGCACATTTCTGTATGCTAATACGTAGTCAAAAAATAATCACGATAGAAAAAAAAAAAAAATACAATTTGCCATATGCAATATTAATTTTCAGTGCAATTTCCCACACCCACACACATCTTTAGACAAGTAGTAAGTAGGCTGCTCTTCCTCTTTAAGCTTGATTAACCCAGATGATGCCCTCATGATTTCAAAATCAGACGTTGCAAACCTTCTAAAATGTAAGACTGCTGATTTTTAATGATGCTAAAATTTGAATTGCATGCTTTTCCTAAACATACATAAGAACGTCCCTGTAATGCAGCTTGCCCAGATGCCATCCATCACCACGGCATGCAGGGGTTAGGACAGTCACGGATGTAAGACTCCAATGTCCCCTTAGACACCTCCATTAGAGTGGTGTATGTAGTCAGCTGCACAGCATCATAAAGGGAAGCGTTAATGAACAAGCCATAAAATGTGCTACAAACTGATACATAAAACATTAATGGATAATGAACCTACTTTATTTAAGACTGGCTTGGTGGACAGGACATCATAGACTGTCTTTAAGGAGATATGCTGAAAGAGAACAGGGTCAAAATAAAAATCACTGTTATTTGTCAATCTGGATAAACATGATTTGGTTTATATGCAAGGTCAAAACTCACATCCTGTGTGGTCTGATTCATGCATTTCATAGCAGGAGTTCTCCTGTCATCCAAAAACAGAGGCTCTTTCCAGTGGTCATAGTTAGTCTCCAAAACATACCACCTGCCATTCTTCACATCAAGCCTGAAATACATAGCATTTCAGTTTATTATTAGTTTCTAACCAAAAAACTCGCACGTCTGCTTTTAACTGTGTGTAGAGTAATGCAATGCTCACTCCAGTGGACTGATGCTGTGTGTCCTGGATCTGGTGATGATGCAGGCTTGACCCGTCTGGTTTCCTCCCAGGATGAAGTAGGCTGGAGCCAGCAGCTTAGTGTCAGCCAACAGAACCTTGGCACTTTCATAGCTAAAAGAAGACAACGACAGCCAAATCAGCATCATCATCATCTTCATAAACCCAGGAGATGACCATGTGTCTTTGCTTTTGTTTCTTCAATATCACAAACATAAAAAAGTCACTTCTTATTTAAGTTCAGGTAAAGACAAAAAATATACACTAGTTTAGCAGTTTGGAATGATTACGATTTGTAATGTTTTCAAATTAAGTATTGTGCTCACCAGAGCTGCATTTATTTTATGTAAAATCAGTAATATTGTGAAATATATATATATTTTTTAAATGGTTTCTATTTGAACATATTTTAAAATGTAATTTATTTCTCTGATGCAAAGCTGCATTTTCAGCATCATTACTCCAGTCTTCAGTGTCACACGATCCTTCAGAAAGCATTCTAATATGCTGACTTGGAGCTCAAATATTATCAATTATTACTGGCGCTCAATTATGAATATAGTTGTTTATCATCAATGTTGAAAAAGTTTTTGCTGCTTAATATTTCTGATACATTTTTTCAGGATTCTTTGATTAATAAAAAGTTCAAGAGAACATTAATTTAATGCATCCTTGTTGAATAAAAGTATGAATTTCTTTCTTCCTTTTTTATTAATTATTATTAACATTATTATCACAGATTCCGCAAAAATATTAGGCAGCAAAAACTGATTTCAACTGACGATAAGTATTAATAAATATTTTTTAAACATCAAATCAGCCTATTAAAATGATTCCTGCGGGATCATGTGACACTGAAGACTGGAGTAATGATGCTGAAAATTCAGCTTTCCATCACAATTATACATTTTATTTTAAAATATATATATAAATAGAGAACAGTTTTAAATAGTGATAATATTTCACAACATTACTGTTTTACTGTATTTTTCATCAAATAAATGCAGCCTTGGTGAACATAGGAGTCTTCTTTAAAAAAACCAAAAAAACAAAAAAAAAACACTTTTGTTTAGGGTCAAATTCTAACTAGTTGCTTATTAGCATGCATATTACTATAATACTGGCTGTTTATTGGCACATATTAATGCCTTATTCTGATCGACCATATTCTTCATCCCTTAATCCTACCCATTACCTAAACTTAACAACTACTTTACTAACTATTAATAAGTAGTAATTAGGGGTTTATTGAGGCAAAAACTCAGTTAGTTACTAGTAAGAATTGGACCCTAATCTAAAGTGTGACCATATTTTAAAATAACTATCTCTAGCCAACCTAGTTGCATTCTCCAACACAGAACGAGTCAGAAAACTCATCCACATGCCGTCTCTCTTCCCCAAGATCCACTCCAGAATCCCTGTAATTCACATCACACACTTATTCACAATAAAACTATATACCAACGATCTGACCAAATGAAATGAGTAATCATATTTGAAGAAAGCTTCAACCTATTTCTGACAATGCCATATTGCAAATACTGCAAATAAAAGAGCAAAGGCTTACCGATGTACCCTCCATCCAGACTGAATCGTTCATTCATAGTGAGTGTGAAAGAGCGCTAGAAAGAAAACAAAAGACAAAGAGTCAAGGGACAGAAGCAATGTGATTATTGACCAACAATCAATGCTTTCACAATTGTCCTTCCCATTAAACTGCAGAAGTGAAACTAAAAAGAGACAAAAGGTCATTCTGGATCCTGTCACCATGATTTATAATCCATTCTGGATTGAACTCTAATCAACTCAGATCGCTCATTGTGACTCTCTCATCCATCCTCACCTGATGAATACCAGTCAGCATGCCCACGTATCCTGCAAAATTGGTGGATTTAAAGACAGTCTGATTGTTCCTTCTGAAGTCGAGGTTGACAATAAGTGGCTTCAGCTTCTCTGTGATGATCCATGACCTGTTCTTCAAATCCCAACTGTAAACAGAGGATTCCAAAGAACAGTCTGAAATCTTAATGTTTTAGGCTTCAATATATAGTAGTCAACATTGGAAGTGGATCAAAAGAAAACATGAATTTTGAATGATACCTGTTCTTGTCTTAGGACCACTGATGAGCTTTTTTGATCCACTTCAAAATGTTGACTACTGTATGTATATATAATTCACTCAAAAAATGATCATAAATCGAGGAAGTACTGTAGGTTAACAGCAAATGCCAAAACAATAACACTAAACTCACCCCATGAAAAGTCCAAAGTCCAGGTTCCTTGCATGGATGAGATTGCCTAGAGTAAAAACAAACTAATCTTTCCTGAATGGCACAACTTTATATCAAATACTCTACTGTTCTAGTGATATTATACACTACTGTTCAAAAGTTTGAGGTCAGTAAGGTTTTGATTATCGGTAAGATAATGTTTTTGAAAGGAGTCTCATATTCTCACCAAGGCTGCATTTATTTGATCAAAAATACAGTAAAACAGTAATATTAATTTAGAAGAACTCTTTTCTATTTGAATATATTTTAAAATGTCATTTATTTATGTGATGTCAGTTACACTGAAATTTCAGCATCATTACTCCAGTCACATGATCCTTCAGAAATTATTCTAATATGCTGATTTGCTGCTCAAGAAACATTTATTATTATCAATGTTGAAAACAGATACTTTGATGAATAGAAAGTTCATTTCTAAATTTCATTTATTTAAAATGAATGTTTTGTAGCATTTTAAGTTTTTACAGTCACTTTTAAACAATATAATCTATATTGTTGGCTGGCTGAATACATTTGTATTCACTTCTGTCAAAAAATATATATATATTTCTGACCTGACCCTTTGGAATGGTAGCCTATGTCATATAATGCTTATTTGATATGTTATAACACAGATAAAAATGATCAAATAATCTCAAACAATGTTATATCAGATGATATCCTCACCATTGACATCCTCTGCAACCAGAGAAGTGCATACAGTGAACACCTCATAAAATATGTTGAAGAGCACCACCTCTCCTGCGTTACAGAGAACAGTTGATGGAGTGAGTTGATGCTTTACGTTTTATTTAACACTGTGAAACATGATGGTTTTGATGCATTTCATACCCAAAGGAACGCCAGACACTGATGCTATTCCTCTGATCTCCTCATTGAAAGGATAAGGCAGGGTGTTCACCATCAAGGGCTGAGGACACACACATCAGTCATTTTAGTTATTACAGCTTAAATCATTAGTGTAGGTGATCTCTGACAGGTATCAGTGTGTCAGCGCGATATGAGATTTAAGAGTGTCGTATACTTCAATAAATTATGATTTAGCGTCATACAAAGTGATACGTCAGACTGCCTACTCACCAATTCCTTGTCTACTAGTTGGATGAGCTTCCCACTGGGAACAAAGGCATCCGCTAGATCTCTGATAGCCTGAATCATGCTCGCCATCTAAAAGAAAAGCACGTGAGCTCTTGAAAACGTCACCGAACACATCAGCCCTTCTCAGATCGTTCCTTTTTAGTTTGCTTTTGGGCAATAAATTTCACATTTTGCCAAACAAATAAGGTAAATTTAAGCGCTTACAGAAATGCCATTAAAAGCATGTAGAGCATTTGAACTGGAGAGCATTGAATCAGTGATGGTATAAACTCACATCCTTCTTTTTGTCTGTAATAACATCTGTCCATCTTTTGCTTGGTGGTAAGTCCAGATCAACGGTATACCAGGACACATCACCTTTAAATCTAAAAGATACAGAGATTCAAATACAGATCTTCTCCCCTCACATAACTTACAATTTCAATTATGTATACAATATATTATATTTACACACACTGCCGTTCAAAATTTTGGGATCGGTAAGATTTTTAATGTTTTTAAAAGAAGTCTCTGATGCTCACCAAGGTTGCATTTATTTGATAAAAAAAATATTTATATATATAAAAAAATGTTTTCTATTTGAATATAGTTTCAAATGTAATTTATTTCTCTGATGCAAGCTGAATTTTCAGCATCATTACTCCAGTCTTCAGTGTCACACAATCCTTCAGAAATCATTCTAATATGCTGACTTGATTATTATTATGATCAATGTTGAAAACAGTTGTGGACAATTTTTTTCAGGATTATTTGATGAATAGAAAGTTCTATTTTATTTATTTGAAATATAATATTTTGTAACTTTATAAAGTCTTTACTGAAACTTTTGATCAATTTAATACACCCTTGCTGAATAAAAGTATTAATTTATTTTATTTCTTCCACCCAAAACAAACAAAAAAATCTTACTGACCCCAAACTTTTGAAAAGTAGTGTATAATGTTACAAAAGCTTTATATTTCAGATAAATGTTGTTCTTTTGAACATTCTATTCATCAAAAAACTAATTTTTTTTTTTTTTTTTTACATTACTTTTTTCAACATTGATACTAATAAACGTTACTTGAGCAGCAAATCATCATATCAGAATGATTTCTGAAGGATCAATAGAAAACAGTTATTTTAAATTGTAATAATATTTCAGCCTTGGTGAGCAGAAGAGAATTCTTTAAAAAACATTAAAAATCTTACCAATCCCGAACTTTTGAACGGCAGTGTATATTTATAGATAAAATCATATTTTAAATTATATTTTAAAACATCAGTTTTCTTTGATTTATGAATTTACTATTACAATTGTCTTTCTAGTACTAAAAAACAGTGTGAAGCTGCAAAAACCACACAAGTGAAGTAATGTGACAAATATGACATATTTTAGTAATTGCATAACAGGCATAACGCGCACTGTTACAAAACACCTGACTTGGTTTCACTTCTTTAAAACTAAACTATACTGACACATAAATGACATATTGTGAAATATTGTCTTTTTTTATTCATGCTAAGTCTTTGTTTCTTTCCTGTGTGACTCGTTTAATTCGTACTTTGTATAATCATTTTCATAATCATAATTTTGTTACATGCAATTGTTGTATGCTTGTACTGATTAAGGTTTAGAATAACATTGTTATACTCTGACAGAAGTATTTGCAGATTGTATAATCCATCATTTCAATTGTCATACTCACGTTGGTCCGTTTGGAGGATACATGCCACTTCTGCACTCTTCTGTGTACTGAAACATCAACACCAATGATTTAGTATATTTACAGTAAAATAGTGTTTCCAACAGCACTATTTAGGTCATTTAAGCTATAAAACAGCCCAATGGCGTGTAAACACAACACTGAATTCCAGCTATTATTGTACGGTAACTTGCATGAATGAAACAAACCCGAAATTAATATGAAAACAGTATTGCCATTAACACACGTTTTCATCAAGATTAACAACGACCGGTGGTGACTTACCGGTGGTACATATTGCGCATACAAGCACATAAACATAAAAGAGAGACTAAAACAGCAGACGTTTAATTTGACGATCATGATGAGACGCCCGCAGTCTTCAGACTTCAGAAGCGTCTGTGAACACGGAAGTGCTGATGATGAGATGATTCTCGTGACAGTTCCTAATCTGCGCAAACCCAGTAGACACTGGGGGAGTTACCATAACAATGAGTTACAAAATAAAAGATGACTTTGCACTTTCTGTCTTTGGGCTTGTCTCTGCTTTATTTTACTAAGCTGTAGCACAAGACTGTCCCATATCATTTTTTATTATTATTATTAATTAGGTAATGAGAAACAATAATCGCATTTTACCTCTCCCGAAACAAACAGGAGAGGTAACAAACGGGCGAATGTATTGCGACATCTAACGGTTGTAGATGGAAGTGCAACAACAGGCAGTGTGTGTGTGTGCGTGTGTGTGTGTGTAAACCAAATGTCCCTACAAAGATGTCAATATCCGAAATCCTTGTACTTGTGGGGACATGTTTTGGTCCCCATGAGAAAACCAGCTTAGAAATACTAAGTGATAATTTTGAAAATGTAAAAACTCAAAGTATTCTGTGATGGGTAGGTTTGGTGTTTGAGGATAGAATATAAAGTTTGTACAGTATAAAAATCATTATGTCCATGGAAAGTGGCCAGGAAACATAAAAACACATAATGTGTGTGTGGATAAATTAATTTTTTACTGTATCTTTATGTTTCATATTATTTCAAATGTAACTGCAATGACCTTGCAGTGGAAGTACAAAAAACAAAATACCATTTTATGTGTAAATCTTAAAGACTACAAAAATCATTCCAAAATCAATATTCAGTGAACGGACAGCACAGTTACTGCACAGGATGAATTACATCTTCAAATGTGGCTCATATAGGCCATGTATCAAAACCCTACAAAATCACACCACATCAACACTGACGACTTCAGTCAGAAACATTCTAAGAATAGTTTTCTATGATGTTTACCATGTTTTTAAAGATTTTTTTTTCATTCTATGTACTGTGAAAATTGTATTAAAATAAGAATGTGATTAAACAACATAGATTTTTTAGTTTACAATCCATTTAATTTGGGAAATGAATCACATTTACAGTTCGACATTACACAAATGACAACATCTCTAATATTATTAATTGTAGTCTATTAAAAAAAAGTGGGAGGGGGCATTTTCTTGTGAACAGTGAATAGTTTATTTAAAAAAAAATGGCAGAGATTTCATGACAATGTCAAATTAAAACATTAAAAAAACAGTGTATCCTGGTTTCACTTGCAGTATCTGTCAGCCTTCATCTTTGCTCTCCTAAAAAAAAGAAAAAAACATTTTAATAATGTAGTAATGTTAGCATATTCACAATGTTTCACACACCATCTTCTATAATAAATCATCCAATGGGGTATGTCAACGTGCCAACTTTTCTTCCGTCTAAGGATGAGCTAAAATAGCAGGCTACATTCATTGATTATTCAGTATGAGGTTTCTCCTCCAGAAGCAGTAACGTCAGACGTCTTACCTGTCCAGCAGTGCCTCGTGGAATTTTCCATCTGTTCTGGCTACTTTCAGAGAACCGCTGTCTTCCTCATTCACCCTCAGCTTCCGGTCCTGAAAACTCTGAAACTTCTTCCTGTAGGCAAACATTCACATAAACATTTATTTTACTGAAAGCTCAATCAACAGCTTCTGAATTTTCCTGAAGGTAAAAAATAGTCCAGTCACGATCATGAACTTTGAGCCGATTTTCATACAAAAAATAGCTTTTATTCATGTCACTTACAGTACAGTGTAAGTTACTTTTTTTTCTTTTTTTCTTGGAATTGTATAAAATAAAATATGATAATATAATTATATTTAAAAAAGGCCCATGTGATTTACTTTGATGCTGTATACGATTAATATATTAAAATATAATAAATACAACGCAGTCTGATTAAACCCACAAACCTTAATTTCGCATGAAAAAAAGACTTTGACTATCTTTATGTACTTTAGTTTACAACAGTGTTTTTTATATTCTTTGGCAAAATGTGGTTGAAATTTAAACTGCCCAATTATTACGGTTGCCTCAAATAATTGTGATTAGATAGAATAACCACGATTAGGCAATCAATCAATAATCGTGCCTAGTAATAAAGCAAGGACTCACACGTAGTTGATCTCACAGTTCTTGACATTACCCCTGTCTTCATCAGCAATATCGTCTTTACTCTTCACCTCTCTTTCTATGGATGAACGGATCTGCGGAGGACAGATAAGCATGAAAAATAATGTTAATATTTATTCCAGGAAAAAGTCAAGTGTAATTTAAAAGCAATATTCTTGTGTTCAGATAAAACACATTGTCTGTGTATCATTCTGTCCTTCAGACAACAACAATAAAAAAAACCCTTAAGCAATTCATCTTGGCGTTGACTGAGTTCAGGAGAGATTCACCTTGATCATCTCCTCATCTCCAGCTGTCTTGTTTTTGGCCACTATGTCTCCGTTCTCACTGTACGAGATGAAACAACTGTTTGCAGCAAGCAAGGCCATTTTACGCTGCAGAAAACAAGAAACATAAACGAAATGGTAAAAGCTGAATTCGAAATACCAACATTATTTTCATTGTGACTGGTGAATTGATTTGACTGCCAGATTCACTCACATCCTGAAACACTGGTTCCCACTGTTCTCTGGAGCCGATGGCATCTGATCGACCAATAACAACACCATCTGAGCTTATACCTAAATACTTCCCATAGCCTGACTTCAGCGCTATCCTAGAAACCCAGCAAAACAGACGAGAAACGTTAGTCACATGATCGATTCAAAAATTATCTACAGAATAATACATGGCACTTATTATTATACATTTTAAGGTGCTGTTAGTAATTGCAGACTTTTTTTTTTTTTTACTTCATGCACCCATCCCTACTCAGAACACCTAGTTATGGATATGGATATGATCTTTACCTGGAGTCTGAGAGTCTGATGGCAGTGAACTGTTCAGGAGGATCTGGACCTTCATCCTCTGTGAACATAAGACATATTTTTTAAACTTGCGTACACTACCATTCATTTATTTGATCAAAAACAGAGAAAAATTTATATAGTGAAATATTACAATTATTATTACAAATAAACTTCTATACTGGTAAGCGAAAAAAAAAAAAAAAAAAAAAATGCTGCTTAATATTTTTGTGGAAAATTAATTTTCTTTTCAGGATTCTTTATGAATAGAAAGTTAAAACTACAGCATTCCTTTTGTAACATTATACATGTCTTTACTGTCAATTTTGATCCATTTAAATGCATCCTTGCTGAATTAAAGTATTAATTTCCTTTTTTTTAATACATTTTTTAATCATCTTACTTTAACTCAAATGTCTAAATTATAACTGAATAATTTTTATGTCATCAAAGTTTTAATGGCTAACTATTTAAAAAAACAAAACTCAAAAAGATTTGCTAAAAAATATCAAATACAGAGAACAAAGAAAGGCCTTAAACTACTTGACAATAATTTATTATACCTATTGAGTCTTGCAGAATTTTAACAGTTCTTTTTTCTTCAACCATGAATGCCTGAACAAAAGAGCAAACCTGAAAGCTGATATTATATTCCACCTGCTGTGAACTCATGAATTATCTAATATATTGAATACTGCAAGTCAAGAGCACTTGCAGTGCTATGCTATGCTCAAAAAGTTACAGGATAGTGTGAGTGTGTGTGTGTGTGTGTGTGCATCTACCACATCTCTGGCCTGGTGAGGTGTGGTAATCATACAGATGCACTGGTCATGAAGTGGGTATCAACAACAGTTAAAGTCATTATTTTCCTAATTTAAGGTCTCAACCACTAAATTAAATTGATTTTGGGGACCATGCACAAATTCAATGGTGCTTCCAGAGTGATGTAGAGACTGATCCTTACAGCCAACGGTCAGTGAAAAGCAGAAAATGAAGCTGGAGAGAAAACAATCGTAAACAACTACTCCTGGTGACTGAACTATGAAATTGCTCGGTGCTTTGTATGAATGGCTGCGGTAATAGCAACTGACGATCCCTAACATTATTCAGGTTTTTAAATCCATCCATACTGAGAGCAACAGAGAAACAGCAGCACCTAGCCATTTCTACTTTTGAGACTTATTTGTTCCGCGCTATTAGAGGGACCTTTCCAATTTAAAAGGCAATATAAAAGCCGCATGGCAGAAAGTGCAGTATAATTGCACAGAAAGAATTGCTTGTTGCCTGAAAGTACTGCAAATATATCTTGTAAAGTGCATTTTTAAAAACATAGACCTATTTCAGGTTCTAGTTTGTGTCAAACAACATTTTCTCCTTTCAAATCTCACCACTACATTAATGCACTTGTGCATCATATTTGAAGGTAGGGAAGGCAGTTTGGAGAGGCTAGTAATAGCAAGCTAGCTTTGAAAGCAAAAGATCCCACCTTCACTTCAGAGCGTCTCCAAACCCACACCTCCTTCAAAACACATGAACGCACACAACCAGAGCGGAGTCTGCAAAGCGTCACGAGACGGTGTTGATTAAATGACCTCATGTCTCAAAGCACATAATATTACAATAATAATGAATGTAAACACCTTAAAGAGATCTGACTTGCACCTCCTGACTGCTGTAGATTCATTTTGGCATTGATAGTGTTGCCATAAAAATGCATAATTCTGAGTCTGAGGACATGAACAGCTCCGAGTAGAACGTCACAGGTTGCCATCTCTTAATTACGGTTATTACGACAAGGCATGAACGCAGCATAAGCTTGCTGTTTTGGTTCAGAAGGAACTGTAAAAGGCAGCTGATTTTTTTTGCAGTGCTCTAGGTCTGTCTGTCTACAGCTCTGCATAGCCTTACAGAACGCGCTGAAGACGTGTGATGTCTGCGTGGAGGTATGGAAATACATAGGTTGACAGTCAGGTAGGACATCCTATCAATGCATTCGGACCGAATGCAATGATTGGACGAACATTTTTTTGGCCCAGAGACTTCCACAGAAGATATATGTAAACTGTTTCAATATTTAGACCACTTCTATTATTGATTGCTATTAGGATGAGGAGAGTTTCAACGCATATAACAAAAAGTGTTTATGAAAAAAACTGCCTACCAATTCTTTAAGGGGTCATGATATGTTTTAATTTTTTTATTATTTAAATAGGTTCCTTGAGGTTCACTTATATTAGTCAATGTTTTTGCACAAAATAAGTCATATATTTGCAAAAGATTATTACTGTCTTCCCTAATGTTGACCCTCTGTCTGAAATGCTCCATTTTAGTGCTGCGGCTGCCGGCTACTTTAAGTCTTGCCAGTAAACAGCATTGAGTTAAAATGATATGATGGACTGTTACTTTGTAGAGGAAAGAATACAAATACACATGTAACAAAGGTGTTTCTGATGTCATTGAAGTTCTCCAGATACAGATTTTTTGACTGTGGACATTCTTTGTAACCCAAACTCGCTACTAATTTGCTCAACTAGCCTATAACTTTTTACAGTCATCAATACATCAAAATGGACAATTCTTGTTTTTGTTTTGTTTTTTTAAATGGAATATTGTCAAACAACAGCATGAGTCCAATCAGTTCCCGATGAACAAAATCAAATCCCGTCCTACTTTTTTCTTGTTCGAGAAGCTGTTTCACTTGGATACTCATCACAATAGGGAAGAAAACACTATCATAACATAACATTTTTCATGTCGACTTTAAGAAAAAATACGTTAAAACGCTGGAGTGAAAAAAATTGTCTTGAGTGAGTACTAAATATGATGTAAGAGTACTAAATAAGAGTAAGAAATATGATGTATACATGTGTACAATAATTTGTGTCCAAAAACAAAATGGTTTTAATTATTTTGTATTCCAGTGTCATTTTGTACACTTTGTATTTCTACCTGTGTATTTTTATTGTGTAAAACTCTTTAAGAAGCTGCTTTAAAGGCGCTAAATAAAATAAAGTTTATTATTATTATTAATAATAATAATAAAATAATACACAAAATAGGATCTGAAAGTTTTAAATAGCAAAACTGAGCTGTCTTGCAACTGCAACATCTCAGGAGTAGAATGAAGCAGAGAGAATCAGCACCTTTATGTGGAGCTCCTACAGTGAAGAGTCCAGTGTCCAGTGCATGGATGTAGGAGTTGCTGTGCATCTCTATGGCCACTGAGCCTGTGATCTCACCGAAACTCTTCACGGTCCACCATCCTCCTGATGAGACACATTCAGAAACACGCATTATACAAAGATAAAGCTATGAGGCAGATCATACAGCATTTACAAAGACAGAAACTGCAACAGTCAAATTATGTCTAACGTTATCCCTCAATACACGATAATTTACAACTCAATAGGCAAAGTGACAACACATACCAACAACATCCAGCTTGTCGTCTTCATCTTCTCTTTTTCTCTTCTTGTCCTTCTTTTTCTTCTTTCTGCACAATACGGAAGTCGCAGGTCATTTAACGTACATTAGCGGGAATAATTGTGATTTTTAACATAAACTCTTTTACGGCAAAGCTATTTACATTAATTAGAGCAATAACTGTATATATATAATCGAAACATTTTCATGAACGCAACACAGAAAGAAAGCCTTACTTCTTATCGTTTAACCCTTTTAGCACCAGTTTGGTAGACTTTACGTGTGAGTACTCTGTCATGATCACACAAGATTTAGGCAGTTTCTGTGGGATATCATACGTTGTTATTCACGCCAGCAAAGAGTTTTCCAACAGATGATACAGATCTGCGTGTATACGGTGGCCGAGAGGACCGCACTAAAGACGCGTCTGGAGGAAAGCGCGACACCAAACGGTCGGAGAACGCACTGCATACTGTTGCAGTGATGACGTATTTTTGTAGGCTAACTCGAAAGTTAGCATCAACCCTAGAAAATATATGCTTTCCTTCTTTTCTTTTCTTTTCTTTTCTTTTCTTTTCTTTTCTTTTCTTTTCTTTTCTTTTTAGCGAGTAGGCTAATTATATATTTGTAACATTACACAAATCCAGTTTATTTATTTATTTATTTATGTTTATTTATGTTGTTGTTATTGTTCAGTGAAATAGATACAACCACACTTTTCACTTCCCTGATCATGTAAAAATAAATAAATAAAATAAATAAAAATAAATTACCCATTGGTTTTTCTTCTTCATTTTTTTTCAAGACAATAAGCTTGTGTGTGTGTGTGTGTGTGTGTGTGTGTGTGTGTGTGTGTGTGTGTGTGTGTGTGTGTGTGTGCGTGTGCATTTGTTTGTGTGTGTGTGTGTGTGTGTGTGTGTGTGTGTGTGTGTGTGTGTGTGTGTGTGTGTGTGTGTGTGTGTGTGTGTGTGTGTCACGCTGTTGCTCCTACCATGGTTTTAAATCACAGGGTGTGTCGGAAAGGATAGGTTATTGCCAGATTATTTATCAGACTGAAGAAAAAGAAAGAGAAAGAGAGGGGGGTTGGGTGGCAGTGTGTCTCCAAGCCTTTTTCTCTCCAGACACAGCGTCTACCACGAGTGAGCCACCATTTAAACCAAAATAGCTCTGAACATGGCAAAGCCCTCTTATTTAAAACCTCAGCAGACCACTGTAACAATGAAACACTGGAGTACACACACAAACACACAATATGGCCTCGCTACTGTGTAATTAATTTCAATACATCCTTTTAAAGTTCTATTAAATCAGTCAGTTCAAATCAGTTACACAGGAACGGTACACTGAGGATCAACCTTCTGCTAATGATGATAATCATTAAAGGGTGGCCTGTTGAGGAACTGGTCAGAGCATGCAATAAATCAGAGTGTGACACTGGCAGGAAGTACAATAAACAAGACAGCAGCATTCTGGGCAAACTTTAAATGCAAACAGGTGAATGAGCCGAACAGGGTGACTTGGAGGAACAGCAATGAGAACTTGTTTGTGGTAGAATAGGCATAAAGAAAAAAAAAAACCTTGATTGATTCCAGATATGAGAAAGAAAAAGACATGACCTGCTACAAAGTAAATGGACTCCAACATTGGAGGGCTGGATGGAGGCTTTCACATTAAATGTTTCAGTCATATTGGTTTATAATATTCTAAAAGACCTGCAGCAATAGATACACTTAATCATAAGTGATAAGACGAAAGGAGCAGGACAGGCGGCTGTGGAGATTGTTTAATGAGATGTTTGTATCCGTGTTCGGTGTCTTTCTCTTGTCCTTGTTGAAAGGCTTTTTGTCTCCATGTTCGGTCTGCCCCATTACCTCCGCCTCTCAAGTGGAATAGAGAATTTATCATCCTTAGCAAGCATCAACGTGGTATAAGACACAAAGCAATTGGGGATGGCGAGAAGGAAGAGAGAGGGAAAGATGGCTTAATATATAGTTTAATGAGCTTAGTCTTTCATTTCCTCCCATGGTGCCATGCAGTCATCAGTCAGGCGGTTGGCTATAGATAGTGATTGGTCTGACTTTCAAACTAATGTAAGCCATGATACAGTGCCGACGGCAACGGAATGGCTGACAGTGTGTGTTATGTACAAGATGCTGTAAGTCAGA
Source organism: Abramis brama (assembly GCF_963993115.1). Taxonomy (NCBI): domain Eukaryota; kingdom Metazoa; phylum Chordata; class Actinopteri; order Cypriniformes; family Leuciscidae; genus Abramis; species Abramis brama. The sequence continues at coordinate 55,707,350 of NC_139964.1, read as the reverse complement.
CCTCCTCCTCATAGACTTTTTCCTTCCCTATAAAATAAAAAAAGTCAAATAATGAGTTTTGATGAGTTTTGGATAGTTTTCTGACTTGTTTTGAGTTGGATAATGCAAATAGGTTGGCTAGAGACATTATTTTACATATATACACACACACACACACACACACACACACACTGTATTTCAATATATCAGCTCATGTGATTGGCTCAGAACTACCCGGCTGCATAACTGAATGCCCATGAGCAAACATGGCAGATTTCATATTGCATACTTCCGGGCATTTGGGAATGTGTGATTGATGAACTTCACGGCTGAATGAATTCAGATGAGCCAAACGCAATTAAACACACACATAAAAATGCCAATGTTAGTGGGAAAATGCATTTAATCTTTGGCATGAACGTCTACTCTGAAGCCAGCTGTTATTTTTAGCCAGAATAATCAAAAGCACAGATGTAGTTTTGAAGCAGCTTCCAATCACAACTAAAAAACAAAAATTAAGATCAAAACGTGACTTGTTTATGAGCCAGAGCATGCTGTTTCTTGCTCTATCTGGAGAAACTGAGCTAAATTTAATTTGGTGACCGCAATGAATTTAGCTGAACAATGTGATTTTCCAGAATGAAAGCAAATGAAAGAAATTTGTATTTGAAACACCCCTGCTCTCATCTTCACATGCAACTTGGTGAAATAGACATAATAAATAGCCAGTCAATTTAATTAAATTTACATTTATGTATTTGGCAGACACTTTTTTCCCAAAGCGACCAATTTTTTTTCCTTGAACGTCTAATTATTTTCTGTTTATGGCCGTGTTATTCTGTGGTTGCTTGTACAGTTAAATTCTCTGCAGAGAATGTTGAAAAGAGAACGTCGTCACCATAAGGTGTTATAGAAAATTGTCGACAGGCTCTCTCACCGAAAACCTCCGATGGGAACAGTGCGTTCACATATTTGACAGTGACTGACAGAGGAAATAAGGGGGAGGGGGCGTGCAAACAGGACCGGAGAATTGCAGCTGCTAATGGGACCTCTGCGTCGTAGATAATAAGTGATTTTTGGGCTGGCAAGCAGGAGCTGCTCGGTAGCTCAGGGTCTCTGTGTCTCTTGGTGGGCTGCTGTGATAATGAAAAATGATTTGAGCTGAAGAAGAGTGATTGATGGTGAAGAGCAGGTGGTCTGGAGACTCTCGACACAGAGGTTTGAACTTACTATGTGAGGCCTTCCTTCCACTTTTGTCTGCTTTTCTGGATGTCAGTCTCCCTCTTGTCACCTTATACACCGGCTACAATCTTTCAAAGGTCTTGCATCGATGTGTGCGTCGACTCGTGAGAGCTTCAGCTCCATATAACCGAATCTCTAGAGTGCCCTCAGGCCAAATCCAGGATATGATGTCACATTTCACGAGGTTAACAAGTCCTCTCTCATGACACTGACCCAGTGATTGAGCTGTGAGTTGAAGCTGCCAGGAGGTGAGCTGTAGGTCTCCAGGTCTTGCTGACAAGTAATATTACAAATAAGAAGTCAACTGCGGAAAAATGCACATTTGGGATTTTATACCAAGCAGCTCCAAAAAAGCACAATTTATAGCAGAATCTACAGTAATAAACATTCCCCGCATGATTCGAAAAGAATACTGCATTCTGTTTACTTAGTTGGATTAAGGCCAGTTTGAGATCAGGTTGCAACAGAGCTTGAAAAATTGACTTTTTGGCCCAGGGGAAAGCCTTAGCGGTTTGGGATTTGGTAACAGAGTTGTTTGGACAATAGCTTCAGGCGCAGGAAACTGGATTGAAAAGCTCCATATTGAAGTGTAGAAGGCCTTTCAGAGACGGTTGAATTTTTTCTGCAGTCATGGGTCTCTATCAAACAGACTACAAGCTAGAGTCACTTTAGGGCTCAGCCAATTTCTCACTGTGATTTGGAGGGGAAGAGATCGCAGCATGAATAACTAGCCGTGAAATTTTCCTCTCAACACTTCGGGAGGAGGTAACAGGGCAGGTTTCTCCGGCCCCATCCTCTCAATGTTTCCTTTAACAAGAGGATTTTTTCAGCCCTTCCTTCATGAAGTGCAGAGAACATAAACTATACACCTTCTGATAAGTTCCATTTTTAGCCATGACAGGAACATACACAAAATGAAGTTTTATGTAACAAAGTTCGGGAGGAGCATGTTCAGGTACTCATCCAATCAGCACAAGAAGAAACCAGTATAAATAAAGCCTTCCCTTACCTCCTGTCTCATGACAATTTTCTCAGCATCCCGCCACCACCCCATCACCTCACATTTGCTGGGTCTACTCATAGATACCTATGATCTATACATTCATGGGGGGGAGTACTCTGGGGTCGGGCCGAATTCTGATCTCGGAGCCCTCCCCCCGGACAGCAAGCCAAATACGCATTATAATTTTACATCAGATTTCATTAACATGTGAACTCGTGAAACATCTTCGATCTAATATAGCTTTCGGTGACTGACAAAGTCAGTAAAGAAATTCTTAAGATTTATTGGTTGGGGTGGCACACAAATCATGAAATCATGGTAATCAAATAATGAATTCCCATTCCAAAATGCAGGGTAGAGTTAATAAATGTAGAATTATGCACATAGACTCTTTTTAGAGGTTAAAGTACCACAAGTCTCCTTATAATTACAAGTTATCAACAGTGGCCAACCCCATCATTTTAGAGATCCACAAAAATGCACTCGATCCAGACTGCTCTGCTTCCCTCTGCCTCACACACACACACACACACACACACACACAAACGTGAAAAGTGCAGTGCGAGAGAGGAGAAAATCTCTTAATCACTCCTTCTACTGTACCTTCCCTGTAGTGCCCCACTGTGCACACACACACACACACACACACACACACACACACACACACACACACACACACACACACACACACACACACACACACACACACACACACACACACACACACTATTCATTAAAGCTGCAAAAAAACTGTTTTCAACATTGATAATAATTAATGTTTCTTGAACAGCAATATTAGAATGATTTCTGAAGGATCATGTGACACTGAAGAATGTAATGATGCTGAAATTCAGCTTTGCCATCAGAAAACAGTTGAGAAAAACAGTTATTTTAAATTGTAATAATATTTCACAATATTACTGTTTTTTGTTGTTGTTTTTTTTTATTACTGGAAAGCTCAATATTAGGCTTACTGCAGCCTTAGTGAGCATAAGAGACTTTTTTAAAAATCGTAACGACGTTTGAACAGCTGTGTATACAAAATCTGCCAAAGCATCTCTGTCATTAACAAAGTGACAGACTCAGTTGCTGGAGAAGTCACAAGTTTGACTGACAAATTCAACTTTTCTTGCATATCTCGTTAACATGTAAGAGACACCAAAACAAGCACACAACATTACACAAACTTCTCTACCGCACATCGCACACACCTAATCACATGTGTGAGGTGTTAACTTTATTTCTGTGACTCTTAAAGTTTTTTTGTTTTTTTTTTACACTTTAAATACAACATTGCCAAATCATTAATATACACTAATAAAATTAATAAAAAATAAATAAATAAAAGATAGCAGTAAAATACATACATTACTCGTATAAAGCCTTTAAAATACATTGTAGCCCCTGGTGAAATAATAAAATAAAATAAAACAAAATAAATAAAAAGTGTTTAATGTCTTTAAAAGGGTATTCAGCAGTCATTGGATGCAGTGATCGATAACTTTGATTGGGCGATCTTGATTGCTAAAAATTGCTAAAATCTTCACTGTGGTAAATGTGTAGTATGTGTAAATATTTGCAGTTTTCCATGGAGCTGAAATGTTGTGATACAGTTTAGGCTATTTGCAACTTTATGTGCTAAAAAAATAAAGCAATGATTGCTTTCTGAGGTTGTGGAACTCAAATATGAGTTTTTCTGCAACCTCCCCAATGAACACATGCATTCGATCTTTTTAAACAATTCTGGAAAACAAGAAATGAGCGTTGAAAGTATTTCAAAGTATTTCACTTTTTTCATTATGAAATTTGTGGCAGTAAAGGAGAAAGTGTGCCTCTGTCTCTCTCTACCTCCCAAGTCTCACACTGTGACTGCATCTTTGGGAAGCTAAGTTTGTGTCTCTCTGTACTCTGGTGGTGACAGAGCAAAGCACACACTCAGTCAGAACACAGCTCTCATTGTGTCATTGAGCACATGGGAATTTGCATCATAACTCACATCTGTCTTTTTGCCTACAGCTCTCAATCTCTGTAGAGTGAATCTTAGTGAGCCTGTAGGGGGCAGTATGTACTTGCACACGACATTACCCGAGCGTGCACTTATTCGGTAATGCACTGGGATTTGCAACACTGCAATATTGAGCAATACTACATCCATGTGCCATCTTGCACATCATTAATATATGTCCCACTCTTCGATCATTCATTTTTTAAGATAACTACAGCAAAGCAGATATTGTTGTTATGACACTCTTGGGTAGTCACACAATAAATAAGCATTATATTCAACCTCACTTTCAACCATTTGCCACACTTAGTCATAACCAAATTCAACAAGTCATCAGATATGAAATTGTGCTGAATGCAGCTACCTAAACCCCATAAAATATATATATATATATATTTTTTTTTCTGTTGTTGGAAACCAATTACTTATTGTATTGTTTATCTTGAGGCAGACTATATTGGATTGCAGCCGTTAGTTGTTGAAGAGACCTGCTGGTCAAAGTGCAATAATAACAAGGTGTTTCAATATACTGCTAGTGCCCTAGTTATTGAAAACCCAGGTGATATGGAAGCAGTAATTTGCATGTGTGAAAAAATGGAGGTAGCTGAGTTCAGCAGCAGTATTGTTGTACTAATGCAGTTCTTTGTTTATTTCACTGCATTATGTTAACAAATCACGTTTGGAGTGCTTTTGATGTACTTGAATAATATGAGAACCATGCAGTGGGAAACCCTTGATAACAGTTCACCAAAAAATGAAAATCCTGTCATTGTTTACTCACCTCTTCTGTGGAACACAAAAGGGTGAAGATGCATGAAAACACTTTGATTTGATGTCAATGATGCTAAATTTGATGTTCAAACATGCAGAAGTGCAGAGTTGGCAACAGGATTAAATATTAGTTAAGAAGAATTTGGAATTTCAGAGGTACACATTTTGTCCCCTTACCCTAAATGGTAAATGGCTACGGAAGCTCAAACCTACAGTACTTGCTTAATGTGTGAGAACAAATCTCATGTGTTCTAGTGCATGAGACAAGCACGTTTCAGCTTCCGTTTACCGTCTGATGAAGTCTGGTGAATAAAAGCCTAAATTAAATCTGTTCATCACATCGTGTCTCTTCAGAAGGCTTGGATGAAACCACTCAATTATGTTTTCTTTTATGGTGTCTTTAAGAACGTTTAGATGCATCAAAGTTTTGGGGGAACGGACTTTCAATGGAGGGTCAGGATTTAATAAAATTATCTTCATGTTTCGAAGATAAACAAAAGTTTTATGGGTTTGAAACTAAATGAGGGTAAAATTAGGTAAAATTGAGGATAAGATTTTATTTTATAAAATGTGCTTTTGCAGTGGTCTGACTACATTTTTTAAGTGGTCTGGTCAAGGTCATATGTAGGCCTACCACTTTTACGGTGCTTTTTTTCTTGGCAATCATCATCTTTTGTTGTATGGAATAGAGCAGCGAGAACATTCTGCAAAGCTTCTTATTTTGTGTTCCTAGGAACTAAATGCTACAAATGGCATGAGAATGATTAAATTATGCAATTTGCAATTTTTGATTTTTTACAAAACTTTTACTATATAAACATTTTAAAATAAATAATTCGGTCCTTTAGTGACAAGCATATGAAATAAATATAGGAGGCGTGAAGGAATATGAGGGACACAGGTTTCAAAAAAGAGGGCAAAAACTGAAAAAGAAAAGATTGAGGTAGCAAGCCAATAAATGTGAGTAAAAGGGTCCGAGTACGTAAGAGAGAGAGAGAGAGAGATGTTCAATAATTGACAACCTGTGTATTTTTAACACTCTCCCCATTCATTAAAGATGCTGTTGGATGAGAGTCACAGCTACTCCAGTTGCTCTGGGACTGACAGGCTGTAAATCATTCAGCGCCACCACGTGTGCTTCCGCTCTTCACTCGCACTAACCAGCGGGGACCACTGCCTCACAGTGAGACTCTGTGATTTTAGCACCACGCTAACACTAATGTTAATATTTGGGTGGTTGTGCTTCACCTTCACCAACCAGCAGGGGCCACTCCTTTAGCTAATGCCATTCCCTGAAGATGAGTCTGATTTGTTTCAATAGCGATGTTAAGATGCATATGTATGTAGTTAAAAATATGTCAAAACAAACTGGAAAGACACACAGTTGCATACAATACGGTGACGCAGATCACAGCAGTGTTTCCTGCAGTGCTTTTCAGCATGCAGCACAACCTGTGTTGTCTGATTCGAGGAAAAAAGACTCGAAACTCTGTATTTAAAGTCCCCCTGTGGTCAATAATTGTATCCCTTAAAACTCATATTTGATCACCAAAATGACATATTTAAATGTTAGTTCCTTGAAAAAAATTCGTCATGCCTTAAAATAGTTGAATGTAACTCTACACCCTTGCCTCATGGTTCTATGAATATGCAAATTATCCCCGCCTCCACTCACTCACACCAGCTCAGAGATCCGCTCGTTGATGATCACACGTTGACCTGATTGGTTACAAGGTAGTTTGTGACGTCAGAAACACCAGCGATTTCAAACCGCGTTTTCACTGCAGTTTTAAGCAGAAAATACTCAGCAATTGTTTTGACTTATGAATTGGTTTGTCTTAAAACATACTGAAAACACCACATAGACATATAAACAAATGGTTTGTCTTAAAGCATATTGAAAACACCACATAGACATATAAACAACATCAAAAGCTTGATTTTCACCACAGGGGGACTTTAAATCAGATCAGTTACAGTTACTTACTGAACTGCAAGATTCATGCCAATGCACCTTACTCAATATATTCATTTAGGCTGCCCTTTTACTCTGCAAAAATCTGTTCACCTCATAGTCATGCCTTTGAATTAATCATATAAGTAAATGTACATACATATATTTCCACTGGTTGCAAGTATATTGCAAGTATATTTTCACACATTTTTAGTAATGTGGTGTTGTCGCCGATTTAATATTCGCCTGCCCCTAAATGGGTCCTAAAAATGCAGTTGGTCATTTTACATGTCAGTCAGATGGGTTTTTTTTCCTGTCTTGTTGGCTGGTTCTTTGGCAGAATAAACCGCAATCTGGACTTCGCTTCTTAATGCTGTTAGTCTACAATATGGCTATGGAAGACTAATGAAAATAAACGAGCTACCAGAATCACTATAACTTAATCATTAACCTTTAAATAGGAGATTAGACGCAGTCTATTGTTTTGTCAATGCATGTTCAGTTTATGTGAGATAGTGGCCCATTAAAAATAAAAAATTGCTAGTTGCAAAATGTCCCCAAAATGTCTTGTTGGGACCATGTTTCCATCATAATAATAGACAGGACAGTGCCTGAACCATCTGGTCTACCCACCCGTGCCTGCTCAATTCTGGCATTTCCCTGGCACTGAGGTGTTTGTGATTTAGCAGAGCGCCTCAGCTGAGACTGGACTGGTCATTGTTAATCTGCTGTTAAAGCTGAGAACAGTACATCTCTAGAGGGAATGGCAGCAACTGCTGCTGTCAGAATTACAATTCATCCCAACTCGCTCTCCACAATGTCTACGTAAAGATGCTTGCCTGATCATAATTATAGCTTGGAAATTACAGAGAGGCAACATTCTCACAGTACTAAGAACAAACTGAGGTGAAAAATTCATAATTTATATCTAAGTATAATGTCAGTAAGATAATTTTGTGTAAGTCTTGAAAAAAAGAGAGAAAGTGTACTTTCCTAAACTTTGCTGTCATGATATTATCTAAAAAAAAACATTCAAATGTATAATGTTTAACCCTATTAACCACTCTATGTGTTTTATGTATATTCATATTTATTTTGTTTCAAACAGGTCCAACACAGCTTTGTTGCCTCACAATGTGCCACTCGCTTACAGAGTAGATGAATGTATAAACTTTTGAGATGCACATGGACAAACCAGAATAATTGTGATGACAACAACAACATCAACAAAAATACATTAAGTAAATAAAGATAGGCTCTGAATAATCACCACATGACAAATAACTGAAGGCCACAACAAACACAATGACAACAGGAGGCAGTAAAATAGAATAGCAATTATATTGGATATAAACAGTAATATCCAACATTATTCAGAATAGTTTATTCATGCCATGGTGCAACCTGGGAACCTGAGTATTGCATCTAAACAGTATTATCTACAGATTCCACACCTGCTCAAAAATAAGTTTGACAGAAATTGAGAAAATAAGAAATGAAAAAGCTTTTCTTTGTGGCTATCTAAGTCTTTGGTGGGTTTATGTTTTAATGTTTAAAGCTCTTTTGAAAGGCTGAAACAGTGCCTGTCAAAGGAAAGCCTTCCTGAAGAATAATACGGGGAAGGAACTGTCAACGCAAATTAGTCACAGAGAATGAAAATGCAAACTTTCTGCAAAGATCTGCGCTTTAAGAGGTATATGCATATTACATTGTTATTACTGCCATATGCATATTATTACTTATAATTTTAACATTATAAATAAGCAGTATTTAATTTATTTAGTCTTATGTAGAATTTTTTCCACAACGACTGACCACTTTTGTTTGTTCGAAAATAAAAAATTGGTTTCAGTTGATATTTTGTGTGTGTGTGTGAGTGTGTGTGTGTGATAACAGTGTCTACAGGGCCAAAGAAAGAAATATAAAATCAATAAATATCTAATCAATAAATAAATATAAATATCTACTGTATATTATATATTTATATATATAATATCTATATAGACATATTTTCCATGGAAATGCCAGAATTTATTATTTATTGTAGGTGTTTCAATCCTTTTTTAGCTTTAGAATCAGAAAAAGTGAGAAAATGGTAAAATAAAAGAAAAAATATGTGTCTAAAATACACACACATAAAAATAGACAGTAAACATACACTGTACATTTGAACCTTTATGGACAAATTTACGGTCTGTTTAAATTGGTAAAGATGCATGCACAATGTGTTGCTAACATCCTAGTATTTGTATAGCAAAGACTGCAAAAAAAGAGCATGTTTTTTTTCTTATAAATATGTCCACAAGAACCTTGAATGTCACTTATACTACGGATTGAACTGAATACTTACTTAAGATAATATATGAGCACATATACAAGAGCACAATATAGAAGACTAAGATGCCTCTTTGTTAAGCTTCCTTGAAAGGAAAGTTGAGTAAAGCATAACTTTACTCAAGGACGGTCTTTAAAACTCAATGGTTCCTGCCATTTAATGTCCATAGCAGGCAAAATGCTTGTTTGCATTTCCGCTTAGTCATAATCTCATGGAAAATGTGTTGGATTATCCACAAGAGGAGCATTTTCTACATGGATTTGCATGCTTGGATTAGTATTGTCATAGGAAAGCATCTTGCACACACTCATATTTTAACACCATGTGGGGATTTTTTATAAACTATTTCCATCCCCAAAACAATCTCTTTCCATCTCTCCCCCGAAGAGATGCAATGCGTCAAATGATTTGTGTATAGCATTTGTGTTCTCTAAATCCTCTCCAAACAACAGATCCACTCCTGTGTTTCCTCTTCTGGCACGATCTCAAAGGTTTAATTAAGAAAAGAGGAAATGGATGAGCATCAGAGAGAGGAATAGATCCAGTGTTAAAGCTCTGTGTGGGGCTGATCTCATCAGCTCATTTGACCTCTCAAGATTTTAATGTTTTCATAGCAGTAGTGCTCCACATGTCTCATAAGACCCTCACAGAAGACACAATAAGATTTTGTAAAGGGAGAATCTGTGTCTTTTTTTAAATCCCCAAAGAGCCACTTAAGCAGTTAGTCTATACTGATCCCTCTCGCTAGGGATTCCACATGTGCAGTCATACAAACACTGTTTGATTCCAGTCTTTCGAAAATTCGGCTTTGCATTAATTAAAGTCAAATCTCACCCACACATGCAACCATCTTTACCATCTAATTATTAGCAAACTAGGACATCTGTGCAAACTAAAATTGCCAGTCATTTAGTGTGTTAAGCCTGGTGTGCATAGTGTGGTTTTACCATCTCATTTCAGGGGTCGTAAAAGATTTATGTAGGTAAGAGTTTTTAAACGTATAAGATAAAACGTTAAAAAAAATCTTTATAGGCAGTTCAAATATTAATAAGCAGTGACACAGTTTTTAAATATATAATAAAACAATATCATGTTCATCAAGAGGTTTAAGCCACTTTATTCAGTATGTATGCATTTCTTATTGTCCTTTTATCATCATCAAGTTATTAAAAATTATATAAAAACACAATTCATACAAAATACAGTATGACTGCGAATGCACCTTTTAATGAATATGTTTTCAGTTTCTCAATTAAAAGCATTTTGATATGTTTTTTTGGCTTGAAGTCCAAAATTTCTAGGTGATGTAACAAATAATAAAATAAAGTCTTTACAAAGAACTTTAGTTTCCAATGAAGTGCAAACTGTCAGAAAATTGTGACTGCTCTTAAGACAGCCATCTAATGAAGAACATGACCCCCCCCCCCCCCCTTTTTGTGCTGACAAGCAACAATCATTAAAGCGTGCACCCTGCCTTAGTCAGCCCCAAATCAAAGACTCTGTGGTATAATTGAAGGAATTACATCAGGAGATGGTTTTGAAGAGACATAGACTCACCGAGAACACACACTTGCACAGCACAAATTTGAGGCAATATGTTTATCGGCAATCATACCGCTCCTGACAAGTCAGTCAGACTTATGCTGTAATTATGACAATTCTGCTTGTTTTCTGCTTGTTTCTGTTGTTAGGTTGATAGGAGTATTCATATATTTAATTAGTTAAACTCTATGGAAACACTTTAAAATACCGTTCTGTAATTAATGAATAGGAACAAATGAGTAACACAATACTAACATTCTAGTAACTGCTATTAACTAACAAGAAACCAGAGAATGTCTAATAAGGGGAGAAGTTCCACTCTCAGTAAACTTCCGGCTTCTGAACTGGTTGCAGTTCCACTCTGGTTCCATATGAGGGCGCTCACAGGACGAGTGCAGAATGAATGGAGGTCTATGGCGCTATACCCCTCAAAATCCACTTTTCTCAGTATATAATTTTTTGTCTAGTAATTTGAATGTTGTATTCGAAAGGAGATGCAAAGAAATTACACAATGCTGGGTGTTAGATTTTTTAGAGTCACTTATTTGCTTTAAAAAGTCTTTTAAAATGTCAATGACGTCATATCGTACGACCAGAGATACTGCTTTACGACAATCCTTCCTTTCTCTCGAGGCATCGACAACACAGCTGACACAGGTAAAAGAGTTTTTGTTTTGTTTGTTTCTGGTCCCGCTTCGGATGCCACAATGCCATCAAGCGGTATCTCTGGTCGTAATCAGTCCTTCACTGACCAATCAGCGTTCATTAGCAGAATGCTAGCGTGTTATGGGCAACAACAACTCAACCTGTGAGAAATCGAAAGGACATAAGTACTCGTTCATTCAACTTTCGACCTATAACCCATGCAAAACCTACAATCAAATCTGAGATTTCTCAACGGTAATCGGGTGAAAGAGACAAATTTAGCCGTCTAGCTCCATAGACTCCCATTCATTTTGCACTCATGGGCGATCGATTCGGTACAATAGGACTTAATAGGGAGTGGCCAGGCTCTCCGTAGACGGGCTCTGAAGAAACTCTGATTAACTAATTAGTAGTAATAGCACGTTGTGACTGAATTCATTGTAAGCTTTTTAGGTTTTTGTAAGGTTTTGGATAGCAATTGCTTCTGATGGATTTGGTAACACTTGAGTAATTACTAGTGGGTTACCGTGATTTTAACAATATAATACTGTTCCAAATAATCAATAATTCATTTAGAAGGAAGTAGTAACACTTGAGTCATTACTATCCAAAACCTTACAAAAACCTAAAAACCTTACAATGACTTCAGTCATTACTATCATGCTTTTTACTTTAGAGGTATCATGCTTTTTACTTTAGAGGTATCATGCTTTTTACTTTAGAGGTATCATGCTTTTTACTTTAGAATACTGTTCCAAATATTTAGTAAATCCTTCTGAAGTTGCGTACTAAAGCTATCTAGTTTGGCTGAATAAAATGTTTAAAGCAAATTTATTATTTCTGCCCCATATCTGTAATGGTGTGATGACTTCCAGGAGGTGATATAAATTGCAATACAAGAGGTCCATTTATAAAACTGACAGATAAATCCATTTTGAGGTACAGTGGAGACAAGATGTAGGTCATTGCATTTAGGATTTTAGCAGCTGATGCAAATAGACCTTGACAACTAACAAATGTACTGTTTCAGTTATTTTAGTGCCATGTCTCTATATAACCATATCATTTCCCACTAGCAAACATCCTCCTCCATAACACACACATACTGTATACACACACATGCTTTTCGTCTTCCTCCCGTGAATAAAACATGATCTCCTTAATCAATAAATCACAACCTCTCAAAACTAAAAGGCACGACTCCAACTTTCCATGTTGTTTCAGTATGCACATAGCAGCAGAAGTCTTGAAGTCTTCTTCAATATCAACATCCACAACTGATGGGCGAGTCAAGCATTTTTGACGTGAATTAAATGGTAGATTTCTCTCTCTCTCTCTCTCTCTCTCTCTCTCTCTCTCTCTCTCTCTCTCTCTCTCTCTCTCTCTCTCTCTCTCGCACACACACACAAACACATTTGCACACACACACACACACGCACATACACACACACACACACACACACATAGCAAGGCAATAAAAAGGTAATGACACTGCTTACAGGCCTCTTTGATATGCTTTATGAAAGACCACTGTTGTTTCCTTCACAAGGCAGCCTTTACCAATCGATCCCACTTGCTGTTCAAAAACCTAGTGAGCTGCCTACGCAAACAGCATTTTATGGAATTATAGGCATGTTGAATCATTGGCATGAACTAGTGTCTAATATATCGTTTTATCTGGTCTTTGGTCATTTTTATAATTTTAATGAATGTAATGAATTTTAATAAACATCCATAGTATAAAAAGGAGAGTGATAGTTAATTGTTTCTGAATGGCCTTAAAAATCCTGAAAACACCACACAAGCATTACAAATGAATAAAACAACACAAATTATTATACAGACACATCATATTTAATATGTTTTAATGATTTGTAGATAACATTTAACATTTGTAATGGGTTTGTAAAATATGTGTTTATTAACGTTTAGACCATGTTCACGTTGCATTTACACCGTTTTGACGAGCAGGTGCTGCCAATTTGTGGTGTTTTGAGCTACTTTTTGCTACTTCTCCCATCACGACTTGAGCAAAGATTGTTCAAAAAGGTAGATCTTAGTGTAGTATCACACTGTTATCTTATCAAAATGTTAACGGAAACTTTATTGGAATCAACTGCGAGTCGACTCTCCTATGTGAAGGGAAACCCAAATCACTCACATTTGAAGTTCCATGGCAGTCAGCTCTCTAGGCTGTAGTGAGGCAGCTCACTAGGTTTTGAACAAAGCTCTGCTGCTATGTTATACTTCGGCAAATTGAATTGCTGTTGGATTTCGTAGCTACTTAAAAATCAAAGCAAAAGAGGGTGGAAAAATTCCCATTTCTAACCCTGTGATATTTAATAATAACAAGTCTCCCTAACTTACACGAACAAAGACTTTTTCTACACACAAACACGCACGCAGTGGAGCACACATAGGCTATACACAACCTATAGGATAATGGATATAAGGATAATGAATATTCTTTTTGCACGTACTGTATGTGTGGTCAGGAGCTCCTTGGCCTGGAGATACTGTGGTTGACCTGAAAGCTTAATGTGAAAGTGTGAGGTTTTTACTAACCAGGAGAACAAAGCTCATTAGAGACATTAAACATCACAGTGGAGGGAACATCTCTGCCCCAATACACTCATCTTTGCTCTTTCACATGATCTCTGACTCTCAACGCAGAGCTTATTTCTAGCCTCTGCTTTAAGCATTTCATATGAACGGAGGACTTCATTTGCTTTTTCATTCTGTAGTTCTCAGATTCAAGTTTAACTGCTGCTCGAGCATTATTTCACATGATATATGTTTCTCATTATTTCTAAATCACAAATCTAGAATTATGCAATATCCCACAAGCAAGCATGCTGCTGGCAGACTAACAGACCATGTTATCGCATTTATACAACAGCCCAATAAACAAGATGTTAATACTGCATTTTAGTGAATAAGGCCTCGTTTACACTGCAGGTCTTGATGCCCAATTCTGATTTGTTGCCTTTATCCATTTTTTTTTTGACCGTCCGTTTACACACGTTCTTTCAACTGTGACCCATATCTGATTCATGTGTTCTGGTTCTGATTCAATTCATCTGCCTGTTTACATGACAGTCGCATTGGCACACATCCGATTTATTTCCACATATGAATGAGGAAAAATCTGTGTCATGAGCAAAAAATCGGAATTGGGTCACATTTCACTGACAGTGTAAACGAGGCCCAATGACGCATAAAGGCAGTTTCGAAACTGCATATTACAGTTTTTTTCTCAATACTTAGGTCACTTTTTCAACACTCTTCACACAGTTCTAACCAACTTTCAACGTGGCACAGCAGTTAGTAATTTCACATTTAAAATGAACTAAAACTACAAAAACACTTTGTACATTTCTCAGATCAACCAATTCTTCCATAAAATTAAAAGCATTATACAATGTTTTCTTTTGTAACAATAATGTCACCCTCTACTTTATAGAATTCACTGCAGTGTGTTACACAGTCCATGTGTACATTACAGTAAAACATTATTCCTAAGTACCTCCTTTAGTGTAGATGGTAACTGAAATTGAAAGGTGTTCAGCTACATCTAATTGTTTTGGTAGTATGTCTTTTTGTAGATTTGGAATGTCAATATGGTATTAAAAATGTAGCAAATTGCGGTCTTATTCAATTTTGTAATTTTGTATTAATTATTAATTATTACTACAAAACAACATTTTGTAGATGTTACTACAAAACAACACTGCTGTCATTGAATGTATTTTGTGTCAAAGCAATGATAAATGATCCACATTTTAGCTCACATAGACTTATGTTGTGCTCACTGTGTGAAGCGTTTTAAAAAAGTGACCTAAGTATTGAGAAATGTGTCCTAGCGACTGTAAAAAAACTGTTGCACACTACTCTTATTATATCTGCCATGTAAAAGTATTGAAAAGTCTCCTGCCATTCCATTCCCTTTACACTCCATTTCGCTCTTTCAAGGATACTTTTGCCATCTGCCACCTGACCATGCCCGCCTCACCTGTTGATTATAAATTGATTGTGAATCCTTTGGCTCATTCTTTGCACTCTCTACCGGCACTCTGATGCATCCTGTGTGCGTCTTTATGAATTAACGTGAGTCAATCTATCGTTTTGATTGTCTTTTTTATGCCTTTTCATGATTTACTGTCACTCTGCTAACGTGTGCACTGCTGATTGATTCCTTTGTTTGCCAGACATGTGCCATGAGCCATGTGGGAAGATTGTTTGTTTGAATTATGTTTTAAAGCCTGTTCAGTTGTGATTGGTAAACTCACATCTCCTTTGTTCATTTATATAATTGTTCAATTTGTGTTAATTGACCCCAGTCACTAATTGTAGTATCTCTTTGTTATCCCTTTCTGCAGCACACAGACAATGCATTGAACCAAAGATAACCTGAATGATAAAATAAAATACCACTGGTGTTGCAACAAACCTTGCCTTCTCCCTGCTTCATTTATCACTCCATATCACCTGACGTCTTCTGACCGAGATTCTGTTTGCTCACCAAACCCTCACTCCACCTGAACCATTCCCATCACCCTACAGTTCCTTCAAGTATGGTAAACGTATTAAGAATAGTTTGCTGGTAGTTCCAAAATCAGAGAGTCATGACTTTTTTCGTTCCTGAATGAATAGTTTTAAATTAATCGATTGAATTAATGATTCAGTGACACTCAAAAATATAGTATATTATCCATTCAGTAATGCATTTCATATACTGTGTTGATTATGTATGGTTTCTCATGCACCACAATTTTTCACATGTGATCAATAAATTATCTTAGTATCTGTCTATTACAAGTTTGTCACTAACACTTACTGTTGTAACCAACATCTTCTGAGGAATGAGAGATACTTGTTCAACATCCCTTGGTTAATAAGAAGTGCATGCTTGCCCAGGGCCTGACCTTATCAGTTCAGTTAAATCAATAGTCCCTCAACAACACTCTGAGACAAAGTACTGATTATTCTGCTACGGCTGTCCCTCAAAACATTTGGCAAAGGTCAAGGTGAGGTACACACATATAAACATAGAATGAGTCTGCAGAATAAATGTTTGGTTTTATTGACTTTCAAGTGGGACAAAACAAGAGAATTATGGCTGAAATGCTACTTTTTATAGCATAGCAGGTACGCACCTAAATGAGTGAATCAGCGCTCAAAGAAATTTGACCTTCACAAAATCTCAGACCTTGAACCCATGCTTATTTTACTTCATAAACAAAAGCATTACTCAATATATTTGATTTGTCTCTCATTTTCCTATCAGTTCAGGGAAACTCATTGAAGAGGGTTGTGGGAAGAGGAAGATTGTACAAGAGTTATAAGGTTCTTTATCTTTCTAGGTAGTAGGTTTCACATACTCTGAGATGTTGCTGGGTGGCACTTCAGTGCAGAAGTGGGTTTTAATCCATTTTAGGCAAAAACTGGGTTGTAGAATAAAAAAAATCCATCAGCATTAATAATGTAGACTTTACCTTAGACAGTTATTAGTGACGCAGACTCGTACGTTTAGTTTTTGTCGTAAAAATATCACTGGAATACATAAATATTTGTAAGAATCTGACTCGGAGTCTGTCCACCTTGGTGAGTTGAGACAAGAGGCAAAGTTATGGGTGGTCATATGACCGCAAGAGCATTTCCTTAAAAGGAAACTTTGGAAAATATCAAATTTCCCAGGTGTTATCAGGCAGAGGTAATTGAGAATGGGGTTTGGGAGCAGTATTATCTGTGTAGTAATCTAAAACAAATCCCAGGTATTTTGAAGACCAAAAGTTGACACTTCTGTGGAATCATTGACATGGATGTAGAGCAACTGTCACTAGAAGATCGGGGCAGCACACATCATCTCAGAATGTTCTAACGCAGACCAATCAACTGTACATCAACCATGATATACTGTAAAGAAAATCTGTCAAATCTCCATATTTTTGTGTAAAACGTCATCTTGCATGGATTGTTGTATAATAGTGAAATAATTGTATAATTTTTTACACAATGTTAGTACCATTCAAAAACAATGTTTGTGAAAGTTTAAATGTTTAAAAGTCTCCTATAGTCACCAAGACTACATTTAACAAATACAACACAAACAGTAATATTGTTAAATATTACAATTTAAAATCGTTTAACTGTTCTCTATTTTAATATTTTTAAAAATGCAATTTATTGTGATGGTAAAGCTAATGGCAATGTGGTTTTTGTTAAAAAAAAATTTCAGGATCTTTGATGACTGGAAAGTTCAAAAGAATATCATTTATTTAATGTTTTTCTCTATCGATTTGACATTTCTCCAAACTCAGGTCACTGTTTTCAAAACAGTTAACACAGTAACCTGAACAATTTGTCACTGTCCTAAACGGGTTGTAAATTTTCCTTCGTTTCATGCAAATTACAAATCACAGGCAGCATTTTCTCAAAAACATTCTGCACAAAATTCTCAAATGTTTTCACAGTAGTCATACAGCCAACCAAAAAATGTAAAAAAAATCAGGAAAAAACAATTGCAGCTTTTTTTTTTTTTTTTTTTTTTTTTTTTTACAATCCCAATTATTTGTGCAGCATTTTTCCAAACACGACAAACAAAACTGTTATTTGTTAAATTCTCAGTTGTACTTGGAATGTCCTCAATTAGCCCCACATTAATATCTGGTCAGTTAGTAATACACACAACACAGGAACTGCAAATATCCTAACTGTTTGCACAGCTATCTTAATTACAAAAACTATAAAAGGGGAAAAGAAACGCAACAAAAAATGAAGAATGGGAAAAGGAAGAGGTGTAAGAGAGGTTTTGAAAAGGATAGAGGAAGAGTAATATTGAAAGGGAAGAAAGAGATGAGGAGAAAGGAATAAATGATATAGGAAGAGGAGATGGAGTAAGAAGAGTTGAGGATATGAGAAGCAAGAAGACCTGAGGATGTAGGAAGAGAAGTAGAGTGAGAAGAGCTGGGTAGAGTTGAATGGTATTAGTGGAAAGAGCAAGAGAAGAATATAAAAGAACACATGGACAGAGGGAAGTGGAAAGTACAGATGAGTTTCAAATGAAATCAAAGCCAACCTAATTGACCATGTCATAATTTATGGTCTTTCCTTGATAGAAGCTGGACAGAGTTCAGCCCAAGATAAACATTGTGCCACATTCAATGTCCCTTGACAACAAGTGCTACAATCCACTGGTGTTGTGGCACACAAAGCTGTCTTGGGGCCGCACAACACAAAAAGGCTCCTAAATTTTTTAAACTCTCCCACATTTAAATCCACTTTCTGCAGGATGATCAGGAGCAAAATTGTGCAGTTGTTTCCAATTTCACCTTTCAGTACTGGTGCAAGAGTGGTTTGAGCATCTCCTACATTTCAGGATGGTGTTCCTTCCAGCATATTCTTCTCTTGGAGATGGAACGTATATGATCACAACCCTTACAACCAAGTAAGTCTTCAAGTGATGGAAGAGGCCTGTGGAGAAGTTGAGGCATAGGGATGGATCCAGCATTTTTTTTTCTCCACGATGTATGACTTGTGAAAATAATATGCTGTGATGTTGATGAAATCCTTTGACCAAATGTAATTGAGAGGCAGAATCTATAAAGTTCATTAAATGGTTGCAGTAAAAAAAAAAATAGTTTTATTTTTTTTGATGAGAAAACTCAACAAGAGATGTTGTCAACTAAAATTGTCATTACCTGTGAACTTTGAAGAACACGATTAAAGAACACGAAAAACATAAATTTATATAAATTTATTATAAAATCAACAGAGAAAACACTTGTAGTTTTGATGTTAGCTTTTTTTTTTATATATATACATTAATAGAAAAAAATGCAGTGCTTCATTATGCAGTGAATACTGAACGGTTTTGCCAACGTAAGAATGTGTTTAGTTTGGTGTGTTAATTGTTTTTAGAGCAACTACATTCATTTGAATAAATGTGTCAAATCGATTCTAAAAACTGTAAAACAAAAATCTTTTGTAACAAATGTCTTTACTGTATCTTTTGATCCATTTAATGCATTCTTGCTTAATAACTTAATTTCTCTCTCTCTCAAAAAAGAAAGAAAAAGTACTGACCCCAAACTTTTGAATGGTAGTGTATATAAATATATGTAGGTATAAATATGTGGACCACAAAACAACTTTAAAGTAATGGTCAAACGTTATTTAAATATTTCATTAATGAATGTATTATTTTATAGCATATTTTTATTGCAAAGATAATCACTCATATGACATTTGTAAATAAAACATATTGGTTTCTATTGAAACCTGCATTCCCTGATGGAGGGAACAAGATGTGTCAATGTAGTGACACTAGTGGTTACCCTTGGGAGGGAGCCCCAAACACTTCTTATTCTTCAGAAAAGGCCAATGGGAATTGCTGAGTGGAATTTGCATGCCACTCCCCTGGACATAGGGGTTTAAAAGGAGATGGCTTGCTCCACTCTTTCAGATCTGTGCTGAGGAGCCACTGTGCCGGCTGTTTCAGTGGGTGTTCAGTGTTGTAGCAGGAGGGACACAACGTCTCATTCCCTCCATCGGGGAAAAGAGGTTACAATAGTAACCAAGATATTCCCTATCTGTCACTCGCTCAATGCTGTGTTGATGTAGTGAACACTAGATGTCCCTATACTAAATGCCACAACAGCTTAACTACTACTAGGTGTGGTGGTACAGATATCGAAAGGCTGCTGCTTGCCTAGTAACAAGAGCACCCAGACTTTTTTATTTTTTAAATAAAGGATAAAATCTTACAGCTGTGCAGACCATAAGTTTGCACTGGGAAGTGTTCTTTTTCCTATGCAGCAAGAAACCCACACCCACAGTGACGGGTGGCAGAATGAGCCCAGGGGGATACACAAGGTTTCACCAACAGGTAAACAGAACAGTGGAAAATATATAATTTGGGTTTACCAGTAGGGAACACATGGAGCAGTTAGCCCAAGTACAGATATTAGCGCAATTCAAGCTCTCTGTGTGGTCCAAATAAACACAGGATGTGTGCATTGGACACAGCAGGGATAAGGCTGGGTCTGCCTGAAACGAGAGAGCACTTGCAAGTTTACCACCTGATCCCTGAAAGGGGTAGTTGGAACTTTGGGCATATAGCAGGGCCGGGGTCTCAGGAAAATATGAGAGTATGCCGGTCCATGAGTGACAGTATCTGACAGTCCACTCAGGGTTTCCACATCCTATCCAGGGGCCAGACATGGAAGTTTCAGAGGTCTGGGCATGGGTGCCAAATTGTCCCCTGCCTCTGAATTGGCCAGGGAGGGGCTGTTGCGAGATGCGTGAGGCCCGAGAACGAAGTCTGGCTGGGCAAGTAAGGCACGACCAGCAAGAATTGCTCTCTGTCCTCCCTGACCTAGCACAGTGTCTGTGCAATCAGGCTCATTGATGGAACGCATACTTGCACAAACCCTGGGGCCAGCTGTGTGCCAGGGCATCCGTGCCGAGTGGAGCCTGGGACAGGGAATACCACAGAGTGCAGTGGGAGGACTCCTGGGAAGCGAACAGATCTACCTGTGGCTGCTGTGTGATTGAGGTAACCCGGAATGTGACTGGCACACTTCAGTCGCTGCTGATTACAAAGGAAGAGATGGTGGGTGAGTTGTGAAATGCCACATGAGCGGATACCACCCTGGCAATTTAAGTATGCCACCATTGCCGTGTTGTCTGTCCGGACTAACACATGCTTGCGCTGGATCAATGGCGGAAACCTTTGAGGGCAGCAATACAGCCAGCAACTCGAGGCAGTAAATGTGACAACGGAGTCGAGGTCCTGTCCATGGTCCTGAGACTGCCTGCCCATTGCATACAGCGCCCCAGCCTGTACTGGACACGTCTGTTATGACAACAACATGCCTTGACATCGCATCCTGATGTAGTGACCATGACCATAGTGGCATTGAAACACCTACCTTGCCCTGAGAGCCTGCAACAGAATCATCTACAATGGTTGAGGAGACTGGACGGGCATCGCCTAACCCAGAACTTGCGCAGTGACGCAGCTCCTGCATCAGCCTTGGACCAGGACTACACTTGTGCAGCTCTCTAAGTATCTTGTCCTGATGGACCTGTAGGATGTCCATGGCATGCAGGCCCTGCACGACTTTCCGAGCTCCTCACGCACTTCTGGAAAGAAAGGAACTGGGCCCAGAAACCAATCATCCAATCGCATACACTCATGGCAGGGTTGAGGATTCCATTCCAACACGATATTCGTGGCGGCCCGGGCAAGCATGGCAGCTGACAACCAGGTGAGTCATCCGCTTCTGAAGGCATAAGCCCATCCTCCGATGCCGAGATCGACAATTCATCCGCTTTGCGAGCCCAGAATGAGAAATTTATCAGAACTCAGAACTCATCTGTGAACTCAACTGGGAGGAACGAGCATGCTGAGGAATAGGATACCTTTGGGGATTTACCCAGAAGAAACACTAACATTGACATCCTCAGATCACCCTCAGAGTTTGCTGCCTCGGCCTTGTACGCATCAGGACAAGGACAGGGAACAACCGAGAAGACTCTCTGCCTTTTATAAAAGTATGAGAGTCGTGACCGCAACGTCCCCTTGGCCATACTTTTGCAGTGAGAGCAGGTGCTATCCACAAACACTGCCTCCAAAACAACTGAGACAGAGATCGTGGCCGTCCGAGGGAGAAAGTTGGTGATCACATCTAGAAATACATGGATGGAAAGGCATCTTTAAAAAGACGCTGTCTGCCAGTGTCTGCTCGTTTAGATGATGTTTTGCTCTTTTGCTGTCGAAGTGTCCAGGGGAACTCCCAGCACTTAATGGTACACTGGTGGAGAGAGACCGCTGAAACACTCCGTACAGATTCCAACATCTTTACTTTTTCAGAGGTGAATGAACTGTCAGTGCTGATGCGACTGCTCCGCTTCAAAGAACAAATCTGAATGAGTGGAGCAAGCCATCTCTTATTATACCTGTTTGTCTGGGGGAGTAGCATGTACATTCCACTGGCCAAATCTCATTGGCCTTTTCTGAAATATCAGAGGTGTTTGGGACTCCCAAGGGTGACCCCTAGTGTCACTACATCGACACAAAGTCAAGTGAGTGACAGATAGGGAACCATATTATTTCAGAAAGATGTGTAAAAAAGACAACTGGAGTACCTTTGTCAAAATTAGAAACAGGCATTAGTCCTACGAAAGGTGGGTCATGCCACAATGGATGCTTCCAATGGACTTATTATTTTACATATTCTCTCTTGGCCCACCAGTGCACATTTTGGATGTCTCCTTTATCAGACACATCCAATTTAAGTCTTGCTAAAGAGCTGATGAGTTGAATCAGGTGTGTTAGATGAGGGAGACAAACAAAATGTGCAGTTGTGGGGGGTCCCCGGGACAGGTTTGAGAAGCACTGCTCTAAAAGACACAATTAAGACAATACATTTGGTGGACCATGTGTCACCGCTAGGGCCGAGGACAACCACCACTCCGGAGGAGCTACACCAAGAACACCAAGAGTCAGACAACGACGTGATATAAAAGCTTGATTCTTTTTATTAAATATAAAAACACTTTAAAGGAATGTCACTGCCACCGAACTCTTCTTAAGGGCCACTCGTCTAAGCAGGGCTTCTGTGGAGGAAGACTCCAGTCGGCCACCAGTTGGTCTCTTCCTTGCTCGGAGCAATACAGGGGTGAGAGAAGGGATGAGGGACGAATGCCTTCGTCTAAGCAACAGCGGGGGCTGGGTAGCTCAATAGAAGGAGGGAAGAAGGGGCGGGAAACGGATTGGTCCAGAGGCCAGGACCTGTAGATGGCAGGCAGCAGACCAACGTAAGTGGTGGGCAGGACACAGGGGGACCATGGGTAAGAATCAGCGGACGGGAGGGTTTCTCTTCTCACAGGACAGCATCAGATCACTGAGTGTCACCTCTCTTTCACAGGACGACGGGGATGGGACGGAGGACCAGGACCTTCTTCAGTGGAGAGCAGGGAGTAGTAAGTAGTGGGCAGAGCACAAGAGGCCACAGGTAAGAATCAGCAGACGGTGGGGTTTCTCTTCTCACAGGACAGCATCAGATCACTGAGTGTCGCCTCTTTCACAGGACAACGGGGATGGGACAGAGAACCAGAACCTTTTCGGTGGGGAGCAGAAAGTAGTAGGTGGTAGGCCGAGCACAAGGGGCTACAGGTGGGTGGCAGCAGACGATGGGCTTTCTCTTTTCACAGGACAGCGGCGACATGCAGTGGCGGATAACAGTTTCTCTGTATTCACAAAACAGCAGCGGTAAGCACAGAATCCCACAGTCAACAACTGAGTCTTCTTACCACAGAACAGCGATGGCAGGCAGCAGTGGCGGTAAGCAGTTTCTCTATGTTCACAGAACAACAATGGTGAGTTCAGAATCCAGCAGTTAACAACTGAGTTTTCTTCCCACAGGACAGCAATGGCAGCATGCAGTGGCAGATAGCAGTTTCTCTATGTTCACAGAACAACAGTAGTGAGTACAGAATCCAACAGTTACAACTGGGTCTTCCTACCACAGAACAGCGATGGCAGCATGCAGTGGCGGATAGCAGTTTCTCTATGTTCACAGAACAACAATGGTGAGTTCAGAATCCAGCAGTTAACAACTGAGTTTTCTTCCCACAGGACAGCAATGGCAGCATGCAGTGGCGGATAGCAGTTTCTCACGAACACAATCCTCATGAAATCCCACCAGTGTCTTCTCTGCTTAGCTCCCTTTTTTCAGTCTAGACACAACACAACTGACACCACATGTCTTGTGCACTGGTGAGTCCACTGAGGTCAGTTGATAACAGCAATGAAAAGCACTGAAACAGAAATGTTAACTGAACAGCTTCAATGACTGCCACTGCTGTGAAAAATAATTTTGATTGAGCTGTTTAAAACCCTCAAAGTCATAACAGTGTTCAAACATGGGGTGGTATAGCTTAGAAGTTAAATAATGGACTGGTAACCCAATGAATACATGTTATGTGTTCAAATCCCAGGAGGGTTTCATGGTCCCAACTGAGCAATACAATTAAACCCAGGTTGCTTCTATGGATCTTGATGCCATAGCAGAACTGTGCAGCACACAGTATAGTGGTGTTTCTCTATTAAATGATTCAGTGTTTTTGAACAAATCAGTTAAGTCAAGTGTATTTGAACACACGTGTTTAAGCACAAATTCAAAGCAGCTTTACAGAATTTCATACTGTTATGTTTATAATGCAGTAGTGCTTTACCATTGAGCAAGTTTTAGGCCTGGGTGATATGACACTATAACAAGGATATGAGTGATCCTACACATTTAGATCTAGCTACTGTATATTGTTAGCTATATTATAGTGTTGTCTGGCACATATACTATTAGTGCCGTAGTGCCTCGGGCATATGCCAGCTCTTAATGAGTGTTAATAGATTTACATATTGGTCAGTATTGTTCTGTTAAAGGGGTGGTATAATGCCCCTTATTACAAGATCTAAAGATTACTATGTCTCTGATGTCCCCAGAGTGTGTATGTGAAGTTTTAACTCAAAATACCCCACAAATTATTTTTATAGCATGTTCAAATTTTCCCTTTTTGAGGGTGAGCAAAAACACATTGTTTTGTGTGTGTCCCTTTAAATGCAAATGAGCTGCTGCTCCTGTCACAGAGGGCGGAGCTTCAAGAGCTTGTGTGTTAGCAGCTCCAAATTACCTCACACAGACATGAACTGAAAATTTCAAAAACATTTAGCCTTTTATGTTCAAACCGGAGTCGGACAAAGAGGGAGAGACTCAAGAAGAAGTAACAACATGTAGTTGCCCCCTGCCCTCTGTGCCAGGAGAAGCAGCTCATTTGCATTTAAAGGGAAACACAAGAACAGCAAGTGGGGTATTTTTCTAAACCTTCACATACACACTCTGGGGACATCAGATACTTATTTTACATCTTGTGAAAAGTGCATTATAAGACCCCTGTAATAGATCATTGATGACTAAAAAATAAAAAGTGCAATATTACTAAAGCATTTAAAATTCCTACAGTGTAGGATGATCAAAATAGTAAAATACATAGAACAGAAATTTTAGCCACCTGTTATGTCACTTTTTTTTTTTTTTTTTTTTTTACAAATTATGTGCTTTTTAAAATAAATGAAATAAATGTACAACAATCATTCTGCTACTGTTAGTGTAATATGTAGGTTGTCTTAGGGTGCATGCAGCTCATCAGCCTGAATGCTGTTCTTCACTGTGCAGTGGTGGATGGTGCAGTCTCACTCAGATGTTAGCAGGGCTATTGGGTCACTGCTGTTTCTTTGGAGTGTAGCTCTATTTTGAGCTCTGAGTTTTAAAGGAAGATGATGTCCTTATAAACGTGTCCTTGTTGAAACCATGTCCTGATGCTCTCAAGTAATTTACAGAAGGTACATAATTTAGTTCAATTTAAGAGATATCCCAGTGAGTGCTGGAACATTACATTACTGCTTGTACTCTCCTTTTGCACCTTTTCCCATCCTACACGATGGACATCCTAAGGATATTCATATGCAGTCACTGTTGCAGGACTGTGTTCAGGTTGTTTATGGGATTTCTTATTTAAATGTTTTTTTTACTGTCTTCTTAGATGTACTACTCTTGTTCCCTTTCGTGGTCACTACGAGTTACGCTGTGATGACGAATGGCGAAACCTACTCAGGAAACGAGGGTTACATACTTAACCGAGATGTTCTGTTGACTAGAGACATATTTCCATCTTTCTATGCATAGGAACCAATGCAGGACAAAATAATTTTAATGTTCACTCGATGTTTTAAATTGTTGGACAGCAGCACTTGACACTTTGTATGTTTTTGAACAACCTTCAGTTGTTATTAAAAATATTTTTTAAAAATAGTATATTAACATATTTTAATAGGCCTTTGCAATTAGCTTTTCTCCTTCCAAATGTCCTTTGTTTTTTTTCCTTTAATTAGTTCATGCTATTAAAATAAAAGAAACACACTAGCACCGTAGTCACATCCTGTATCTTCATTTGCATTGAGCACTACTGGGATATTTTTTTCTCCAGAATATTATAATAAACCTAAAAGTATTAAGTAAAATTAAGTAAAAGTATAGTACTTAATTTGAATTTAAGAACATTGAAAGAAACAGCAATACAGTAATCACAGGTCACAAATATGTGAGTGTGTTTCTGAGCCAAGAAAGCGTTACATATTTTGTCTTCGTGGAGCATCCTTTGAATACTGCATAACCAGAAATTATTCAAATAACTGTAACAAGACATGTTAAAGGTTATCCTACCTTGGATATTAGAATTTGGTTGTACTTCATGGTTTGTTTAGCCACCTGAATTCTTCTGCAATCAAAAACATATAACTAAATAATACACACTTGTTATCAGCAGTGTTTTGAGAGATATATTGCTTTACTATTTTTATCACATTTTAAAATGACGTTGAAGTGAGTACATTACTGTGTTTCTTTTTAAATGCCATATGGTCTCTTATCTCCCTCTCACAGCTGTCTGCTATGAGCTCTCTCCCTGTGAACGCTGACTGACAGGTTTCTATTTCCAATTACTTTCCAAACATCAGTAAGTGTGGCCATATTTTAAATAGGCAGCCATCTAAGCATATTAAAAATAATAAATGTTTTGAGGAACACAACTTCTGAAAGTCTGAAATTGGACTTGGCTCAAGTTTGCTGTTCAGCTTAATTCACTTTATAAACCACACGGTGGACAAATTAAAGGCCTGTGAGCAAGAAGGAAGGAGTTGCTAATCTTATAGCAAACAACTTTATTACTATATTGCTTTTCAGGTAAGATAGACGCTTGACTGTGGGAACTTTTTATCATTCATAAGCTGCAAAAGTTTTAAATAATCATTACTAATATTAAATGGCCTAAATGTAGATATTCTTAACTCTCTCAACACTGATTAGAATAATTTATTTATTAAAAATGTAGCTACATTTGTGGGTGGGAAAAATCATATACTGGAATGAACTGCCTTCTAATATGGGGGGATACATTACAGTACCTTTATTCTTTCATGAAGACAATACAGTATACATTTCCATTCCATTTCCAATACATTTATAACATTTTATATATATATATATATATATATATATATATATATATATATATATATATACATACAACATGAAATGTAATTAAAATAATTAATGGATTTTAAGGGACCTAAACTGGAAATTCTGAGCATTTTGTCCAACAGGAAATCATCTCTTTGGCATACATCATCAAAGGATTATATTTAAACTGCAACTGCTGTTGAGATGAATTGGAATGATAACAAATAGCATTCTCCAGGAATAATTGACCTCTTTGACATCAACTATCAAGCCTTAAGCAAGGCAAAACACCAGTACTGTATATGACAGTCCAAAGCAGAATCATTCTATTTCTAATTAAATCTTTTTATGATTTAATGAACTCAATGTGAACACTGGCTCAGAAAGTCAGTTTATATCGACGACGACTCATTATGCCAGCTAAACATAACACTGCCTAATTAATTCAGTTCCATGGGGTCAGTAATTACATACCATTTAAAAACGCTCTGACTAGAATAATACATTCATGCCTTTGAGATTGTAAAGAAAACTTGGTTTACCCAAATTAAAACTGTCAACCTCTGAAAGAAAGCATGCATAATGTAACACAGGTCACATGAGAGTGTGTTAATGAAAGGACATGTAATGAGGCAAATCAATGTGTCACATGTCTCCTCTCCTGTATATCCCTCATTTTCATTTATTAAAATATGCTTAAAGAAAAAAAAAACATACTACAATGAAAAGCATTCTATTCCAAATTCTACATATTCAGGAAAATAATAAAGGAAAATAATGAAACAAGGGTGAAAAAAGTAAGCCTTTTATCTGAGAGTGCACAAGGGGTGAGAGGGAGAAATAGAAGAGATGACTCCCATTCTCCTATAGGATTATAATTATAATGGACATTTGACTGAATACAGTATGTGTGTTGTGAATCAATTTGGTCGATAGCTAAACTAAAGAAATTATGAGAGTAAACAGTCTACCTTGGTGTTTGGAAAGGTGAAAGACATCACAAGGAGAACCACCTCCAGGCTAAACAAACTAAGCTCATTTGTATTCAATCTATTGCATTCTATAGATATAACAAGATCTTCAGGACTATTTTATCCAGGAAACATTAAGGCAAATCCACTCACACTGGTTGTAACCAAAAACTCAGGTACCTAAAACTATTAAAAGAACTGGGAAACAAACAGTTCTGCATTTGCTGCTACTTACGATCAGTAAACTGTGCTTTAATTAAAATGTTTACTTCCTGCACTGCTTTATCTTATCACACTATGGCTCAATTTCATCTCTATAGTATGAAGATGTAACTGACATCTAGATAAAAAGAAATGTCAAACAGCCCATAATCACCTAATAAATTAATAAACACTAGTGAAGTTGCCGCTGGGGCGATACAATGGTGCCATGATGTCTGGTTTGAATAAACACAAAATACAGAATTATTCTCCTTATCTATGTAGCTAAAAGGGCTTTTATCCTTTGTTCAGCTATCTCAATCCAATGTCTATTGATTCACCGGCATCTATTTGCATAGTGTGACATGAAATTAAAGCGAGTTTACAGAAACTCATCAGCCTGCTGTCAAAGCATATAAAGCTTGGCTTTAAATTTGATGCAGGCTTGTAATTAAAACAACCTTGCTCAATTAGCGGCCAAATTCATCAAATTAATTATTTTAATAAATCTATTTGATTGATTTTTGATGAAATTCAAAACCTAGATGACCATGCTTATTCTGTACATGGTTCACATTTAGCAAAACGAACTCTTATCCAATCAAATGCGTGTATGTAAATAATTCTATACATTTGCAAACCAATATTCAAACTGACGTTCTGAAATCTAGGAATTTATGGAAAATCCTCAATTTCATTCTAATTGACTGCACCTGGTTAATGTTAAAGACTGCCCTGCTAATAGGAACATATTCAACCATGCAGTCCAAAACCCATTATGCACTTGAATACAAATACACATAATGGCCTTTGACCAGCTTTCTCATTCTTATGTGTATGTGTCTAAAATGTTTCTTATTTTGATACTATTCACACATGTATTACATAATGCATTACAAAGTAAAAATGTCCAGGTGTTCTGCAAATCAAATCAGAAAAATCAAGAGCCTACCTCTCATCACCAAACTGTAAAATAGCATGAGAACATGCATACGCTTTGAAATGTAATGTTTTGGACCGTACCAGTGGACACCATGGCTTTCAAATCACACCCATTTACACCTGATATTGGGCAGCGGCGAGAAAGAGAGAGAGACCACATATCTTAATTGCTGAACCATATGCTCACGCTTTTTAATCATTTAGTATCAAACACTCCACACACAGAAGTATTTTAATTAATAAACACATTTATATGAGAGTGGATAAATGTCTGCAGTAATGAACATCTGTGAAGCAGAGCTCCAAACTTTGATTAGACAGAGAGGGGCTTGTTTGCTTTTTCTCCCCCCAAAGATGAAATCAAGAGAGGCATCTCAAACACAGCAGAGGATCAGCTCACTACTTATGTGTGTGCACTTGTCACTCACAGACACTTTCAATAATGCCTAATCATACCAGTGATTTATTTTTTAAAAATAAAATGTATATACTTATCATGCAAAAGTTTGGTGGTCAGTACATTTTTTTTTTTAAAGAACTCTGTTCAGTAAAGAATCATGAAGAAAAAAATATAATTCAGTGAACATTTAATGTAATAAATAATAACAATAATAATAATAATTATTTATAAATTAATTGCATTATTATGTGGTTAGTTAAATGGTAATATTTTCATTTATCATTGTTTTCATCAGCACAGACCTGCAACCAAATTTTGGGTTCCAATCCACCACTGAGAAACACTGGGATATACAGCCCCACACATGTTCATTGTGCACAGCCTGCATGTGGAAATATGAACATCAAACTGATTTATACACAAACAATTCATCTTTTAATAGCCAATCTGTCCATTAAGGTTCATTGTAGAGAAGAATAATATTCAGCATTGAAGTCATAAATTCTTTGGCTTTATAAAACATAGACATACTTGAGTACCGCTCCATGCACAAACACATTTCTGATGAAAAAAGGAATGTGACAGAAAACACTATTAAGCCAAGAGCACACTACAAGACTGAACCTCATTGGCCGCTTTAAGTACTCTATATAACTAGTCTGTAAAGAAAAAAGCCCAGAATGTAGCTAAATTGCTGATAGACTTTATCTCAAAACTAATTTCACTTCTTTAGCCATTTAGCCAACTTGTCCCAAGGTCATAAAGTGGATGTATAAAGTCCATTCACCTCAGATTCAGCAGTTACCTAAAGCTATAGATCCACAAAACTACAGCCTGCTTATCTATTGGCTGCATGCCATTAAAATGTAGTTGTGTATTTTGACTACAGTAAATACTTTATTACATTTTTTTTTTATCCTTCATCAAAGGTGAATGGGGTTTCAGCTTGTTCTAGTAGCATGTGCACAAGAAGTGGAGAAAAACAACTGTAAAATGACTGCTGGAAACATACAGCACTCACACACAGCTTCTCTCACAATTACAGTTCAAGCAGTGAGAAATTACACTTTTGCTACATTGTGCTAAGAACATAAATGTAAAATGTGTAAAAGACATTTCCCACTGCGGTCCAGACCTAAACCTACCCATAATCTGCGTCACATATTGACGCTAAAGGGTGCCATGTGCGTCGAATGTAGACGAAATTTCAAAAGCGTCAGTATATGACGCCTTGGGATGAGAATGCGTTGCAAAATGACACGTTTCTCTCTTTTTGTTTAGTTTATGATGATACAGTTACATTTCATGAAGTCTTAAGAGAGAGGCAATCCAAAGGCTTAAAATGACTGCAGACCTGAGGGCCTAGACTTGTTGTATTTCAAAAAATATTTTCTGATGGGTTTTTTACCATGTTTTGAGTTAATCTCAAGTGTGTCTGATCTGTGTGCTGCAGGCTCCTATCTCCATGATGCCAACTTCCCTTTTTATAATGCCCTTCACTGCCCATAAGGAACAAGAGGATTACTTGAATAAATGTATTTTTATGAGCTTCCACCATACTGTGTTTGTATATGTGGTGTGTTTTTAAATTCCAGTGCATCAATGTGATTTATAAAGGTTAAGCAGCAAATCATATGTTTTAATTTTGAGTTCATAATAGTTCACCTCTCGCTCTTGGCATATCAGCTCACAACATCTGTGCATTCCATGATGTTCTGTGTAGTAAACGCAATGTGAATGTAATCCGTAAACATTTGACTTTACCTTACTTTAAAATTGTTTTAATTCCACAAGATTAAAGAGATTTGTGCAATTAGACTGTAATTATTCGACAAATTGATTGCTGTATTGTTAAATTAATCTAATTTTGTAGTTTGAATGTGATTCAAAGGACAATATTTAAATAATTAAATTGTTAATAGGCCTACCCAGCAAACAGATTTACGTTGTGGCAACATCTGTAGCACGTTGCATTTCTGCTATGGCAACGTCGCTGTCTAAAGTGCTCGCAACATTGTAACAACTGTAAGATGCCACAGGGCTGTAGCAACGTTGCTGCACGACATTCAGCAACTGAGAGACACGTTCTGACAATTTATTTTTATTTTTATGCTAGATATCTATATCCCCCATTTAGCATGTTATGTTTTGCGAGCAGTTACAAACATTAACATGAGCAAGGAAAAAAACATTGACGTGCAACAAGTAGGCTATTAGGCTATATGTGCGCTTAAGTCGCTGCCTGTTCAAGGAGTGCAGAAATCAATTACTCATAATTAAAGTCATTTTGGCTTCATACTTTTGGCATAAAGTTAAATATTTGTCATATCTGACCAGAAGATGTTCAAATAAATGTCACATTAGACAAGGAAGTTGTAGGTTGTGTTTGAATAATTATGACGCGACGCGCGATAGGTATCTTTTCCATGTTAATCAGAGTTTTTGTCCTAACCAGCCGCGACAGTGACGATTCTATTTTTAGAAACGGTTTCTATTTTTTCTGCAACGTCGCGGCTGGAACAACAAACACAAAGTGTGGCAATGATAATCTCAGGTAGGCTACTGTTTATGTGCTTTATTTAATGTTAAAAGCATGCAATGTGACTTTGAATACCCTTTAGTGCTCCCAGCTTTGTAGCTGTAAAAGCAACAATGGATAATTCACCTCAGATCTTGAAACAATGGAAACAAGAACGTTCAAACTGTGAACAAACAAGTGTAGGCCTATTCTTTGACAAAGATTGTTTTAGTAACTCAGTAGCCTATGTATTTTTTAATAATGTTTAAATAGTTGATAAATAAATGTTCTATACATAAAGCTGGTGACAGAATACTTGTGTTCAGCTAGACAGAGTGCGAACAAAATGGAATAGAAAGTAGGCTATATTTAAACGCGTTTATAAATGCCGAGCCAGCGCGTATACGGGTCTGCAATAAAGAATCTTGCGTTTGCCTTGGCATTTACCTAGGCAACGCGTAGATTACGGTCCGCAATATATAATTAATATGCGGAGGGAACTGAGCAGAATTTCCCTTTCTCTCTTATTCCTATGATTGCGTGTAAACTAATTATGTGTGTTTGCAAGCTATGATTAATGATTCTTTTTGTGCTTGAGATTCTGTGTGTTGTCTGGTTGTTTCTTAGCTGCTTCAATTTTGATAATTTAAATGAAATATTTGTCTGGCTTTGAGAAGTTAGATGCCTGTATGAAAATACTATATTCAGCCTTTCATCCAGACCGAGATTTCTTGTCTGGTTGATTTTTGGCTGCATTTAATTTTGAGGAATTAAATGGTAAATACTCACCTGATTTT
The DNA here is from genome assembly GCF_963993115.1 of Abramis brama. Taxonomy (NCBI): domain Eukaryota; kingdom Metazoa; phylum Chordata; class Actinopteri; order Cypriniformes; family Leuciscidae; genus Abramis; species Abramis brama. The sequence goes on along the minus strand of NC_139964.1, from coordinate 55,673,963 downwards.
GTGAATTAATACACTATATTCAGCCGTTCTGTCCACAGTGGTATGCCCTGAGCAGGCTCTGGTTATGGAAAAGAAGGTAAAAACTTTGCTGGGGAAGGAGGCCATAGAGTGTTTTCCTCCCCCCAACAGAGAGTCCGGGTTTACAGACGGAATTTTATCGTTCCTAAGAAGGATGGGGGGGTTGCGTCTAATTCTAGATCTGAACGCTGAGGCGAATCCTGACACAATCAGATCCGAGGACTGGTTTGTCACAATAGATGTTTAGGATGCATACTTCCAAATTCCCTCCTCCTTAACTCCTCAAGTTCCTCAGGTTGTTCTCGGGGTCAAAGTGTACCAGTATTGGGTTCTTCCTTTCGGCCTTGTCTTGTCACAATGTATTTTTGACTCAATGTGGAGCAGATGATAGTTCGGCATCGAGATGTTGTCCTCGCCCACATGAAAGTAAGGGGTGTTAAGGCTGAACTGAAAAAGTGTGATTTCTCCATTACAGAGGACCACTTTTTCAGGCGTGGTGTGGGATTTGACGGCAATGGAGGCACGTCTGTCTCCTGCTCGTATCGGTTTGATCCTCAGAGCTAGACCAGCCACTCACTGTCAAACAGTTTTGAGACTGTTAGGTCTGATGGCAGCTGCGTCCAATGCAAAACCTTTTAGCCTGCTGTACATGAAACCTTTGCAGTGGTGGCTCAAGACCAAGGGGTTTCCCTGAGGGGCTGGGAAGCGATCATGGATGGTCGCTCAGCGTCTGTAGACAGGTCATCATCTCTCCTGGCACTTAATTGGATTTGGATTTTTTATTATTTGTTATACTGAGTTGAATTTATTTTTTTTAACAAAAATGCCACAGAATGTGATGCCATATCATGACCATTGGGTGGAGTCGCCATTCCCTGGGCCTCAGCCCCTGCCTCAACAGGATGTCTGCTCCATGAATCTGGTGCCTCCACCCAATGGTCTTGATATGGCATCACATTCTGTGGCATTTTTGTTAAAAAAAATAAATTCAACTCAGTATAACAAATAATATAATATTATATACATATACATAATATACAATCTACTCCATTTTCCTGCAACAATCAATTGAATGAAAAGTGCCCTTTAAAAGATTTGTTGAGAAATCAGACTGATCCATTCAAACTTTATATGAACCATGTTTGTGATTTTTTTTCTTTCCTCATTCAGTTTCATTATATTTTAAATGTTTTTTTTATTTTTGTTTTTGTTTTTATTTGCCTTTAGTGTCATACAGGTCTAAAATGAAATAAAATGTGAGTAAATAATGACAAATCTTTCATTTTGGAGTGAACTGTCCATTTACAGGAGGGCTGTTCGTCTGGCTGTGTTAAACAACCTCTTCTGGGCACATAAGACTCTGCAGACTTAGAAAACTGAAACTTTGAGTCAGTGGATCAAAGTCTTTCACCACTCTCAAGAAGCTGAAATCCCCAACCAGATTGAATTGAAATTTCTCACAAACAGCTTGGATTGGTGCTCCATGTGCTGTTAGTGCTCATATAGAACACTAGTTTGGTGTATATTTTCTTCATTTAGACTAATTCTCAGCAGGTCAACTTTACATTTATTTACCTTTGACACACCACCTATTGAATAAAGTGTATTTTTTTTTTACATTTTCACCAATATGAAAGGGAGTATTCTGGTTTAGATCCCACCAGAGACAGCGATACTGGAGGATTTACACTGAGAAAGATAATTAGGAAATTCTTTCAGTCTTGATGCATAGAGTGTCATAAGTGCAGTGCGAGAGAGAGAGGAGAAAATCTCTTAATCACCCCTTCTACCTTCCCTGCAGTGCCCCACTGTGCGTGCACACACACACACACACACACACACACACACACACACACACACACACACACACACACACACACACACACACACACACACACACACACACACACACATCCTATGACTTAACTCAACCTGTCTTCTAATTCTTATTCAAAGAAACCAGAACAGATATCAGGTACCCTTTAACTTTTTAGTTCTTATACTGATGTGTTTTTTTAAGGGACAACTGGAGGTCACTGCAAACTAAGACAAACAATCTGCACCATTCTAGGAACAGTTATTCATTGCATTCAGAAATGTCTCCGCTCAACTGATAGACCAATTATTCAAGACTATCTTCAGGCTGACCACATTGAGACCCCATGCTACACCAAGGCTCATTTTGCTCAGACCAGCTGAGGAGACAAGATTTTGGAGTCTATCACACAGATACAGTGATGAATTACTGAACACCTTGACTACTGTTTGGGGTGTTGACCCTCTGTGAGGTCATGCTTGCAGTGTCTGAGAACATGTTGCATGAATCTTATTTCAGACATCATTTCATGTCAGTGTGTATGTTACCTGTTGGTGTCAGCGCATGTCAGTTCGGGTGTTTGTGTATGAGAACAGCAGGGCTATAGGGGAAAAACAGATGGAATGAACTCACCTTCTGGTTTCATCCTGACAATCTCCCCTAATGGCTGAGGTATGCAGCAATTATCTGTATATGTATCTATTGAATTGGGTGGGGCTTAAACTGGAAGCGCATTAAAACTAAATGAGAAGTAAATTGTTAGTATATAACTCTATTACATTTATAATTATTTTAACTCAAAAATTACATAGTATTATTTTATTACAGCCTTTAACTCTTTCCCTGTCAGCATTTTTTTTTTTTTTTTTACGTTAACAAGCCAGCCATTTTTGATTATTTTCACTTTCACTGAAGAAAAAAAAGAGGCTCTGCTTACAAAACATACATTCATGCATTCTTTTTTTTTAATCAACACTTGAAAGTGTGCAAGTTTAATAAAAAAAAAGCAACATTTTGAACAAAAAGCTGAGAAAATTGCGTTTTTGTCAGACTATGTATTATGTCCAAATCAGATTCAGAACGATGATCAAAACCAATGCTATCTCACGACCAATTCGTACGAATTCGTACGAGTGATAAAAAGGTGGCTAATTCGTACAAATTCGTATGACCTCACTCGTACGAATTTGTACGATTTGTCTAAACCCACGTGATGGGTAGGTTTAGGGGCGGGGTCAGGGGTAGGTCATTCGTATGAATTCATACGAATTGGGCAATTCGTAAAATATGTACAATTTAGCAAAAATTGTACTAATTCGTACGAGTGAGGTCATATGAATTCTTACGAATTAGCCACCTCGTAGAATTCGTATGAATTGCCGTGAGATCAGGCTGTTAAAACATAGATAGAAGTCAAGTCCATCAACACCCCCAAAGCTTGCACAGTCCTATACCTCATTCATTCTTTCGGCAACGTTAGACAGTTTTATTTTATATGTTGTTTAATGTTTGATAATTGTGTTAGCTTACATAAGCAATGCTTATTTTTGGATCCGGAGATTCTGTACTCTTTTATAAGATGTGTATTAGTGCCCACTAGCGCCCCCTAGCGTACAACTGTGAAAACACAGATTGCCAGAAAATCCCATCGATTGTGGGGAAAGGGTTAAGTAAAATAAAGCAAACAAATTTAAAGAAGGAAAGAAATAAATGACATGCAGACAAAAAAAGAAATACTAATATTGTGTAAAAACTCATTTCCATGAATTATTCATTTGTGTTCAAGTTTTATTCATTTGTTCTCTCATTTTAGGCAAATCGTGGCCAAGTTGTACTAATCCGTTGACTCATTTTAATTTAGTCGCAATTGAATTAAAATGTGGGAACAAATTAGTACAATGTGGTAGTACAACTTAGGGGTGAAATGGCTAAGTGGTTAATGATCTGTGCAAGTAATCCACAAAGTGTAGCTTCAAATCCCAAAAGGGAGATTCATGAGCTGCCACCATTGTACCTTTGAACAAAGCACTGAACCCCAGCTAACTCAAGAGGGATTTACCCTGCAGAAAAGGTTCACTATAGATCTGGTTAAGAAACTGTTGCTAAATTAAAAGCAATGAAAGGTGACAGCTTTATCTAAAGTGTTGCACAAGTCTTGAAGCGGACTTTTCATGTTTTTTCTTCCCTCTCATGGCGTATATATGAGTGAAAGCTTCTCAAAAAGGAAAAAAATGTGGGGCGGGACTTAGTTTTTGATTAGATAGTGAACACATACATGTTCAATTTGAGTCTCGCTGCTCTGTAGATGTACACTTAATCCCACATCACTTGGCATTATTAAAAACCACTTACATCCCCACACTTATTTAAACAGACACTTCAGTGAGCTCTGGAATCGAACTTCATCCATCATCCAGTCAAATGCTAAGGCTCTCAAATGTTAAACCATGAACTTCACCAGTAATTTGTTCTGTCTTTTTGCTTAGTCTCTGTGTGTATAGCGAACACAAATTTCTGTCCAATTAGCTAAATGTCACAGGATGGTTTTGATTAATGGCAGCAAATGTAGCTTGATTACTATATGAATGTTCTGTTCAATTAGAATATCATCAAGCCGTAAACAGAATTGATGTGTTTGCACATGTGAGAATCTGACGGTTACAAGATGCTGCAAAAAGTGGGAAAAATACATCACAGTTTTCATGATATAATTTTTCTATGCAGTTGTAACGAACAATAACATACCTCAGCACAGAACTCTATCACTGTAAAATCACAACTGCATGGCTTCTTGTGACTTGGTCTTCAGTGAAGTTTTTAATTTCTAGGGGTGTACAGTCAAGCTGTTATATGCATATGTGTCTTTATCAGTTGAAATGGCAAAATGATCTTTATCTGTATTCAGATGCAGTGTTTAAACCTGTAATGATTAAAAACTATATAGTTTAATCTCGTCCTCTATTCCATTTGCATTCCCATATCCTATTTGATTCTTTGTATATAACTAATTTTTCTGTCAAAAAATAAAATAAAATACATACAACTCACTCCATTGATTGAGCCATAAGTTGGAGGACCTCTTAAACAAAATTTTCACAGACAGGGTTTAGATTAAACCTGGATTAGGCCTTAGTTCAATTAGGACATTTAAGTAGTTTATAAACATGTCTTAGAACAAAAAAACATTACTGGTGTGCATCTTGAGACAAAACATTTTTTAAGATATGTCAGTGCAAGTTGCTTTCAGGTAAAACAGCTTGAACATGCAGACTTAAGCCTTGTCTGTGAATCCGGGAAATAGAGTTTTAAAAGCTTCTCAGAGCCATGGGGCCCTATCACACAGCCGTCGCAATGCAGCGCCAGGCATGACACAAGTATTTTTTGCTAGTTTCAGCCCAACGCAATTATCATTTTCACGTCCTGCGCCACGTTGTTTAAATAGCAAATGCATTTGCGCCCATCTGTTTACACATGGGCGTGCTGGTCTGAAAAAGAGGTGTGTTGTTGGCATGTTGATATTTTGAGACTGAACTGAAATAGACTGCACCACTGACCAACAAAAACCTGGTCTAAAGTCAATGGCGCAGTTTCTTTTTATTTAAAGGGCGCATTAGTAATATGCGCCTATAGGCGGGTCCACAACATGCGTACATTCTGCTTATTACACACACAGGGACTCGCAGCAGCAGACAAACATGCCAAATATTAAAAATAAAAGATTATTATTGTGTACATAAAGATATGGTGGAATCCGGCTTGTCCCGTAGATGGTCTGCTGGCGTGCTTTAACCTCACGCACAAGCAGATCGGTTTCCTCGCTAGAGACTCGTTCAGTCTTTCCGCTTGCAAATTCTACCATGTAGCGAATCCTCCATGGCACGAGCGCAACTGGGTTTTAAAGGGACTGGGAGATGTGACTCTGATTGGTTTATTGCATGTTACGCCCAAAATACACCCATTACTCATTAAGAGAATAGGGACAACCCTTTTAGACCATGCGCCCACCATTTTTTTCCATCGTTAAACTAGCAAAAGTGGATTTGGACACACCCATAAGTGCAATTGCGCCGTGCACTTTAGACCTTGCGCTTAGACCGTTAAAATAGGGCTCATGGTGTCTTTCACCATATATATAACTTGCTTAGATTTCGCTGGACATAATCGCAGAAAGTCTTTACACTTAAGAAAAAAACAAAACAAAAAAAACAGATGCACACAGTACTTTGTGTATTCCTCCCCCGTTCATTCTCACAAATATTACCTTTGTTACACATCACAGCTAAAATAGCTTGCAGCCATTGTTAACAGAAGAAAAGATTAGAATTATCTTGCATTTCCACCTGTCAGTTCTCGGCTCTACATTAGATTACTCAGGCTGCAGTCCATCTAATATAACAGATCAATGTTATCACACAGGGAATTCAATCATATAAATTCATGAGATGACTAAATCTCTGTTGGGACTGTTTACTGGAGCGTTGAATACTGAACTATTGCAGGATCAATACTCAGGCACCAGGGAACATATACTACTCTCCACCTCTGCCTTCAGGTATACATATCATCTATTATTTAACTGCAACAACAAAAAGAGTTTTAAAGTGTAAGGATTGTGTGATGTTTTGAGATGAAAAACTGTCCATCCAAATTCTCATAAAACATTATTAAATGTAATGTATGCGATCTATCGATGAAAAATCTATCTAAAATCTGTTTATCCCAGAAGCTTGCAAACTCATATGACCTAAGAAGCATTATTTGATTTCTAATTCTAAACCGGTTATTAAAATAAAATCTCCTGACCTTCTTTTGATAGAGGTCTGGTTGGATAAATGCTTGTGGATGTCTAGAAGACCATATTCTTGCTGTATGATTTGTGTCAAGATGTTATGCGCACATAGCCTAACTTTTTAGCAGTGTTTGTTGCATATATCATTGTTCATGTGAATTATGTATGACTGTATTATAATGAGAAATCATAAGTTTAGATGAGTTCTCTTGAAGTCGTATTGGGTTTATTGGCTTTTCACATTTAGTGCACAGCAAATGAGGCCTACCTTTACTTATTCACATAAACAGAGTTAGAGAAATTGTTGAATATTTAATCAGTGTATATGCTCATGAATGTAATGAATATTTCAATTTTAATATTAGTCTCAAACATTCTTGAATATTTATTATTAATCAACTTATTTTAAGACTTTTTCCTCTTTTGACCTTTGGCCTGCTGAGAAATGACCATTCTCAAGTACAAAAATACCATTGGATCCCGTTGCCTTTCATTATGTGGACAAAATATCTATGAATCTGATCAAAAAGATGTCAGAAGATTATTAATGAATGTGTTGTTACAGTAATTACTTATACATTTTAATGTGTGGAAGTCTCATTCTGATCAATAACAATGGCAATAGCTCATGCACATCTCTGCTTGTATCTATTATCAAATATAAATTGGCTCTCTCTGCAATGAACTCAGCCATCAATATTTTCATGATGGCTGGAATTAAGAACACAGCTTTCTAATTTTGAGATCAGAACTGAACTGTTTTTAAATGTAATACATTTAAAAAATGTGACAGTTGATAAAATCAGCTTATATTTATCTGAAATAGTTTATATTATATGGGTATTGGCAAGACCAAATAATAATCAGTTGGAATAATAATCAGTTGAATGCACTAATTCCATGCACTCAACGGGCATTCAAAAACCTAAAAAATTCAAACTGTTATATGGTTTATTTTGACCATAAATTCTTTACTTCCAACACAGACTCTTCAAATGGAAACATAATATGTCTATGTATTACTGAACAGCTCAACCAACAACAACAACAACAACAACAAAAACGTACTTATCCACATGATGTTACAAACCCAATTTTCCTTATTTCCTTTTTTTTTTTCATGTTGCATGTACTATTACATTGTCAAATGTAAAAAAGCACCATAAAATTGGTCCATGACTTGTGTGCAAAATGTCAAGTTTTCTGAAGCCATCTGCTTCCAATAGAAGAGTTGTCAAGTTTAAAATGTAAGAGCCAATGACATTTACTTTCATTTATATGGGATATTCTTCAAAAATAACCTTTGTGTTCTACAGAAAGTTGTGTGGGTTTGGATCGAGGGTGAGTAAATGACAGATGTTTCATTTTTGAGCTGAATTATTCCATGTAAACTCCACTCTGTTCCTATGCACTAGATTAATGTATGTGTGCTTGTGTGCTAGGGGAACATGGTCTCTGCACCTGGGTTCCCTCAAAGGGCTCTAAATGTGGTGTCTCATGTTGACAGTGCTGAAAGATATTCATTTCTCCTCTTCACCATCGACCAGACTTCACACACACATACACGCTATAGCATACAGACTCTCCAGAGTACCCACTGCTTTTTTACCGGCAGTTCAAAGCAAAGGCAGAGATATAGACGTACAGAGGCCTGTTGACAGAAATTAGATATGGCTGAATAGGAGATCTGTGCTAGCTAATTACAAATGCCACTGACAGCAATCACTTTTAACAAAGACAAACATCAATTTACCATTTTCTCCTTTAAATGCAACTGTCAGACATGATTTACATGAATTATGGAGTGTTACGAGGACTTTAATCATTTGACCCTAAACATTTTTACAATGTATAATTTTATACATGTTGACATTTCTCAGGATATTATTGACTTAAAGGTACAATATGTAAGAATTTTGTATCAAAATATCCAAAAACCACTTGCACAGTGTTATATGTCTTTCAATTGTGTACTTCCATTATCCTAAATGTTTCCAAGAATTTGTCATTTCAGAGAAATTCACAATTTTAAAAAGTGCCCGTCCCTGTTCACTTGTCGCCTGTCAATGACGTAATATCCGCGTTATCCCTGGTTTCCACTTGTACTGCCATAATAACCATGGCATCAGACGTGGACAACTGCGTAGTGTGTTACATCTAGCGGCACACTCACGCTGTTGTTGTTTCGTTCAAACATTATGGACCATGGCAAGCAGATTTTGGGACAAAAGGAGAACTAAAACGAGGATCAATATCAGTGTGGCGTTTTCGAGATGCCGAGAGCGACTAACTTGGACTTGACAGAGCTTCAAAAGTCACGATTTCACAGAAACGCCGCTCTTGCATGTACTTTATTAGACAGGTCAGCAAATGTACATAAAACAAATCAATGTTATATAGCTCAACATGATGAAATGTTAGAATATGATCAGTATGTTATTCTAATGTTGATCTAGCTTACTGCTAGTCTCATACAGCCAACAACTAACACATAGAATAACATTAGAATAACAATAACTTTCAACACACTCAAATGCTGCTTAGTATGATAGTGTAACTTTAGACCAAGTGAAACAGCGCTGCGTTATCTCACAAGTTTAATTAGTCAAATAAACTGACCTGTGTGAGTAGTAATTAATTTTTTATGCAAATATTACATTGTTTGAGATGTCTTTATGACAACTTGACATAAACCAATTCATCATAACCTGTCAGTGTCTTTGTCATGACAACTTGACATAAACCAATACATCATAACCTGTCATAAATGTGTCATAAACATGACATACTGTAGCAGATTAATTATCAAACTTAAGAAACTACTTAGCTTTATAGGTTAACATTACATTAAACTGTCATGTGGTTGGTTTTGACATTGGCTGTCATGAGGCCATTATAACTGTGTCATGAATATATTTCTGACCACTTTTTTTCCAGTATTCCAGTATTAGTAAAATATTTTGACAGTATTAACACTTAATGACATTTTAATGATAAATTAAATTCGTATCACTGTAGTTGAGGTCAAGAAAAATATTCATGACACTGTTATAAAATTATTTGACAGAGTATTAACACTTAATAATGTGTTAATACTTGTCCGATTGGGTGGTTTAGTGAGGTCCTTGGATCGGCCCCGCCGGGGCTCCTCATTGGGTCCTGGCGGAGCGTCGAGAAGACAATCAAACTTGACCATCTAGAGATAGTAAAAGTTGTAACAAGGCACATCGAGAATCGGTTCGACCAAACCCTGCGAGAGAGCTGCTTCAGGGGATCGAGAACGAATCTCGAATAATACCCGAAATCAGTCTCGAGAGGCTGGTTCCCTTAGTAGAATATTTCAAAGCATGGCAAGACCTGTCTAATATTTCTAAATATTACTTTGGGTCCTGCGCACAATAGAGAAGGGTTACAGGCTGCAGTTTGATTCCGCCCACCGAAATTCAGCGGGGTGGTATGGACTGCAGTCGACTCAGTGCAGGGTCGGGTATTGGAACAGGAAGTAAACTCCCTGCTAGTAAAGGAGGCCATAGAGCGTGTTCCTCCGCTGGACAGGGAGTCCGGGTTCTACAGCCGCTACTTCATGGTTCCCAAGAAGGATGGGGGGTTGCACCAATTTTAGATCTAAGGCAGGGTTCACCAATCTCAGTCCTGGAGGGCCGCTGTCCTGCAGAGTTTAGCTCCAACCAGCTCCAACACACCTGTTTGAAAGTTTCTAGTATGCCTAGTGAGACCTTGATTAGCTGGTTCAGGTGTGTTTAATTGGGGTTGGAGCTAAACTCTGCAGGACAGCGGCCCTCCAGGACCGAGATTGGTGAACCCTGATCTAAGGCACTTGAATTGGTCTCTGAGGATTTTCAGGTTCAAGATGCTCACTATTCCCATCATTGTGAGTCAGATCAAATCTGAGGATTGGTTTGTCACAACAGATCAAAGGGATGCATACTTCCACATATCCATTCTTCCATCTCACAAGAAGTTCCTGAGGTTCGCTTTTGGGGGCAAAGCATTCCAATATTGGGTTCTTCTGTTTGGCCTAGCTCTCTCGCCTCGAACGTTTACCAAATGCATGTATGCAGCTTTAGCTCCGCTGAGGCTTCAGGGTATCAGGGTGCTAAATTATATCGACAACTGCCTTATTATAGCCTAGGGCTCGGTGGATGAGACCTGTGGCTCGTACCAGAGTTCCCACATGGGACCTGGCAGTGTTTCTCGAAAGGGCTGATCGAGGCCCCCTTCGAACCTCTGGAGTCAGCTGAGGCCAAGAACCTTTCCCTCAAGGTAGCTTTTTTATTAGCCACTACTTCTCTGAGGAGAGTAGGAGGCCTTCAGGTGTTCTCTATATCTCATGGGTGCCTGAAGTTTGCTCCAGGCGACATTAAGGCTATCTTGCATCCCAGGCTGGGCTATGTGCCTAAAGTGCCATCTAATGTGGCATGGCCTACGGTTCTGCAGGCTTTTCATCCTCCACCTCACGTGACAGCGGATGAAGAAAGACTTAATTTGCTCTGCCCTGTCAGAGCTCTCAAGATTTATGTCCAGAGGTCTTCTTCATGGCGGAAGTCGCCCAAGAAGGGGCTTCCCGCATCCAAACAGACCATCAGTAACTGGATCGTTCAGGCTATCTCTATGGCCTATCAGGTGCGCAGCTTGCCTTCACCTTTGGCCATGAGGACTCATTCAACCAGAGGCATGGTCCTCTAGAGCCCTCCTTTCAGGGGCCTCGATCCAAGAAGTGTGCGATGCAGCAGGATGGGCCACCCCTCATACTTTTATCAGATTTTATAGCTCTAGTGCTCTCGTCCTAAGTGTGCCTGTGTGCAGCTTCACACTGGGACAGACAGGGCTTGTTGTGGCATAGTGGGTACTCGTTCCCCAAAGTGTTGTATCGACGCAGTTCGAGTTCCCTCGAAAGGGAAAGTCTCGGGTTACGACTGTAACCCTTGTTCCCTGAGAAAGGAACGAGACACTGCGTCCCTCCACCATGCCTTCCCCTGCCCGGGAGCGACTTGCTTCATCGCAGAAGCTAACTTTGTTGTGTGCCGGCGTCCCTTTGTAGCTTCTGTGTATGCCGTCACATGTTACGTCATGGGAACAAGGGTTACAGCCGTAACCCGAGACGTTTTTTTTTAAACTGAAAAAGCTGATTATGCAGATCCAGTCCCAACACATCCAATCTTGCCGTCCATTCTCTGTAGATTTGCAGTACAGAGGGAGAATGATTGTTGTTTAATCACAATAACCTTTTTAATCACAATAAGTTTCTAATTAGAATGTATTTCTTGTTTCTGTGAAAAATGTTCAAACTTCCTTAAAAAAGATAATTGAGTACTTTTTATGCATTAAACATGTTATTCTTAAACATGTATCTAAACATATCTTTTTCAGTTTTGCTTTTTAACCACATTTATTTTGGTTTATGTTTTTGTCACTGGAAAACAAGACAAAACTATTGATTTAAAGTTTTCTTCATAACCTTCATGAACAATATGCTAAATTATGCTAAATAAAAAACTACATTTAAATGTTATTATTTACATATACATATTTAATGGCAGGTTCATGTAGAGGATTCTTGGATGTAATTAAAAAGCTATAGTTTGTCATTGCTTAGTGAGGAAAAACCTTTTTTTAAATGTTGATATTTTCATATCAATTTCTCTAATGTTATTGAAATTGATAAGAAAGTATACATTTTAAAGTATGATAAACCATAAATCATCAAAAAAAATCCTAAAATCCATAATTAACTTTTTCATAAAGACTGAATCATTAATCATAAAGATTGAAGCTAACTTCTCAGATATTGTATTGCCGTTCTATTTTATTTCCTCATAAGGCTGATCTTTTTGCTCCTGCACTGGCCTATGCTTATCTGCCCAGCTGATTTATTGCAGGAACCGGCAAAGAAATTCTTACCAACTTAAAGCTTATGGGGTTCATGAAATGATAAAACACAATTTAGAGTTCAGTAGTTCCAACCAGGCAGGATCCTTGTGGGTTTCAAAAAATCTTTGTATAATTTATTCCACAGAATTGTATGAATTATTAACTTTTGTGAGAGTAGAGAGAGAGAGAGAGCAAATTGTCTACTATCAATTATGCATTGTGAATTATTGAAATCACAGTTATCACTGTTGCCCTACCAAGCAGCTGAGTTCTGTTCAAGTCAATATCGTGTTGCCTCAGTGAAATTACCCCCAGTATGCTGGGTAAAAATGCAGTATAAACAATGAAATTACAGATCCGCTAATGAAAGACTGCATATGGATGTCTTTTAAACATCTGTGCTGTGAAATCACTGTTCCCTTTCAAAAGCTTCTCTCAGTGCTGCGCTGAGATAGCGCTTTGGGAACACCTTTGTGTTTGACTGCCTGTAAAGTGTGCGAACACGCCAAGGAACTTAGCCTTGAACTTGTGAGCTTCTGACTGTGATGTCATTGGAATCCGTGCTCATCAGAGGCTATAATTAAATGTGCCACAGGTGCATCTTCAGGTTTCTTTGTCTTCTGAGAAAGCCGTACTGTGTGTGTGTGTGTGTGTGTGTTTGTGCACAAGCTTTCTGTCTGTCACTCTTTTTTTAGGAGTTAGATCCAAGTTCGCCGGCTCCGAGCATTGCTCCTGCAATGACAAAGCGCAAGAGGAGCTCCTCGAGGTGGTCACCTGTGCAGTGGCCAGGCTACAATTAGACTGGCCACGGGAGCAAGAGACCCCTAAACGCTCGGACAGATTTCTGTCCAGTGGCCAGGAGAAGGAACCTCAACATTGGTCTCTCCCCTTTTCTGAGGACCAAGTTATGACCATGACAAGTTATCTCGTTTATGGGGGAAGTCTTATGCATCGTACGCGCAGTTATACGATGATGTCTCAGGTTGAAGAGATGCTAGCGGGCTATCACTCCCCTGGTTTTGCATCATCACTGAATAAATCAACTCTCCCCACCAAAGGGTACAGGGCCAGTCACAGGCATACCAGGCTGACCTGCTGAAGGATCTGAGTGCGGGTGGCTCTATCAATGATGAGACTTTCTCTGAGCTCCATTGAGCCACAGATCTGTCTCTCTGCGTGACTAAGCAGACGGCCCGTGCCATCAGTCGTACAATGGATGCGCTGGTCGCCCCAAAGCCCTAACTCTGACTTAGGGAAGTCATTTTGAACAGGGTCCACGGCGCCACTCAAATGACGCGAAGTGGGACGCACTTCGTGGACGCTGCACAGTGCCCCCTAGATGATTTTTGGGGGGCCCCGTGACGCCCCTTCCCGAAAGGGCCCGTCCCCAAGGTCCCCTGAGAGGCGGTCCCAAGACTCTAGAACCCCCAGGGGCCATATGGGAGGGGCCAGAAGTTACCTCCCCAAAACCGCAGTTCGGGCATCCGCCACCAGGTGGCTCACCGACGTCCCACCCGCAACCTATTCAACGGGCGTCGAATAAGTTAGGGGTGGTTGTCCACGGAGTGCCTAAACGTCCCCCTTACAGCCTATTCACCCTTACAGGCTCCGCGCCATTGGCCGAAGTCACGGGGTGGGCGGGGCCGTCCACGGAGAGCCTATTTGTCCCCTTACAGCCTAAATGAAGCCAGGGGGCGGGGATCGATCCCGGAAACGCCCTCTGTCCACGGACAGCCTAAACGTCCCCCTTACAGCCTATCTTCATCCCTTTGTCTTGCTTTGGGGCTCCATACTCTGGGGTCATGGGGGTCCCACTGGTACCTCCCCATGCCCAGAGTATGGAGCTCTAATCCGGCTGGGTTCCCAAGATACACCCGGTCAAAGTCCCATTTTTGACCGGGCATAACTCCAAAACCAAGCCAACTTGAGGCTCCATACTCCCGGCTTGTGGGGGGCCTATGGGTACGTCCCCACACCCGGAGTTTGGAGCTCCAAGTCGGCGTGCTTTCTGAGATACACCCGGTCAAAGCTGGACCGGAAGTGGCCGTATCTCGGAACTGGAAGGTCCCAGGAGCTGGGGACGGTGGGGTCAGAAGGGGCCCTAAGGGCCCTCCTCATGCCCGGAGTTTGGAGCTCCAACTCGGCTTAACTCCCGAGATACACCCGGTTATACATAAGGGACTTTTGGACAAAACGGTCTATATCTCGGAAAGGACGAGTCCCAGCGGATCGTCCTTTGGGGTGGTGAGGGGCCCCTAGGGGCCCTCTCAGACCACAGAGTCCCGAGGTTCTGGGACCCTTCCTTCCGAAGTGCACCCTTTCCTGTCGGTCCCCGTATCTCGGACCGTGGGGGCGCTAGAGCCTCGGGCTAGGGCCCGTTGGAGAGGGCTCCTCGAGACCCTACTTTGACCCGAGTTTGGTGTCGCTAGGCGGCCGGGTCCCCGAGTTATAGCCGTTCAAAGTTCGGAGCCCACCTGTAACTTATTCGACGGAGCCCCTGTACGCTGTCCGTGGACATTGCATTAAAAGGTCATATTTCATAAATAAAGTGGTTATTTGTGGTCAAACCTACTGTACACCACTCAGGGGACGCAATACAACACACTGATGTACATTTCACCCATTAATTGTGCAAAATGAGCATAAAATCATACTGTCCACGGACAGCTCACAGGGGCCCTGTCAAATAGGTTACAGGTGGGATGCTGTTTTTGACTTAGACATTTTCAGCCAGTGAATCCCTGTAACAAATTGGGGATTTCAGCATATGTGCTGAAATCCACAATTCCTTACAGGGATTCAACGGACTATTGTATGAGGTCAAACCTGCTGTACACCACACAGGGGACACAACACAACACACTGGTGTACATCACAGACATTGATTATGCATAATTAGCATAAAAATTCAACTGTCCACAGACAGCTCACAGGGGCCCTGTCAAATAGGTTGCAGGTGGGATGCTGTTTTTGACCGGATGTATCTCCAGAAACAAGCCGACTTGGGGCTCCATACCCTGGGGTCATGGGGGGCCCATGGGTACCTCCCCACACCCGAAGGCTGTCTGGGGACACCATAGGCGCTTCGCGGACAAAGGGATGAAGAGTAGGCTGTCAGGGGACACCATAGGCGCTTCGTGGACAAAGGGATGAAGAGTAGGCTGTCAGGGGACACCATAGGCGCTTCGTGGACAAAGGGATGAAGAATAGGCAGTCAGGGGGCACCATAGGCGCTTCGTGGACAAGAGGAAGACTACGGTAGGGATAGGCTGTCAGGGGACACCAGAGGCGCTTTGTGGACAAAGGGATGAAGAATAGGCAGTCAGAGGACACCATAGGCGCTTTGTGGACAAAGGGATGAAGAATAGGCAGTCAGGGGACACCATAGGCGCTTCATGGACAAAGGGATGAAGAATAGGCTGTCAGGGGACACCCTAGGCACTTCGTGGACAAAGGAAGACTACGGTAGGGATAGGCTGTCAGGGGACACCAGAGGCGCTTCGTGGACAAAGGGATGAAGAAAAGGCAGTCAGGGGACACCATAGGCGCTTTGTGGACAAAGGGATGAAGAATAGGCAGTCAGGGGACACCATAGGCGCTTCGTGGACAAAGGGATGAAGAATAGGCTATCAGGGGACACCCTAGGCACTTCGTGGACAAGAGGCTGTCAGGGGACACCCTAGGCACTTCGTGGACAAGAGGAAGACTACGGTAGGGATAGGCTGTCAGGGGACACCATAGGCGCTTCGTGGACAAAGGGATGAAGTATAGGCAGTCAGGGGACACCATAGGCACTTCGTGGACAAAGGGATGAAGAATAGGCAGTCAGGGGACACCATAGGCGCTTCGTGGACAAAGGGATGAAGAATAGGCTGTCAGGGGACACCCTAGGCACTTCATGGAGAAGAGGCTGTCAGGGGACACCCTAGGCACTTCGTGGACAAGAGGAAGACTACGGTAGGGATAGGCTGTCAGGGGACACCATAGGCGCTTCGTGGACAAAGGGATGAAGTGTAGGCTGTCAGGGGACACCATAGGCGCTTCGTGGACAACGGGATGAAGAATAGGCTGTCAGGGGACACCCTAGGCACTTCGTGGACAAGAAGAAGACTACGGTAGGGATAGGCTGTCAGGGGACACCATAGGCGCTTCATGGACAAAGGGATGAAGAATAGGCAGTCAGGGGACACCATAGGCGCTGTGTGGACAAAGGGATGAAGAATAGTCTGTAAGGGGACACCATAGGCACTTGGTGAACACTCTAGGCAGTCAGGGGACAATCTAGGCTCTCCAGGGACATATAAGGAAGACTACTGCATGGATAGGCCATCAGGGGACACCTAACGCACTTCGTGGACGAAAGGATGAAGAATAGGCTGTTAGGGGGATGGTGTAGGCAGTTCGTGGACATAGGGGCCCCCTGCACTTTGTAGGCCACATGTGGACACCTCCGTGGAGCGAGGTCGCCCCCTAAAGGTGTCCATCAAGGGCCCTATGGGCAATGCCACGCATTACTATGCATTACCCCTCAAAAATGCAAAGTGTCCATTTCGTCATTAACTTAAGCGGCAAATGGGCGTCCATTTGGAGCAGAGATCCCTCCGAGTGCTTACGCGTCCAATGGCAATTTAAATGAATGGGAAGATTTCCACGAACAGCCTACTTTCCCTTACTAAGCCCGAAGCTTTTGAAAGAGAACAGAGTTACAGTCAAGTAACCAGAGACGATTTAAATGTAAGCACTAATTTTAAAGGGTTATGAAACTCCAAAACACATCACACTTATCTGCATTACTCATGAGAACGAACTCTTTAAAACCCAATCACTGAGCTGTATTACGCATGAGATCGCAGTATAGCAGAGAATTCAAACGTCCTGAAATAGCATTTCAGCGCTGTTCCTTCACCTCTGCCTGTTCAGCGTTGTGTTCGGACACATGTGCCGTAAGTGTATGTTTCCTCAGAACAGTAGCACAAAAGTGTTGTTTAATTTTCCCTAAGATGCTGTCAGAGCTGGAGTTTGACTGCCAACACATGTGGAAATATGACTGTAACAGTATGTAACATGCGTATCACGCATGAGAACGGTTTCTGTGCTGAACACCACAATGAGTTTAACAACGCTCGCAACGTGGATCATAGATCATATGGACTGTTTCAAGTTTTTACGGACCTATTTCATATACTCTAGTGTTCTAAACATGAACCAGCACCGTGTATGCGCACATATTTAATCACGTCTTCTTCAAATGAAATATATGTACAAATAAGGACACTGATACAGCCGTATGTTTGATCTTGAACGCGATGACAAGATGAGTTATTCTGATACACAGAAGACAATGATGTAGACCGAAAATTCAAAGAACAATGGACAAAAAAGTAACTATGCCTTTATTCTTTCTGTGCTAAACTGACGTGCCGTTTGTTCAGAGACTGTAGTGCTTGTAACCTTTTAAATGTTCTTCCATGTTTCTCCCTCGTTCTTGGGAGTTTGTTGTCATAGGGTTATATTTTTAAAATGCATCAAGGTGCCCTCAACTGTTTTTTGTGTTGTTGTTTTTTTTTCTCTGTGGTCATATTTTAATATTCATGTGTCTGTATAATGATAAGAATATTTACACGCCCATTTCTTGAGAGATTTCAACTCTGAGGTGTGAACAACCAGGCTACACTGATAAAATGATTTTGTGATGAAGTAAATACTACAGAAAAAAACTATGTAATTTACATGAAAAACTTAGTTCAGGCAAGAATTAAAAAAAAAACTAAGTAAATTCTATATTAGTACTCAATTCAAGCATGTATAAATGAAAGCGTAAATATCAACGTTATAAAATTAAGTAACATTACTCAACTTTTCTGATACTGGTGTTCCCATCATGCACTGGGCCTTGAATAATTAATTAGGTTGATTTTTCACTGTTTTCCACCTGTATTTACAGTTTTATCATTGTTTTTTTTTATTTTTTTATTTTTTTTTAGGATTAGTAACTTGCCATTTTGTGACATTTGGAGTCCATTTTCTACTCAAAATGACACATTCAAACACAAAAACAATCCATCAAATGTTACCGTTGTAAAATAAATTTAATATGTTCTATATGTTTGCATTTTCTTATATTCATAGAATCTTAGAAATATGATGGTAATCAGATGAATGTAGTGTTGATACATATTCTTATTAATATATGTATGTCTATGTCCTTGTATATGACCGGACAAAAGTTAATGTGACTGAATGTATGACCGAGACAGAGAGTCTCCATTTAAAGCTGTAATATGATTAAATAAGATAGACAAATCTAAACAATATAATTGTTATGGCTAAGATGTATATTGATGTAGCATAGGGAAAACAACCTTGGGGGAGGAACAACTATAAAGAATGAAGGATACTCCCCACTCGTTGTCACACTCTGCAGGCACTTTGTAATGACTGCATGACTGCTGACCTTTCCTTGCAAGGGAATAAATAATTGTTAAAGACAATTGATATCTGTTTGTCTCTTATTCAGTGATGTAAAATTGTTTGCCACTACACCGTCATTGTGCATTGTCTACCACGTATTGAGGTCTCTGCGTTCACGCAATGTGTAACTTCTGAAATGTAGATATGGAGTCTCACACAATATCTATTGTATTATTTACTTAGATGTTTCTAAGTAAAGCATATATTTTAAAAGTGTGGTTTAATTCAATGTTATATTGTTTGAGAGAAATGTATTGCAAAGGAAACTTCAACTAAATAGATATTACTCAACCTTTTAGCCAAGTTAAAATTACTTATTTTCTTTGTTACTTTCACTTAACTTAGTTAAGTAGAGTTTACTTAATTCCATTGAAATTCTGTGAAATTTATGCGAAATATGCGTGTGAAATTTACTTAAAAAAATATTTGTGTAAAAACATGCCAAAGAAAAATTAAGTAATGTTTACTTATTGTTTTTTTCAGTGTAAATCACTTTAAAATTCAAAATACACTTCTTTAAAATGGTTCACACATTATCTTTGACAGTCCAAATTCATTTTTGGTAAAGATTTACAAAAGTGATAAACACTTGGGTATATATATATACACTCAAGGGGAGATTGGCAAACAAGATACACCTGGGAACAATCAGGAACTAATCAACAAGAAAAACTACAAAGGACTACAAAACATGGCACAGAACAGGAAAATAACAAAAGTCCACACAAGACAAGGGGAACACAAGACAGAAATCATGACAATAGGTGAACTGTTCACTCAGTAACTTGTGAGCTTTTTTTAACCACCCTGGTGTCTGTATTTATATTTGAGTTTGTGCCAGATGAACAGAAGCTGTAAATTTGTCATTTTTATTCAACTTTCTGGAAATCCATCAAGTTGGTAACCGAGCACACAGATCCAATCAGAAAGAGATTTTAAATCTGTTTCTCTTTCTTGTTTCTTGAACTCTCAAAATGCAGTCTGTCTCTCTTACAGTCAGAGATAGAGAGGCTTTAAAACTGCTTAAGAGGAAAGTATGGAATTATAGAAAGAAGCTTTAAAGGAAAGTTGAAAAAGATGTGTAGGTTTCAAGTAATCAAAAACTTAAGAAAAGAATAATTGATTTGACAGTGAAAAGTTTAAAATATTTTAAATATTTTAAATGCCAGTTGCAATAAGGATGAATAAAAATAAATACAGTTTCAGTTTCAGTTAACTAAATCTGTAAGACCCACTCAGTGTGACTTACGCTGGATAACGCTGGGAAAGCGTGCCCTTGGAGAAGGGAACGCTGCGGAAGCCACATCCTACCCCGGAGGGAGGTACTGTGGAGGTTACACATATGGACTAGCCGAGCAGGGTACTGTAACATATCGCAGTCTCTGGGGTGGTTCCAGCCTAGTTCTAGGGGGGAAAGAACACCAAGAGAGATGTCACAGCGGACTCTGTCGAGGGAAAGACACGGGCTCGTCCGCAGAGGAGCTGATCGTGGAAGAATACACTACATATGGACACCCAGCCTAGCACAGCTTCCACAATCCATACAAGTGTAGGCCTGGCGTCAGACGCTCCGCAATGTCTGACTGCCGCAGGGGTGACAGAGGAACTCAACAGGGTTAGCCATTTCTGGGGAACACTACTGGAGCAAATAGACGCACGTATCCAGCCCAGCGGGCGGGAGTGGCGTTGCAAGCCGACACTACGAACGGGTCCTTCGCACTTCTGGCCACTGGGGGCGAGTACACGGGAAGATACCGGCTGTACAAGAAGGCTATATGCGTGTGAATTTTAGAATTTTAGAACATCACTATCAATTTTTTATTTTAAATAAAAATGTAGTACTCTAGCTTTTGCCTGTCTCCTGTTGCTTGGATGTTTTTGTGTTATTTTGTTAATAAACTGCCATACTGCACTTGGATCCTCCTCTTCCTTGTTTCTGAAACACGAAAGCAACTAAAAAGGGGAATTAAAAATTGATAGTGATGTTCTAAAATTCAATTTTTTTTTATTTAATATTTAATTTAAATTTATCAATATAGAATCTAGCGAACGTGTTGGGTGTCGCCCAGCCCGCAGCTCTACATATATCTGTCAGCGAGGTGCCCTGAGCCAACGTCCAGGAGGAAGCAACACTTTTAATTGAGTGTGCTGGCAACCCCGAATGGGCAAGGCATGTCTTGGGACTGATATGCCAAGACAATAGCGTCCACTATCCAGTGGGCTAACCTCTACTTGGAGACAGCCTTTCCCTTCTGCTGACCTCCGTTACAGACAAATAGCTGGTCTGAGGTCCTAAAGCTTTGCGTTATGTACACTATAACTGCAAGGAGCGGACGGGACAGAGAAAAGCCAGGGCTGGGTCTGCCTCCTCCGAAGGCAGCACTTGCAGGTTCTTTACCTGATCCCTTAAGGGAGTGGTAGGAACCTTGGGCACGTATCCAGGCCGGGTTCTCAGGACAACGTGTTGGCTGGCCCGAATTCTAGGCACGATTCGTCGTCCGAAAATGCTTGCAGGTCCCCTACCCTCTTGATGGAAGCCAGAGCAGTCAGGAGCACTGTCTTCAGTGACATGATCTTTAACTAAGCTGACTGCAGTGGTTCAAAGGGAGGTCTCTGCAGTGCACTGAGCACCAGAGACAGGTTTCAAGAGGGTATAGGAACCTCAGGCTCCCCTCAGGAACCTGACGATCAGGTCATGTTTTCCCAATGACTTACCTTCAACTGCTCATGGTGTGTGGCAATAGTGGCAACATACACTTTGAGGGTGGAGGGAGACAGCCTTCGCTCCAACCCATCTTGCTGGATAGAAAGCACGACTCTGATCAGACATCTTTGGGGGTCTTCCCGGTGGGAAGAATACCATTCAACGAACAGGTTCCACTTCAGTGCATAGAGGCACCTCATAGAGGGGGCAGTTAGGGCCTTCCACAGACCCAAGACTGCATGCCCGTTGTACGTGGCCCCCCAAGCCAGTGGCAGAGGCATCCGTGAATACCACAGCATGCCTGGACACTTGTTCTAGGGGAACTCCTGCCCATAGAACGAAGGGTCCGACCACCGACTGAAGGTTTGATGGCAGTGCGGGGTGACGGGCACCTGGTACGTGCCGCACTGACACGCCCATCTTGGGACTTGGCCATGAAGCCAGTGCTGAAGCGGTCTCATATGAAGCAAGCCGTACGGCGTTACTGCGGCTACGGCTGCCATATGCCCCAGGAGCCTCTGAAAGAATTTCAGTGGAACTGCTGCACCTGCTCTTGAACGACTTCAGGCAGTTCAACACTGACTGGACGCGCTCCTCTGTGAGTCGCGCTGTCTGGTTGACCGAGTCTAACTCAATACCGAGAAATGAGATCCTCTGCACCGGGGAGAGTTTGCTCTTGTCCTAGTTGACCCGAAGGCCCAAAAGGCTGAGGTGACTGAGCACCATGTCCCTGTGTTCGCACAACTGATCCGGAAACTGAGCCAGAATCAGCCAGTCATCGAGATAGTTGAGAGTGCGAACGCCACGTTCTCAGAGTGGAACAATGGCTGCCTCCGTGACCTTCGTAAAGACGCAAGGTGACAGGGAACAGGTGACAGAAAAGGTCTGTGTCGAGGGAGAACCGAGACATAAAAGTACGCATCCTTCAGGTCTATCGCTGCTTCTTGGGTACAATGAAGTAGGAGCTGTAGAACCTATCTTCATATCGGCTGGAGGGACCAGCTCTATCGCGTCCTTCGCCAGTAGGATAGATCTCTGCCCGCAAGACAGGGTCATCGCTGCTCCACACAGAGGTGAAGTGGATGCCCCTAAACTTGGAGGGCGCCGGACAAACTGAATTGCATAGTCAAGTCTGATGGTACGGATGAGTCAGTGAGACAGTCTGGGGGCGCTAGCCAGGCTCCCAGACACCGTGCAAGTGGGACCAACAGGACTACGGACGTACCCGGGGTGGAGCAGCGAGGTGGAAAAACAGGGACTCGACTTGGGAGGCACTGAGGCGGCCCGAAGTGGGGTCTGAGTGTGCTGTGCAACACTTACCTGGTTCCAGGGTGGGGCAGAGGGTGCGTGGGAAGGCCTGGTGGCGTCCCCGAACCGTACACTGCTGCCCGCTGGCGACAGAGGAGGGGGACGGGAGTAGCAAGGCATGGAAGAGTCGCTCACTGCCATCCACACCCTCTTGAGACCCAGAGATAGAGAAGCTGCTCTTACACCCTTGGCGACAAACAGACTGAGGGGCAGCCCACGAGTGACTCTGGTAGCACATCGGGACAAGCTCTTGGTTACTTCAGCCTACTTCATAATGAAGTGATTTAAAGTTATAACCTTCCTTGGTAAATGGGTTGCTTTCTATGCTAATTGAGCTTAAGAGGAAAAAGGAAATTGAACCAATTGAAAAAGAAAAAAAAGAAAAAAAAATTAACTTAAAGCACAAAGAACAAAAATGAGCTAAACAACGCACAAAAAGAACGACAGTTGATCAAACAAAGCAATAGTGTCTATGATACAATAATTCACACGCAGCCCAAACGGCAAGGAGGCCATATCTCACACGTAACGTGACCAGTCTGTTGTTAGGGCAAAAAGAGGACAACCACACGTGCTGGGAGGCTGAGGGCTCGTTCAATCTGCCCCAATCTGGGGAATGGTGCATATGCCAGAGAGAGAGAGACGCGTCCAATCTGTCAGGCAAACACCTATGCCGGTCATGCACCAATTCGTCATACCTGCACCTCTGACTGCAGTTGGCAAGCCTCATTCAAGTACCGGCCACGGAAATTTATCCAACATGTCGCTCTGGCCAGTGACCAAATGTGATGCAGGAAAAGAAAATGGGCAGTGCTCAAGATGCCATTCCGTATGGCCAACCAGTATATACTCCCCACTAAACCACTGGTAGGGCAACAAATGAGACATCTCACCAACCAAATGCAGGTAGGAAGGACCCATTCACTGAACCTGTCACACGGTTGGTTGGTCGCTTTTTTTTTTTCCTGTTTTACACCCGCTTTTTTTTTTACATGTATGTGAAGAGTGTATGCGAACTATCCATAAAGACTCGTGGGACTACCAATTCTGTGACTCAGGTTTTCCTTCTTGCCTCCCATCTTTTATTTGCCCTGTGCAGACTGCAAAACCTCTGATAGACATTACATGTTCCAAACCTGCATGACTTTCTATCTTCTGTGGAACATAAAAAAAATATGTTTTTAAGAATGTTGGTAACCAAACACTTACAGTTCCCATTGACTTACATTGTATTTTTTCCCCATACAATCGTAGTCACTGAGAGGCGAAACTGTTTGGTTATCTTCTTTTTTGCAAAAGAAAGAAATGCATACAGTTTGGAGCAGCATGAGGGCATGAGTAAATGATTACAGGATTTTAGTTTTTTTGGATGGACTATCCCTTTAAGTATACTTAAATGCCAATAATTAAATGCCTATAATAACCCAAAAAAATATTTCTGTTTAATAAAAATGTGTCAGCAATGCTGGCTTTTTATTTTATTTAACTGGCAGTAAAATAAGTGGTATCACTCATCCCTACCTATGAAAGTCAGTCAGAAATTGTCACTCCAAAATGTCAATGGGCCTAAGCACAAATCTACACAGAGGTTAGAAGCCTATTAAACTCAAGCAGGCGTGTTTGTACCAATGTGCATGTGTTTGTGTGAGAGCATAAGCTAAAGAAAATAAGGTGGTGTAATCTAAGAAGAAAGTTGTATTTAAAAACAAATCTGAACAACATCATGTTACAATGACAGCTCATATGCAACATGTTCACAGTAGTGAGCCAGATGCCTTGAGCAGTCCTTGTGTCAGGTTTATGGAGAGCTCCACCTGTTCCCTCTCTCTCCCCAACATGGCGCTGACATTTTGTGATATTTCAGCCAAATGTCACGAGACAGACTCCGATGAACAAGCGTACGGAATGTCCCGCCGAAAGAGATACGCATGCAGTTGTACTCAAATGAAAGTTCACATTTGATTCGTTGTGCTTGGGCACTGATATGTGACGCCAAGGAATGTGGGAGATAGGGTCGTTATGCTAGCGAGGTTGGAGAGCAGAGAAAATCTGGCTAATAAGGTCACACTGTTTGATGCTAGTTGGTTCTCACAACCCTGTGTCAGAGATGGGAAGCGGCAAAAACGCAAGAAAAATGCCATCTTAAGTAACTATGACCGGGATGCTCATAGCCGTTAAACACATAGTTCATGGTTCTGATCCAATAATGTTAAACTGTGCATATTAAATGAATGAAATAATTAAAAATAAAACCTTTAAGTAGTTTGGCAGGGTCTAGAAAAAAAATGTGTCATTGACACCTTTCTGATGTCCCTAGCAAGCTTAACTAGCAGCCATGCAATAGAAAGACCAAGCTGTTTAACCAGCCAATTTTGGTGAACAATATGGCTATGTTGGTCCACCAGCCAGCACCAAATGAGCACATTTATGCAGGTCTAAAATAGTCTGTAATGAGGTTAGATGTTGCGGGAAGGAGGCGGCGACGTTAACACACATTTTAATAATAAAATAAACAAATACAAAACGAAAGTACAAGACAGACCTCACGGGCGACTGCTGTCACATATAATAAAACATAAAGCACAACATAAGTCCAGGCCTGTTTCTCTCTCGATCTCCACTGTCGTCGCTCCCCCTTTTATGCTTCCGCTCCTCCGTGAGAGATTATCAATCACGCCACCAGTTTTGCGCTGCTCTCTCACGGCCCTCGGCCTCGTCCTGCTCGCCACATAGTCTTTTCAGCAAAGGTGGTGCAATTGCTAAGTGAAATTGCCCTGCTTACATTCTCACCCTTTTCAAGTTAACTTATAAAACCAGAGGAAGATTCCTTCTAAGGCATTCATTATTGTCTCACTTCAGGCTCAAAAAGACTTTCAAAACTTTGAAAGGCACTGCAGAAAAAGCCTTCTTGAAGAGAACACCTCTCTTCACATCTCTCCTTCTTTTTAATTTGTAGTTTGTCTGCTTCAAAAAGCAATCCAATTATAAAGCGTTTGATGAGTTTAATGACAGTTAATTTTGTCGGGCCTGTCCTCAAAGGACTGGTTATGAGAGATGGACATTAAAGGGATTTGAAGTGTATGAAAAGTCTAGAGGATATCAGTTTTGATCCACCAGACGAATGGGAATGGATCCCAGCACAGGCAGATAAGTTCTGGTTGAGTAAATTTTTTGGTTCAGATTAGCACAGTGGTATAATTAAAAGTATTTTCAATCTGCATTTGCTGTCACTGTTCATCTGGCCTCTAAATTCTGTACTGACTCCTGGACATCAATGCCAATGTCTAAAATATGTCATAAAATATGCCTTTAATGCTGAATGTGATAATACTTGGATAGATGGAAGAGTGGTCAATGTTCATGTTAAATTAAGGTGTGTTGTTCAAATTCAGACCTATCTTCATTTTAGAAAGATATTTTAAATCTGAATCACGTGTGCTAACTCATTCTTAAGTGTCTGCTAAATGCAGAAAAATAATAACTTTGTTTGGTGCTTTGTAAGGCGTTGCTTTGCGGTTTATAAAGTGTTTTGAATATCTGTTGCTACACATACAGTACAGTTGCTAGCTGCTGGTTTAAGTTGGACCCATATTTTGAGCAAATGTAACCCCTCCGGTTCTACTAGCACCGCTCCGAGCGGGATTCGAACCTGCGTTTCCAGCATGGGAGGCAGCAAGCTAACAAGGACTCACAAAATTAACGGAATGCATAGCTGATATTAAAATTTGGATGACTAGTAATTTCCTACTACTTAATTCTGAAAAAACTGATTTTCTAATTACTGGGCAAAAAACCTTGGCACATATTAATCCAGAATTCTGTCGTCGGTTAGGAACCTGGGTGTGCTCTTTGAAACCAAGCTTTCACTTGAAAGCCACGTTTCCAGCATCTGTAAAACCGCATTCTTCCATCTTAAAATATATCTAAATTACGACATATGCTTTCAATGAAAAATGCAGAACAGTTAGTTCATGCGTTCATGACCTCAAGGCTAGATATTGTAATGCTCTACTACTGGGTGGTTGCCCTGCACGTTTAATAAAGTCCAGTTGGTCCAAAACGCAGCAGCTAGAGTTCTTACTAGAACCAGAAAGTATTGACCGTATTAGCCCCGTTCTGTCAACACTGCATTGGCTCCCTATTAAACATTGTATACATTTTTAAATATTGCTGACTACTTACAAAGCACTAAATGGTTTAGCTCCCCAGTACTTGAACTAGCTCTTAACGCATTATAGTCCTTCACGTCTACTGTGATCTCAAAATTCTGGCCAGTTGATAATACCTAGAATATCAAAATCAACTGCAGGTGGTAGATCCTTCTCCTATTTAGCACCTAAACTTTGGAACAGTCTTCCTAACATTGTCCGGGAAGCAGACACACTCTGTCAGTTTAAATCTAGACTAAAAACGCATCTCTTTTACCTGGCATTCATATAGAACATTATACATTTCTATTATTCAAATCAGTTAAATGATTATTAGGCTGCATAGATTAGGTCAGCCAGAACCGGGGACACTTCCTATAACACCTGATGTACTCGTTACATCATAAGAAGAATGGCATCTACGCTAATGTTAGTCTTTCTCTTTATTCCGAGGTTTACTGAAGTCAGCTGGATCTTGTGCTCTTTGCACAAGATGGACCTGCGCCTGGACCTGCGCCTGGAGTCCTGGACCCATCCATGACACATCCCTAAGGTGCCAGCCTCATCAGCCCTTTGAAGGCTTCATCGACACGACAGCCATCGGCACTGATCCTCAACAAACTCGCCTCCATACCGACGTGATGACTCCGACTTCCAACCAGATGGAACTGGATAAATATTCTTAATGTTCTGATCCAATCTGACTTCTGACCTGTAATGCTCATAATCATACGCTGTTCGTTCGTTGGCCAGAGGAGAACTGTCTACGACTGAGCCTGGTTTCTCCCAAGGTTTTTTTTCTCCATTCTGTCACTTGATGGAGTTTTGGTTCCTTGCCACTGTTGCCTTGGCTTTTGGCTTCCTTAGTTGGGGACATTTAATATTCAACAATATTATTGATCTGCCTTACTTAAGGTGGACGATGACGCAATTTTCTTCTAGAAACAAACTTTGTTGTATTATTTTCATGTTATCACTGTGAAGCTGCTTTGATACAATCTGTATTGTAAAAAACGCTATATAAATAAAGGTGACTTGACTTGACTCTAAAGACAGCAGCTTCTAACTTCTGTTGCTAGTGCACCTCTTGCTCCTTATTATCTGGTCTCCGTTACACTCACCCCCCTAAACCTCACTTCCATCTGGGTAATGGCACCAATGTAACCCCTCCGGTTCTACTCCCACCACTCCAAGCGGGATTCAGACTGAAGTTTCCGGCATGGGAGTCAGGCGGAAACTGTTCTGTTTTTTTTTTCAGAAGGAAATTACTAGTCATCCATTTTTTTTACATCAACTATGTATTCCGTTAATTTTGTGAACTGGTATGTTTCATCAGGGCACGAAGAAATAAAGAGCTGAGTATCATCAGCATAACAATGAAAATGCCATTCTTCCTAATGATATCTTCCAATAGTAGCATGTACAGGGTGAAAAGCAATAGAATAGAATAGAATAGAATAGAATGAGGCATTTATATAGCGCTTTCATATGTACTACTGTACACCCAAAGCGCTTTACAATCATATCAGGGGATCTCTCCTCAACCACCACCAGTGTGCAGCATCCACTTGGATGATGCGACGGCAGCCACAGAACAACGGCGCCAGTGCGCTCACCACACACCAGCTATAGGTGGAGAGAGGAGAGAGAGAGTGATAGAGCCAATTCAGTGTAAGGGGATTATTAGGAGGCCATGATTGGTAAGGGCCAATGGGTGGAATGTGGCCAGGACACCGGGGTTACACCCCTCTCTTTACGAGAAATGCCATGGGATTTTTAATGACCACAGAGAGCAGGACCTTGGTTTTACGTCTCATCCGAAGGACGAGGTCCTAGTACTGAGCCTTGGGGCAATGGTCTGAGCCTAGTACTGAGCAATGGTCCTAGTACTGAGCCTTGGGGTACTCCATACTGAACTTGTGATCGATATGACACCTCTTCATTTACTGCTACAAATGGGTAACGGTCAAATAAGAATGATTTGAACCATGCCAATGGCACAGCTTGACAAACATACTGTCCTTTGGACCCAAAAATAAAATAAGAAACTCAGAGACAAATCAGTATGAGACACATGAGAAGGAGAATTGACATTGACCTATTAGTGACCTATTAGTCAATGTTGATAAACCTAAACGACATTGACCTATTAGTCAATGTCAATAAAGCATTAATTGTTGGAGATTTTAACATACACGTAGATAATCCAAATGATGCGTTAGGGGCTGCTTTTACAGATTTATTAACACTAGAACTACCGGAATTCCATAACTACTAGAACGACCATAGCGGTCATTCTGACCGTTCATACTTTGACGTTCATATGGCCGTACTGAACGTCATTTTCGTCATGTCATATCTATTGTACATGTTAACCTTCTCTTTTCCAATGAAGCTTTTAATTCCTGTCGTCATAGCCCTTAAAACAAGCACAAAAGAAAGATTCCCCCGACAGGTGCTGCCTCTATTTGAGGAACGTTTTGCGTCAAAATAATATTTTTTTCACCGCACTCACCACGTGAATAGACATGCACAAAAGTTAGGAAACGTACAGCCCTGTTTGTAAATAAGTTCAATAATCAATACAAAATCTAAAAATAAATGGATCTACAATGATAGGTAATAATAAACAGGACACAAAATTTTAATTCAAATGAATGTGAAAATGTATACAAACAGGCTAAGAAAAAAAATGAACATTAGCTAAACAAGAAAACTGCTTTAGAATGATTCGTTTCAGTGAACAAAAAATATTAACGAACAAAATCAGGTTAACTGCTCATTTGAACGGCGCAAACACCCCGCATCATTGACGCTTACGCACATTCCACACAGGTAAACACCGCCTTTCGTGTGCAGCTCCCACACACTTTGTGACATTTGGCACATGTATCCTTGGTTTTATTTTGTTTGCAGTTCCTCCAGTTGTATGGCTTTTGATTCCATGTGGTTGGAGCGAAGTTCGCTCGCCAGTCGGGCCTACTTACGTACTCCTTGCGCCGTTCAGGCCCTCTGAACGGCGCAAACACCCCGCATCATTGACGCTTACGCACATTCCACACAGGTAAACACCGCCTTTCGTGTGCAGCTCCCACACACTTTGTGACATTTGGCACATGTCTCCTTGGTTTTACATTTGCAGTTCCTCCAGTTGTATGGCTTTTGATTCCATGTGGTCGGAGCGAAGTTCGCTCGCCAGTCGTGTGATGAAGTCCCTCTGCGAAACTTGCAATGTAGCGGACTTATGATATTTATAATGCGTGCGGTCAAAATGACCGTTATGGTCATTCTAGGTAGAAACAGTCAGAACTGTTGTGTGTTTTTGTGATTTTAATAAAAGAACAGTGTCAGAATAAAATATACACATATTTAGGAAAAGTCAGAGTCCTACAGCCACATTTATTTTATTTTAACAAAGTTATTACACTGTAAAATTTAAAAAAGGTCAAAATGACCGCCTTGGGAGTTCTAGTGTTAAACTCCTTTGGGGTCAAGCAAAACGTTACCGGATCAACTCATCGTTTTAATCATACACTCGATTTAATTATATCACATGGAACCGATCCAACCGATATAGATATCATTCCACAAAGTGATGATGTCACTGACCATTACATGGTAACTTGCATATTACGTACTCCTGTAATATATCATGCTGCGCCGCGTTATCGATCAGGCAGAACAATCCTTCCATCCACCGTAGATAATTTTTCAAATTGCTTATCTGATCTGTCTCAGCTGCTCAGTGAACCCAAACAAACAGATGAACTAGAGGAATTAACTAGCACTATGAGCACCATTCTCTCTGGAAAATTGGATATTGTTGCACCCATTAGATTAAAAAAGGTCAGAGAGAAAAGTAAAGCACCATGGTACAACAATACTACGCATATTCTAAAGAAAGAAACACGTAATTTAGAGCGTAAATGGAAACAAACTAATTTAGATGTCTTTAGAATCGCATGGAAAGACAGTATGTCACGTCATAAAAAGGCCCTAAAAGCGGCCAGGGCTGAGCACCTCTGCAAACTAATAGAAAACAACCAAAACAATCCTAGGTTTTTATTTACCACCGTGGCTTGACTAACAAATAAACAGATGTCACCTGAACTAAATATTCCGTTACAGTTTAGTAGTAATGATTTCATGAAGTTCTTCACTGAGAAAATAGAAAACATCAGAACCACAATTGTAAACGTTCAATCCTCAGTCGCGCCTTATAATTCAGCCTTAATTATCACGACGCAAGAACAATCACAGTGCTTTACAACTATAGAACAAAAAGAGTTAAATAAACTTATCACTTCATCTAAAACAACAACATGTTTATTAGATCCTATACCAACTAAACTACTGAAAGAAGTGTTACCTATAGTGGAAGAGCCTCTCCTCAATATTATTAACTCATCTTTATCTTTAGGTCATGTTCCAAGAACACTTAAACTGGCAGTTATAAAACCTCTCATTAAGAAACCACAATTAGACCCGCATAATCTAGCAAATTATAGACCCATTTCAAATCTTCCTTTTATGTCTAAAATACTAGAAAAAGTGGTGTCCGCTCAACTGGGCTCTTTCTTGCAAGAAAATGACATCTATGAAAAGTTTCGGTCTGGATTCAGACCGCATCATAGCACTGAAACTGCGCTCGTTAAAATTACAAATGATTTACTTTTAGCATCTGACCAAGGCTGTATCTCAATACTAGTTTTACTTGATCTTAGTGCTGCGTTCGATACTATAGATCACACAATACTCTTAGATCGACTACAAAATTATACTGGTGTTCAAGGACAAGCATTAAGTTGGTTCAGATCATACTTATCTGACCGCTACCATTTTGTCAATTTAAATGGAGAAAAATCGATCATAACTCCAGTAAACTATGGAGTGCCGCAGGGATCTGTGTTAGGCCCTCTGTTATTCTCAATATATATGCTGCCACTTGGAAATATTATAAGGAAACATGGAATTAGTTTCCATTGTTATGCTGATGACACTCAAATCTATATTTCATCACGGCCAGATGAAAACGCTAAATTATCCAAATTGACAGAGTGTGTTAAAGATATAAAAGATTGGATGACGCGCAATTTTCTTTTATTAAATCCAGACAAGACAGAGGTACTAATCATCGGTTCAAAAAAACGCCCACAAAACCTCTCACACTACAACTTTAACATAATAGGATGTCCTGTTACTTTATCCTCTACAGTAAAAGACCTGGGTGTTATACTAGACTGCAACCTGTCTTTTGAAAATCAAATTTCATATGTTACAAGAACAGCCTTAGAAACATTGCTAAGCTACGTAACATGCTATCAGTTTCTGATGCAGAAAAATGAGTTCATGCATTCATGACCTCGAGACTAGATTACTGTAATGCTTTGTTGTCCGGTTGTCCTGCGTCCTCATTAAACAAGCTACAGTTGGTCCAAAATGCCGCCGCTAGAGTTCTTACTAGATCAAGAAAATATGATCATATAACACCAATTTTATCATCACTACATTGGTTACCTATAAAGTTCCGTATTAATTACAAGGTATTGCTACTGACTTATAAAGCCCTAAATGGCTTAGCTCCAGTCTATTTAACGGATCTTCTATCGCCCTATAATCCATCGCGCTCTTTAAGATCACTAAATTCGAGGCTTTTGGTCATACCTAGGATATCCAGATCCACCAAAGGAGGGAGAGCATTTTCACATTTAGCTCCAAAACTCTGGAATAGTCTTCCTGATACTGTTTGTTGCTCAGACTCGCTCTCCCAGTTTAAAACTAGATTAAAGACGCATCTCTTCAGCCAGGCATTCATATAATACTTTTAATCTTATAGTTAAATCCGACCTCTAGTTCATAAAAACGCCAGAGGAGAACTGGCCCCCGACTGAGCCTGGGTTCTCCCAAGGTTTTTTTTTTTTTTTTTTTTTTTTCTCCATTAGGTCACCTGATGGAGTTTTTCGGTTCCTTGCCACTGTTGCCTTTGGCTTGCTCAGTTGGGGATATTTGGGGATATTTAATTTAATTAATCAATCAACAATACTATTGATCAGCATTACCAAACGTAGACGTTTTCCACTAGAAACAAGCATTGATGTATTATTTTAATTTAAAGGGGACCTATTATGCCCCTTTTCACAAGATGTAAAATAATTCTCTGATGTCCCCAGAGTGTGTATGTGAAGTTTTAGCTCAAAATACCCAACATAATTTTATTTACAGCACGTTTAAATCATAATTTTTTGGGTCTGTGAAAAACGCACTGTTTTAGTGCTTCTCCTTTAAATGCTTATGAGCTGCTGGTTCACGTCACAGGGGGCGGAGCCTAAGCAGCCGCGAATCCCGCGATCAGAGCTAGAACAGGGAAGATGATAATAATAAAACAGACAGTCACAGTAATGGTGTTCATTTCGACCATAAAAATGCCTACAGAGTCAGAGAATATATGCTGTATGGAGTTGGAAAAGGTATAGTTTAGTTTAATTACGATTATAACCTATTTGGCATTGCTTGTATACACTATTAATGCAAGCCTGCTGTAGGACTCCGTCTGACGATTTAATTGTCTGAATGATGACACAAAATATACTGATGAGTTTAATAAAGTTTACTGTATGTCACACAAAAGATGAAGCATCAGTTTTTCTTCAGAAAATCGCTGTTAGAGCTGAGTAAACAGTATAAGAAGTGCATAAGTAACTTACAAAAATTTCTGTAGAGTTGAGGGAGCATTTTCTTTGAAAACAAAATGAATCCACCTCGTCTTCAGTGGCTGGCAGATTTCAAGAGTAAATAAAGAGCTATGTGAATGAATACATCCAGCTACAACACCTTCAACGCTTGGGAGATGCTTCGACGCTTCTCGTGAGTGCATTGCTGCAGCAATGGCTGATGTGTAAACTCGCAGTGAACTCGATCAGGGCGGGTCTAAGTTATAATGGCAGTGTCAGTCAACACTCGTGGGCGGGGCCTGTGGCTTTAGTGATGTCACTAAAGCCACATTCTGAAAACGGGTCGTTTGGAGAGACTGCTTTTGATTTATGGAGATTAAAAAAAAAAGGAGTGAGTGGATTTTTATCACTAGGGTGGTTGTGTACACACACTGCCAACACACATTTATGTCCAAACACCATACAAAAGTGAATTTTGCATAATAGGTCCCCTTTAATACTGTGAAGCTGCTTTGATACAATCTGTATTGTGAAAAGCGCTATATAAATAAACTTGACTTGACTTGACTAGAATTGACACTGGTTATCTTTGACTCTTCCCTATATATTTTTCCTGCAATTAGCACTATGAACTGCAAACCCCTCTCTGTGCCCTTGCTGTCCTGAAATATCCTTCCAGCTTTGATACCTTTACAATCTCCCGTTCTATCTCAGCTTGGAGTAAAGACGATGGTGATGATGACATTATCCAATACTTATTTCTTCTAAACAATTGCTGCTCTTCTCTTGCTCTACAATCAGGTAAGGACACAATCCTCTGAATGTCACATGCATCACCTCAAAGCAGGGGATGATTGTCAGTCCAATTATTTTCAATGTTTTTTTTTCCACAAATGTTCAAATGTTGTTGTTTTTTCTCATGCAGTCCCCCCCCAAAAAATCTGCTACAAATTAATTTAATAATCTACTAGTTTTTTTTGTTATTGTTTTTATTGTACAACCATGCCAATAATTATCATATAAAATGTTATATATATATATATATATATATATATATATATATATATATATATATATATATATATATATATATATACATTTTGTAATTTTCATTTGCTGAAAACTCATGAAAACACTTTTTGAAAGAACATCTTTGATGTTCAAAGAGGCATGACACTTCTGCACGCCACAGTCAGTTTTACCTATAAGCAGCCAACATAGCATTTTTTGGCAAACTGCATTTTTGGAGATACTGTACCAGATTTATTTGGAACAAAATGTAAGGGAAATGTAAGTAACTTTCCAGCTAACAAAAATTGTATTTTTGTGCTCAAAATCAAACCAATTCAAAAGTATCCCATCTATGTAAAAATGCTATTTATGTACAGCTTATTTAGACAGCAGACAGTGAGTGAGGTCACTAGGTTATGAGACAAATGTAATTTTTTTTCAAATTACCAATTTTTATATTGGTAGGACTAGGACCTAGTTCTTAATGGAAGATGACGATTTAAGAGATATGACTGATCCTCTGATATGAATGTCTGGAAATTTCACTGTTCTCCTGCAGCTAACACCGAGAGATCTATAGTCCCTGTGTACAACACATCCTAGATTTTAGCAAATATTTGTCATCTCAAATTGGAACTGAGAAAACAGTAAGTGTTTGTAACTCCCCAAGAAGCAGCCACCAGATGTCTACAACTTCCTGACAGATTAACTTCCTTTAAGCAAACAACACATACATTTAATTTGAAATACAGCAATTAAAAATGTTATTGAAGAGACCTCTTCCACCAAGTATGATTTCTGAGCCTTCAGAAAATGTATAAACATGCTGATAGTTTTGCACTGCTTAGAATATACCATGTTTAGCAACAGAGATGCTAAAAGGCACATTTTAATTTGTATACCTTGTTTTATAGATGTTTTTCAGAAACAATAGATCAATTTATTATAGTCTAAAATTTTGATTACATGATATGTTGATTAATAAATTGATCACATACTGTATATCAATTTGCTGAGAAGCTGTACTGATCAAGGTACTGCCATATTTTTTAAGGTGCAAGTCATATTAAATGTATTTCATAATACATATGGGGTAACCCTTCTATTTTCTTTTTCTATTTTCGTTTTCATATGTAAACCTATACATTATTTTAGGGTATAGGTTTACCAACTTTTTTATGTGTTTGGACTCTCCCTGGAATGCCATGAATAAATATGAGCCCATTAACACATTTTAAAGTTGCTGCTTTGCACACACTCTTGTCATTACTATGCAAATGAGTCTGGCCCTAGTTGGTAAACAGAAAGCCAGTAAGGAGCGGTGCGAAACAGGAGGAAATGAAATCCAGTAGTTACAGAGCTGTATACTAACAACATTAAGCATGCCTGGACTTATCTGTCGCGTTTACATTTCCAGACCCGACTGGAGAAAAACGACTCTGCCATCACGGAAGCTGTTTGCGTTCAGTCAGAGTTTTTGGCAGAAATTACTGTGTATGGCATTGGTGATTATAATGAACAGTAAGGCTAATGATGGTTTACCCGCAGGTTGATGGAAAAAAGTAACAGCATGATTATTCAGACGGTGGATGAATGTTTTAGCTTCACAGGCCTGCAGTTTTAATGCAGGTTTAACTCATATTTGCAGCTGTGTGAACGGTTGCCTTCGTCAATCACAGTAGAGTCCTTTAAAAGGGGCAAGAGATTTTAATTAGATCTTCAGGAGCGGAGGTGATAACATACTGATCGATGATATCGCTACCCATGGGCTTATCTAAGAGTGTTTCAGACGCGATCTTCTGTCACTCTGGAAGAAACTTCCACACTTCTCCCATTTTACATGTTGTGGGTTGGTTTAGGATTTGGGTTGGGTAGCTCATCAGTATGAAAACTTTCTCAGTGATTGTCAGCTGCAGCTTTATCAGCACCTTAGAGGATGTGAAGCATCACAGTGAAGCATCAGCTTTGTACTTGTGAAATGGATTTTTGCATTCCTGCGAAAGTGTGAGTGTATTTGTATGTGTCAAAGTGTGATATCCATGTGATATACAGTTGTAAATAAATTATACTCCATTTCAGTCCATCTGTGTTCCGCTGAAGATAGGTG
The DNA here is from genome assembly GCF_963993115.1 of Abramis brama. NCBI lineage: Eukaryota > Metazoa > Chordata > Actinopteri > Cypriniformes > Leuciscidae > Abramis > Abramis brama. The sequence continues at coordinate 55,637,031 of NC_139964.1, read as the reverse complement.
GTCATACAGGTTTGAAATGACATGAGGGTGAGTAAATAATAAGAGAATTTTACAGTTTTACAAATAATTAAAATTTTTGAGTGATCTCATGCATTGTACATAAAATGTGGTTCTACCACACATATATATATATTTACTTATGTTTGTATAGACACTAAAATACAGTATTGATATAGGCTACAGCGTAAATCATTCACGTAAGAACAACTTTTTAGACCTACGTTTATGAATACTGTAACACTTTATACGGGTGGGATAAAATGCATTGATTAATGTTTAAGTAATGCACAGATAATCTTGAGCTAATGTTTGACTCATGGAGAACTTGTAAGCCCGTTTATCGGTCCAAATGGGGGTTTTCACAAAGACGGGTGAAGGTCTCTGCACGTTACTGTCTTTCCTTTTATGCAACATGACAAGATTAAATGAAATACATGTTCTCATATGTATTACCTCGTTATTTCATCTGACTCTATAAATGAAAAAGGTTTTAATGATATCTGAGCATCATTAAATGTGAGCGAATGTTTGATTATTCTTTTTAACTCTTTAATTATATTTTACTCGTTCAGATTGGGAAACTGTCACTCAGAGGTCCTCACGTCTTCTGTTTAACGCGGGTCTCATGTTCACAAGCCCATCAGTTTTGGTCACCAAACAGAGGTAATTTGCTATATACCTGAGATCGGTCACATTCAGGGGTGGACAAAGTACACAACTTCCTTACTTGAGTGAAAGTACAGATACTACTGGTCAAATATTACTCCGTTACAAGTAAAAGTTGTAAAGACCGATTCTTACTTAAGTAAAAGTACAGAAGTACTCGTTTTTAAAAGTACTTAAGTATCAAAAGTAAAAAGTAAATGTCAATGCATTTTTTTATTATTGTTGCATTGTTGAATGTAATACTTACAGTACCTTATGCCTCTGAATCTACGCTTGCATACCCTCATATCAATATCACATTTATTTCTAGAACACAGTTCCAGTAGTGGGATTGAATATGAAATTGAATAAGCGCACTCAATAACGTCTACAATGGTTTCGGACACCCAAATGGCTGTTCCCTCAAATAGTGCCCTTGGCTTAGTTTTTTGGCTTTGACGTCAACCCGACTTTCATTTCCAACCAAAATCCAATGTCTGTCCGACGTCGGGTTCTGACGTAAATCTGACTTTCATTTCCAAACCAAAATCATCCCCTGACTGACGTTACTACTTTCTACTCAAGGACCTTGACAGAAACGTAGTGGAGTAAAAAGTATGATATTTGTCTTTCAAATGTAGTGAAGTTAAAGTAAAAAGTTTCCAGAAAAGATAATACTCAAGTAAAGTACAGATACTCAAAAAGTGTACTTAAGTACAGTACTCAAGTAAATGTACTTTGTTACTGTCCACCTCTGGTCACATTCATGTTTACACAATCAAAGATAATTTGGTATAGCCCACATGGAATTGCATACACTTGAATTTAACTTAACATTTACTTCAGTAGAGGGTGGCCTCTATTACAGAAATAAGTTGACCAACATTACTTCTCTTATTACTTCTAGCTTTGGATTGGCCATGCCATGGTTTCCCACATACACTTATCTAAAGTAACATTAAATTAAAACAGAGGTAAGACACACCCAGATTTAGGTTGGTCAAGCAGCACTTTTGCTGCCCTAAACGGAAATTCACTTCTTGTCTTCGCAAACCAAGCACACTTGAATTGATGCCAAATATTAGTCGTCACTAATCTGACGCAAAACTTGCGGTAACATACGAATCCGTTTCATCTACTTGGGAAAACAATTTCAGAGTCTGTCGGAATAAAATCAAATGTAACAATTTATTATGTCAGGTAAATGTATCATGCCAATTTCATAATCAGTTCAAAGATAATAAATACAAAACATCAAATGCTCTGGAATAAAGAGAGAAGATGCAAACCTGACATTATAAAATACATGATGCGGATTGCCTGCACACACTCTGCATCACGGACTAATTTGAGTTACAAATCGCCCCAAGCCTTCTTCAGCATCTCCCTAAATACTAGTTCACAGTGGGAATTTGCATTAATCACCATCCCAGACTTACTGGGGACAGTAGTTGATTTACATGGGGGCACACCCACAGCAGTTAACAAGATATCTCTAAACTCTCCACACCTTATTACCTTTTTGGTTTACTTTTGTGGGAATGAGACCTTTGTACCAGTCGCACTGAGACATTTCAAATGATACCAAACATGTATAATACTGTATGATAATTATTCACATTAAACCATATAGATTCTTGGGTGAATTTTGGGTGATCTCAGCATGAGAGAGAAGGAATGGGGGAAGAGGGAAATATATGTAGATTAGGATGATTCTGAGGTGAGACTCGAATGGTGCACAAGAGTGAGTTCAAATGTTAATTTCCTTTGTTCTCTCAGAGAGTTGCCCTCTCTTCCAGTTCTTCCAGTCTTACAAACTAAACCATTCAATCATTAATTAATCTGTGAATATTTAATTAATGGAAATGATCAATTAATTATATTGTGTTTATGATCAATCAGATGTATGTTTTCAATTGCATTCATTAATTTGAAATTCTAACATTTCATTCTGTTATATGATTTCTGGTAGCAACAAGTTTCAAAGGATTACATAACGTTAAACAAGACTACATCTTCAAATAAAAGTAAATAACATTTCTGTTATCATTTAACTAATACTTATAATGATATATTTTATTTTGTTTGCTGTGGGACATAAAACAAGTTTTCTCAATATATTATGGCTCAAAAAGTGATGTGTCCTGTAATCCAAAACTTCAGAATCTATATTTTGCTTTTTTTGAGGAACAGACCAAAATTCAAGTCCTTATTCACCGATCTTCATCTCCATTCTCAGTAGCAACTATAATCATCAAATCCAGCATTTGTTACAAATTCAAAATTGCCACCTCAAGACGCTTTACGACACATTTTTTTTTATCTCAGACTGCTATGCCACCGGTACAAATGTACACCTTAGTACCTGAAAATATTATGTACAAAAACCTAGTTATAACAATGAAATTAATTCCTTGTTACAATTATAATAACTTCAGTACAACAGCATTCTTGCTTGTGTAAAAAAAGTACATGTTATTCAACGTCTCCTCATGTTTTCCAGTTGGAAAGGTGACTTTTCCTGCTGCTATGATCCTTTAATGCAATATTTTCTGTCCTGCTGTGCCGCCTTCATTCTCCTGAGCTTACTGACCCACTGAGGTCACACTGATGAACCATCTGGGTCTGAAACACACACACACACACACACACACACACACACACACACACACACACACACACACACACACACACACACACACACACACGCACACACACACACACGCACACACACACACACACACGCACACACGCACACACTCAAGGGGTATTAAGGAGAAATACTCATGCCATTGACTCCTGCAGTCACCCGTGCTCTGCTGATCTCGGCACAGAGGAGCTACTTTTCTGTTCACTACCGTTTCTTTTCCTGAGCAAAGGAGGCTATTAGTTTTGGATGTGGACTCAATTCAAGCTGACAGGCCATGAACAGTACTTTTTCTTACACTTCTCTACTGGTTGCTGAGATATAGGCTTCTAACAAATGCGATTGTACGTCTCTTTCCTCACTGCTCATACTCGCCCCCTTCCTCTCACCTTCCCTCGCAGGAAGTTATTTACTTGGTAACACTTTATTTTGATGGTCCCTTATGAACATTCTGTTGAATATAAGTAACTTTGCAACTACATGTCAATTAACTCTCATTAGAGTATTAGTAGAATGTCTGCTTAATATCTGCTAACACTTTATTGTGATGGTCCTCCAACAGACACTCTACTGACTATAAGTAACTTTGCAACTACATGTCAACTTATTCTTACCCTAACCATACCAGTCTACTAATGCTCTACTAACACTCTAATGAGAGTTAGTAGACATGTAGGTACAATGTTACTTATAGACAACAGAATGTGTTAAAGGGACCATCAAAATAAAGTGAAACCGCCTTACTTCCACTGGAAAAAATAGTCCCTGACCGTGAACAGCAACAGAAGTTACATAATTTCGCCATTAGATTGCGGCAAAGACTGTCTTTATTAGTGAGTCAGTCAGTAGAGAAGACTTTTATATTGAAAGCAGTGTTGTGTACTCGAGACTCGGTCTCGGTCTCGAGACCATATTTTAATGGTATTTTGTATAATGGCATTTTGACTCGGAATTGACTCATACTCGAACATATTAGGACTCGGACTTATTCCCGAGTCCACTGGAGTCCCATTCAAAATATTTCATGATTGTTACTGTATGTTAATATTTCGATAAATTGTTGTTGGATTGAAACGTCCAATGATTGCTGACTTTCTTGTGCGCAACTGCGCATGACTTGAGACTAACGTTCGCGCCACGCAAATGCAGCAGGAGCCTGGTCAGATGTGATGTGGAGCCTCTAGCTCAACTATGTATTGAAAATGTCTGCCTTATCATCCATAATTCAGTTTGCATATAAGAGCCACACAGAATTCGTGTGCAGTAGGACGCGCGAATGAGTCGAATTCGCGTCCACCGCGCTAAACGCCCCAGACACGCATAAACGCGTCTTTACATAGCCGCGTTTCCACTGTCGGGCCAGTGCGAGCCAGGGCTTTAAACGGGCCGTGCCGGGCTAATAGCCTCGGGCCAATAGCACCGGGCCTGCGTTTCCACTGTCGGGCCAGAAGCTCTACAGCGCTTCACTAAAACACGCCCGTAACACGCCTCTCTGGAACAACGTCACACTAACCCATTATTTCACCAACAAATGGAAGTTTTATCATAAAACTAATCAGAAATCACTGGAAACAGCGTTGAAAACAAACACGATAAAAGTGGCCATTTGCTGGAATTTTTTTGTTTTGTTTACTTGAATATTTAAAACCCAAGCATCAATGTTTTACCACAGGTTTACAATAAAAAGTGATACATTGATCATAATGAATTAATTTATGTCAAAATTGCACATTAGTCACTCAGAAATAAATTACCGTTAGGTCTATTTCACAAAAGAAAGAGGACACACTTACTTTTTCAGTCGCGTCTGTTTCTTTATCTGGTAGTTACAGGACACATAGATACATCACATTTAGAAAGAATGATAATTTCTACAAATATATGCCATAAGACCTGAGGAGCTTTAGCACTCTCTCGACTCCCATACAGATATTTTCAGCCAGAGAAACAGAGGAAGCTCCCGAAAAAAAAGTTACTTTATTTTGTGATAGTCCGGTTTAAAGAGACGAGACGTAGGCTATACTGACAGATAAAATAAAAACATGACTGTGATAGCCTTTAAGATTGGTCTGATTTCTTCAAGCGTTCACTATGTTTTTTTTTACTATGCGTATCTTCAAGCGTTTACTATGGTAACGGTTCAAACATGATTCAAACATGAACGCGAGTTAAATTATTTTAAAAGTCTTTAATGCTAACAGAATCATCTGGCGCTGCCGTCTCCCGACTCAGGTGAACTCCGCCTCTGTTCGTAACCACTCCTCTAGCCCGAGCTGGCCCGCTTTGGCCCAAGGTATTCGACGGGCCAGAAATCCTGGCCGTTGGCCCCGAGTAAGCCCCGATCAAGCCCCGGAAGTGACAGTGGAAACGCGACTGGCCCTGGCACGCTCTAGCACGGCCCGGCCCTGGCCCGACAGTGGAAACGCGGCTATTGACTTAACATTGAAATCACTCGCGCCTGACGCGCTATTCGCGTCCGGTGTGAACGCACCATCATTGAAAGGGACTACTTTTTTTGTCCAATTGACATCCGCCTGTGGTGATCCCGCTTTCCAGAAAGTCACATGCTATATTCGTCTCAACTGTGTTATTTTAATATTTACAACGTAGGACAAAAGTGTCACAGAGAAAAACAAATCTCGTTTAATTAAATAATAAAATTAATACAGATACGATGATTACTCATGTGCATGTGCCCTCCATAACTAAAACGTTAATCAGATTGAGTTATAATGTTGTTTATGGATTTTTCACAGTTCTATTGGATCATGGTCTTATTATCTTATACACTGGTTTACTACAGTAAAAAGGTTTTCGACTAGTGTGTAGATTTTATTCTTACCCTGCATCAAAATGCAACATGCAGTGAGATGAAACAAGCATTAAATGATCCGCTGCTGAACACAGAAATCTTAACACTAAACATTTACAATAGGCAGGACCATACTAATATAGCCTACTTATTACATGGCTTGATTGAATTCCAATGTAGAATGCGGTCTGTTATTTCTTGATATTTCTTGATAATAGTCCGCTGCGAAGTATAATAACACACCGTTGCCATGAAAAACTGAGCGTTGCTATGGACGCAGTTGGAAACAATATAATAGTTTTTAAATCAATAAGCTCCTTTTTAAATCAATATTTTGTGTCAAATTATTGATTTATTTGGTAGGTAGCCATGTAATAAGCGGGATAATGTAGAGCGAGGCGGTTGTTATAGTGAATACAAGCCCTTCAGGCTGATTCAAGTCCCGATCACGATCAGCCTGTCGGGGTTGTATTTGCTATAACAACCGCCTCGCTATACATTATCCCTTACATATTTCTCTCTATTATTTGTATTGTAATGTGGACAAGAGCACTTACTGATTGTAATAATTGTAAGTAATAATTGTAATAAAATTACCTTTACACCACCTACTATGTGGCCTTTTTACCATTACAGTGTACATGATTCCATGGTATATTTGATTTACTGTTTGAGTATGGTGCCAATTTTATTGTTACCACCAAATATTTTACATATTCTTGAAGATATCTTTAGGTCTGGTTTTTTAGACCCAACCTTAGGTTATCCAACCTCTCTGGTCTTGGTCTCGACTCGACTCGGACTCGACTCTCTCTGGTCTCGGTCTCGACTCGGACTCGACTCTCTTTGGTCTCGGTCTCGACTCGGACTCGACCCTCTCTGGTCTCGGTCTCGACTCGGACTCGAGTGAGCTGGTCTCGACTACAACACTGATTGAAAGGACTGAAACTTGTGAACACGGAGAAGCAAGACGCAACTGACAAATGACTAGCGTGTCAGGGCACGGGAAAACACCTTAAAAGGACAAGATATCATCTTAAGATATAAGATATTTTATTTTACAGATTTTTTAGGACGAATATAGAACTGACCTGAAGGAAAATGCTATATCTACTGTAAATGCAGGTGCACTCGCTTACTCGATCTCTTACAATACTCTACTCTATAAGCTTCAATGAACAATATCAGTGAGAACATATGTTTAGGTTGTTAAGAGTGGTTGCTATAGGTATTGTGTAGGGATACATAGAACCATAGCTGTGTTTTATCGTGAATAAAACACAGCTATTGACCAATCAGAATTAAGGTCTGAAACTAACCATTTTATAAATTTTAATAAATTATGATTAACGATTAATGAAATTATTTGCATATACTAAATCAATCATTTTTGAGAAATCCCAAAATGAAGATAATTAGAGGTGTGAATATTAGTTTGGACTTTGGTTTAATTATGAATACTTATGATTGCGATTATGATTACTTATTTTTGTGATGCATGAGATCTGTAATTAAATCAGATTTGAATCATGAAACCAGTTATTTTGGAATCAATTATTATTATTTTCCAAAATATGCTGAACTGTTACTCGAGAGACAATTTGTACTACAGATAAGCTTTACATTCACAGTCTCACTGTTACGGTGTGTTCACACGGGGCGTCAGCGTCAACGCTTCCCATTGACTTTGAATGGGTGACGTCAAGCGTTGCCGAAAAGAATTGTGGATCCGTCGGCGGCGCTTCACTGGCGTTGCTCGCGGCAGAAGTTGAGAATTTTTTAACTTCTGCCGCGAGCAATGCCAGTGAAGCGCCGCAGACGGAAGCGTCAGCCAATCAGGATCGCTCTATGCAAATACAGTAGCCAGGCGGCAGCCAATCACGTTCATCACGTTCATCCTGTTCAAGAGCAATGACAATGAAGCTTGTTGTTGAGTTCCTGTCTAATTTCATTGGCTGACGCTGCTATGACCATGGCGTCAGTGCCAAACTTCAGCCACGCCTTCCGTCAAGCGTTGACGCTGACGCCCCGTGTGAACACACCGTTACAGGTCTGCCAGGTTCCTGCACTACATTTCCCATCACTCTCCTCTGTTCCCACCTGCACGTCATTCCTGATAACACACACCTGCACCTCATCATCACAGTCATCACTCCTACTAAAGTACAAATTAACTACTTAAGAATCTCATTCCATAAAACACTCACATAATTTTGCATAATTTTAAACATAAACAAAATTTATGTACATTATTTATACAATAGACTTTTAGATAATTTAATAGACATTACAAATAGTGCTTTTACATGTCAAATATTGTTTTATTTCCATATCAATGAACAGAAGCCTGTCACTGGCCTCCAGTCCATTTTACAATCAAGTTTAATTCTTTAATTACTCAGATTCAATTTTTAATTTGTAGTGTTATAGATTTTGAGCAAATCTACCCAACAACAAAACACAGGATTCACAGGGATCACATTAACAAATCATTGAATGTGCTACAATGTATAGATGAACCTAGACTGATTCACACCTGCTGTAAAACAGATGATGAGGAAATCATGACACAGAGGAAGAAGAGGAGATGAAAGGGGCTATTCTGTCAACCTTTATCAAACAGTGTAACTCTCTAAGTGGATTAGAGAGCCCTAAATTCCATGGGTTACCATGTTAGATAAATATGGGATGCTCATGGGTGGTCCTGAGATAGCTGGGAGTCTTTCATGTGTGTTTACAATATCGTCTACAGCTTAAGCTCAACCAAACAGGCACTTCGGCTTCATTTGAAGGGACTTAAAGTTAGTTCTCAGGTTGTTGAGAACATCAAAGCCCAAAGTAATACATCACTAAAACACTTAGTTTGTTCCCTGGATTCATAATTCATATTTTCAAAGAACATGGGGAATTCCAGATTTTAAACTATGAGAATTTAGTGTAATTGAGTGTAATTTTGCAGTTTCAAGCTATATAGTGAGTTAAAAATCTCCAAACCTCTAAATTAATCTCCATAAAAGCACCACCATTACTGCCATACATATACATATAAAAATAGTTAGATTTGTCAAAATACATCTAGACTCTTGTTCTGTTCATTGCACTCTTTTTAGCCTATTAAAAGCAAGAACATGTCTTAGCAAAGAAACTCATCTGATTGGGGTCAAGTGAACCAAAAAGTAGCCTTACTAGAACACTGTTTTAGTCATTCAGACAATCACCCTGACTAGTCGATCACAAAAATATGTACTTTTGACATATTTGGATAGATGGTTATGAGCTATTCTGCAGTGCATAATGAGTCTCGTGGGCTAATGTGGGGTCTGATGTCTGTGGAAAGACTGAAAAGCGTACATTTTTATGCAGTTTTGAGAAAAATAGAGCAGAACGAATTTCAACTAATATTATAATACAGAAGTCGCATCATTAGACGTAATAAGAGTTTGAGGATTTGCAGTGTTGACATTTTTTTTCCAAATTTAATCTTGTCCTAATCCTCACTAAAGCATGGTTGTGTTTCATGCCTGCTGGCATGTTGTTTCCAATGCTATGACTTGTGTAGCCAGTGAAATGGTAATCCTGCTGTCTTTTTTTCTCTCTTTCTGTCAAGCACTCTCGAGAAGCCCTCAATAATAACAGACGGGCCAGGCTGTTCCTCATCCCAATGAAGGAGCATCTTCAGCCCTCTTCTTGCGCACAAATCCCCCCGGAACAAACCACCACTCTTGGGTATTAATCAACTGACCCTTTACAGATACCACACGTCCTCACCCAAGCTCTCTTTGTGTGGGAGTTCATTCCAGCACTGCCATTGCTGCCTGTAAGGGCGCTACAGCTATGAATAATGGGCCTCAAGAACATAATGCTGATTTATGCAAATAGCAGGTGAGGAGATCCATTTCCTTGCATAATGTTCCCTGAATAATATAGAACATGATATAGCCTGCAGTGGAAGTGTCCATTTTCTCATAACATGTTGCACTACAAATTCCATCTTTCAACCTTTTTATAGTACATGCACTAAAATAAGACCAGCACTGAACTGCATGCTTTCCATTTCAAATTGTGACATATTCCAGCGCTCTTCAACTTCTTTCTTTTGACATTATTCAACTGAAAATATTGATTGTGGCTATGATTTTTCAGAGTCATTTTCGAAATCTTAGCACATCTATCTATCTATCTATCTATCTGTCTGTCTGTCTGTCTGTCTGTCTGTCTGTCAGTCAGTCAGTCAGTCAGTCAGTCAGTCAGTCAGTCAGTCAGTCAGTCAGTCAGTCAGTCAGTCAGTCAGTCAGTCAGTCAGTCAGTCAGTCAGTCAGTCAGTCAGTCAGTCTGTCTGTCTGTCTGTCTGTCTGTCATCTATATTTATTTATTTATTGAACCTATAAAAATCATGTAACTTTATTCATTTGTACTATGTGCAGGAAAATTTGCCTCCTAAAAAGCGTAATGTTTGCAAATTAATCTTTGATTCATGGGATAATACGATTTTTTTAGTGCTATTTTCAAAAATAAATCTTTTTTTATAAAAACATGTTTGCAATTTGTGAAATTTGGTACATGTAATGGAAAAACAAAACAAAAAACTGGTCATAACACCCTATAACATACTTTAATTTATTTGGGCCTTTTCTAGGAGTCAATGGGACTTGGAGATAAAATACTGTAGGCCTATGTTTTGCGGGTGAGTAATTGGGTCAGTGTGTATTTGAGTCTGGTTTCTGACCCTACCCTCCTGTCTAAAGTCTCCTCACTCGGTTCCACAAGTCTGCTTGACTGCTCTAGACGCACACAAACACACACACACACACACACACACACACACACACACACACACACACACACACACAAACACATACACACGCACACTAAACACAGCACTTCAACCAGATCTTACAATTTGAGTGTATGTGGACAGTGACGACTTAGTAATGAAAGAAAGATTTGTATATCTGAGTGAAAATGCAAACATTTAAGACAGCACATCTATATTCTTAATGTGCACGTACCTTTCCTCTATGGCTCTTTACAATCTCATCTATACAATTTCTGCACACATCTCGGCTGAATGACACTTGACCTTTGCTCAGATTATATGACCAGTAAGGCTAGTCTGCAATCATTGAATTCTCTTCCAAGAACATATGACAATGATTGGCTAAGGCAAGCATCACCATTACTGGGGTTTTTTCACAACTTGCACCCTGTGTGCTGTGGACATGAATGATACCTCAAAAGTGTGGCTAGTAGGAGAGGTGTGCTATTAAACCTAACCCTGGCAGATGACAAGCTAAAAAATTACATTGGAGGAACCTGAGCCAAACCTAGAGACCAGAATATCATACAGACTTGACAGTGGGCTCTTTTGCAGTAAGCAAACACTTAACAACTGCATAGCAATGCAATAACAGGCACTCAGCACACATTAGCAACCACATAACAACGCTCCGGCAACAATCCAGAACACCCTAGCAGCACAGTGGCAAGTTCTGCATGGGTAAGCACCACTAAAATTTTCCTCAGAAAATGTCAGGAAGTTTAGTTTTACTGTTCCATGTGCTCTATTTAGGCCATTTAATGTAAACTCCTGGAATTATTTGTAATGTTACATAAATTGCATTATGTCCTTTTAAAATCTCCCTTGATTCTATAGATGTATTGCTTAACTTAAAATATAGTAATAATGTGTAGAAAAGAGACTCCCAAAAGAGCTTGCTACACTTGACCAGTAAAGTCTTCACAGTGAAATGGCCTGACAGCTACAGAATAAAAGGAGGTAATGATACCACTTTAGCCAGCCCCTGGTACCACTTAGAGAGGTCTGTGAATAATGGACATTGCTGTCATGACAACTCTCTGAGAGTTTGGCATGGTAATGAGCACGACAATGTTAATGTATTTGGCCTTGGCGGAATAGATCTGCTACGCTGCTGCTGCTTTTATTGCTGCTGCTGTTGATTATAGTTTCTGCTGCTGCAGAGAAAGTACGGATCTTGCCACTGCCAATACACACAACATGCTGCTATGAGCAAGCAAGACATGCTTCTGCACAAGCATACATGAATAACCTCCTAGCAGATCTATACAGGTGGAGCTGGGGAAGATGGAGTGTTTCTGAAAGCATGGCGCAAACTGCTACAGCAAATAATCCGCAGGAATTTGAATGTTGAGCAGCAAGTTCATTGGCTACTAATACAATGAGCTGCGCCCCATAGAGAATGATTGCAGATTGGGTTAAAGGGCACCTATTATGCAAAATTCACTTTTACATGGTGTTTGAACATAAATGTGTGTTGGCAGTGTGTGAGCAAAACCACCCTAGAATGATAAAAATCCACCCAGTAGTTTTTTTACTATCTCAATAAATCACAAGCACTGTCTCAGAACCATAGACTGTAAAAAATATGGACAAAGCGTCTGTGACGTCACCCATAGACTTTCTGAAGAACGGTTTTGAAGCCGTTTATGGGGGGTATGGGCGGCACCATCTTGGAAAATCCTAACCCTGCCCACCTTCTGACGCAGCGCACGTCACTCACCTCGCTCTGCTACTCCAGTTATCTCTGTGTATATTTTAGGCACCGAAATATGTTATAAAACACCATACTAACTCTTCATTTTCATTTAAAGAAATCTTAAACATTATAGCCACACAAATGTGGTTCAGGCAACGTGTATTGATTATATTCACTGCACATAACGTTTGCCTATTTATAAAAAACGAAATATAAAACACAAACCTGCCTCTTTTCGTTTTAAATATAATATAAAAATATTAAACATTTTAATATGGTCCAGGCAATATGTGCATTTGTACTAAACAACAGATTTTGCAGTAAACAACTTTACAGATCATCTTCGTTGTATTAAAATTTAAAATGACAAAACTCAAACCTGTCTCTTTTTGTTAAATTTCACTTTTATCAATATTAGCCATTATACAAGTATAAGTAAAAGGTACAAGAAGCTATACAAATAAAGCAAACAATTCAGTCAAAAATACAAAGTCAGCGCTCGTCTAACCATACAACGGTAAAGTTAAATAGCTTATAAAGTTATGAAACTTACCCTCAGCCAAAACGATTGCCAAGGGAACAAATAATAGATTCACGAGACCAAAAATCGCCCGTTAGATATACACAAAGACGAATTATATCTCATGTTTAACCACTACAGAGACGCCAGAGTCAGCGGCAAATGTCAGAACGACTAGCCGAGGAAAGGCTGTTCCAGGCGGGGTACATGAACGCCGAGCGCCCGGTCATCGCTGGATCAACTGGATAAAATTTTCATAAATCTTTAAATAAACCACAGATTTGAGATTTAAACAACTACATTCTTGCCTGAAAAACTCTTAAAACCACATTTCATGATACAGAAACAGTAGTATTATATTTCAACTGTGTTAAAAAATGGCGCTTCTTATGTTGTCATTCTCCTTGGCGCAGCCTAAGCTGTCAATCAAGCTGTCAATCAAAGTTAACCACGCCCTTATTTGTCATACATTTTATATCTAAATACGATCTAAACTAACGAGTTAGAAAAAAATTCACCCCCCTCACAGTTGTCAGGCACTCGGAAGCTATCAAAAAATACAATAAAAGTCCATGGGACCAACCTGTAAAAACATGAATTTATGCTGTGAAAATGGACATTTTAACATGGGGGCTATGGCCATTTGCTCCCTTTTTGGACCTCCCTCTAGCGGATTTTCGATGTATTGCAGTTTTTCGCACTTCCGGGTAGGCTTCATTTTTCAGATTAGAATGTTGCCGCTTGCTCAGAACGAGCTGTTCTAAGATTGCTCTCACTGTGACGTAGAATTGCGCTAAGCCCCACCGACGTGGTTTGATTGACAATCTGGTTTTGGCATAGACCCCGCCCTCGGTGATCTGTACACCATCCTCCATTGTTTCAATGACAGCCGGTAATGTCTCCTAAGAAATGTAGGTGTTCTGTTGTGGGATGTAAGAATGGACAGAGTAGTCTTCACTGACATCAGAGCCACTGAAAACGCAGCGGATGGATTTTATTTATGAAGAAAAGGCACTTCCTAAATACGTTTATGTTTGCGCGAATCATTTTCTGACTGACTGTTTAGTGAACGAGGGTCAAAGTTAATCCTCAAGTGTGGATCGTTGCCTACTGTTCGCGATCCAACGTCACCTCCAGAAGAAGTAAGTTATGATTTTTGAGCAAATAGTCACAATCTGTCAGCCAGTTCAAAAACAAATGCGTCTAAAGCTATTTATTGTCGTCGTCATAGGATGTCTCAACAAACAATGTCAGACAGTTTTATGTCACATATTATTTTTTTGCAGCAATTACAAATGTAAATAAATTAATACCTCTTTCTCCATAGACAGTATATAAACCTCTATCTCCCTGCAGCTTAACGTTATATGTTTTCTGGTTCTGTAGCCATCTTCTCACATTTGCCACATAAGCACCTGTATGACAAGTAATGTCAACATGACGCAACAGCACCCCTGGCATAAATATAATTTCGTTTGTACTTAAAAAAAAAAAAAAAAAAAAAAATCGTTTGTACTTAGCAAACGTTATCACAGTATTTGTGTGTGTGTAGTTTCAAAAAATTGCGCGAACGTTATCACAATTCGTCAGAGATGGGAAGTAAGGAAGTACAAATACTTCGTTACTGTAGGCCTACTCAAGTAGATTTTTCAGATATTTTTTACTTTACTATTTATTTTTGTGCCGACTTTTTACTTTTACTCCTTAACGTTACATTTTAACATGAATATCGGTACTTTCTACTCCTTACATTTTAAAAAAAATGGCTCGTTACTTTAGTTTCAAATAATTTCAGTGGAGTCGTTATTATTTTTGCGTCATCAACCCTTCACAGAGTATGATTGACAGGCGATGTGACCAATCATAATCCGCCATTTTGTCCGACAAAGCAGTCAGGAGAGTGATGCTGCGTTCTATTATTTATCCGTGTTGGAGTTCCGACTAGGAAGACAGACGTTGCTTAGCAACACGCACCAACACGCCCCCTTTCCTCGGATTTTGCCGCTCGGAAGTTTGGACAACCGTGAGGACACCGAGCAAGAATTCCGATACGGAATCCAAGATGGCTGCGCCCTGTGTGACTTGTTTTCATTGTTTTTGTACCGCTTTGGTTGTTTAAATGACGTTGTTTAAATTTTAATCACTCGTCGTATTACTGCAATACCTTACTGCGTCCGTATCACTGCCTGTGGGTATGGGAATCGGTCTTGTTGTGAGTGCAATATTGAATGAAGCCTTGTTTCAAACGGGTGTTACTAACGTGGCTAGCGTTGCTAACAGAAGGTAAACTAGTTACTAGGTGAAGCACATACTTATTTTGGAGCGCCTGGTACTCGGCCAGTGCTACCATAGCAACAGCTTTCCGGGTGGCGTCCATGTTTTTCTCCGACTCGGACGCGCAAAACATACCAGAACGCTTGAAGTGTGGAAGTGACGTCATATCCGAGGTCCGAGTCGGTTCGTTGACAATAATAGAACGCACCATTAGTACAGTAGATTAACATTGGAGGATTTAAACTTGAAAAACGAAGTGCACCGACATCTTTTCACTTAAAAACATCATTCCTCCTTATGTTCATTCATGTTTATTTGATGCTATAAATTAACTAGAAGGAAGAGATGATCGGTTCACGAGCAGCTTTAACTGATGCTCTACATCGATCTGTCACGACACATTAAAGAGACACAAAACGGTATTTATTGTTTACATTTCTTTAAAAAATTACCAAATTTGAAAGGTGAGTCTTTGTTTCATATAAAAAAATAGCCTGGTCTGTCCTGTCTGTCAGCCCCTTGTCAGTGTCCTCTCTGCTCCCTCTCTGCTCCGCGATGTGTGTTTGAGAACCATAGACTGTAAAAAATAAGAGAACATGGTGTGGCGTAAGAGCGGCGTCGCTTGTCGGACATAGCAACAGTAACTAAAGGGAATGGTTTGGGACTGTCTTTGCGAACGGTCAAATGAATGGGATATGGGAATATACGTTGCACACTTGATCCACCACTACAAGACGACTCGACAGATTCGGCGGCATTCATTCGCGGAAAAATCATTACATAGCCTACTACATGTAGATTCCTTTAAATGTTAAGGGGAAGATTAAAAAAAGAGAAACTGGGTCTGTGAATTCTCACAGAATCACAATTTAATTGAATTCATATATATTGCTACTCAGTCAGAATCTCATTAACCTGGATGAATCTCTGTCACAATAATCATATGTGACCCTGCACCACAAAACCAGTCACAAGTCGCATTTGTGGCAATAGCCAACAATACATTGTATGGGTCAAAATTATAATTTTTTCTTTTATGCCACAAATCATTAGGATATTAAGTAAAGATCATGTTCCATGAAGATATTTTGTAAATTTCCTATTGTAAATATATAAAACATTTATTTTTGTGAGTGAATGCAGCACAATCACGAACATAAATGGACAACTTTAAGGGTGATTTTCTCAATGTTTCAATTTTTTTGGACCCTCAGATTCCAGATTTTCAAATAGTTGTATCTTGACCAAACATTGTCCTATCCCAACAAACCACACATCAATGGAAAGCTTATTTATTCAGCTTTCATATGATGTATACATCTCAATTTCAAAAACTTTACCCATGTGACTGGTTTTGTGATCCAGAGTCACATATAGGCTATGTGATGTTTTAGGCCTATTGGCAGACATCCATTTAAAATGTAACGTTAGGCAATGGCATATAAAGAACCTTTTTTCCATATACACTTAAGTTTCTCAGCTTGCACTCTAGTAACATTTGTGTGGTCCAGGTAGCTTTGCATAAAAAAATGGTTATCATTCGCAAGGCTACAAGCCTGTACTTTGTTACTTTTACTTGAGTAAAGAAGTTAAATCAGTACTTCTACTTTTACCAGAGTATTTTTTAACACAAGTATCTGTACTTCTACTTGAGTACGAGAAGTGAGTACTTTTGCCATCTCTGCAATTCGTGTGTGTGTGTGTGTGTGTGTGTGTGTTGCACATCCATAATTGCAAAGGGGACGCGATTAAAACTCTATAAATACATAAATGTATCAAATAACCATTCCGAGACGTCCTGGTCCATTCTCATTCGTGTTTATTCTGCCAAAGTCTCTTCATCATCTGGGTCCAGCAGGGCGGGGATATGCAGCTAATTTACATTTAAGGTGGTACACACCAAAACAGCTCTTTTTAAAACAGGCCCCAAAAATGACATTTTCAAATGGTTATAATAAATTAACTGTGGGGTATTTTGTGCTGAAACTTCACAAATACATTCTGGGGACACCCAAGACCAATATTACATCTTAAAAAAGGGGCATAATAGGTGCCCTTTAAGGATTTATGAGCCTGCGCCATTTAGCGGTTCATGACGTAACTTTGTATGTATACAAAATCATACTAAATTTAGTAAAAGCACACATAAACCTGCACTCAGGGTTTATTTCCTGATCTCTTGCTTTATTATCAATGCCCCTTTTCCATATTTTTTTTCTCTTTTGCCATTTATTTACACACACGTGCACGCACGCACGCACACACACACACTCTCTCTCTTTCTCTCATCTCTCACAGGGATGTCTTGTTAGCTGGCAACTCCTGAATTATTACTGTAGGTCAGTCTATAAACAGCTTTAAAATGTCTCTAATCTGTTCTCTCTCCATGTGTATGTGTGTGTATATCCCTGTTCTTAACAACAGGGAGACTGAGGGGAGTGCTCATGTGCCTTTACACCTACACAAGTAAGCAACAAAACTAAGCCCTGTGGCACCAAAAGTTTTTCTACATAACCAAGCCCAACCTCTGCTCATAGTGTCCAAGTCACAGAAATGCATTTATGGACAGGGCCGGACTGTGGCATAGGCAACATAGGCAGTTACCTAGGACATAAAATGTGCCAAGAGGCAGACCCAGTTTCACGGTGGTGCTAGTGGGTGAAAGAAATTAAAGCAAGAGCACCCTTAGTTGAAACTGTAATAATAATAATAATATAATAATAATAATATTGGCAAAACTGATTTGACAAATGCTCCAGCGCGTATTTGTGTTTGAGCACTGCAGAGTGCCAAAGGGTTTCTACTTAAAACGTGTTTTTGCAGCGTTGAGCAATGAAGCCTGTAACAGCCTTTAGAGCAGTTACTTTGGTTTTGAGCTGTGGTACCTCTACCATGCTCTAGGGGGCTCTCCAGTCTACTTTTCCTCTGAATAAAAGACAGGGAGAAGAAGAGTAAGGGTATGTTTGGTTAAAGAGAAGCATGGCCTCCTTCTGTTAACCTTATGTGTAGTCCGGATTGAGAAACTGTGGTTTTAAGCTCATCCAAGACTTTTCGTATATGCCACCACAAAGTTAGAATGAAGATTCCTCCATTCCAATGCTGTAATATTCCTGGTGGGGATTCTGCTTAATCATGCCAATAGCATCATTGGATTTATTGAATCAGACTGAGAACTGGAGGTTTGAGTCGAACAAGGACATCATTTTGCAACGTACCCTAAACTGAAGCTTGGTTTGACGGAAGCTAAGATATGAGATGAACTACTGAACTGTTTGCTCCTTCTTTGTTTGACAAACCTCTATCTTCATCTGTACTTTGCATAAAGACCTGTCAAAGAAAGACATTCTATGGACAATGATCAGATAAGCTCAGTTCTTGCATATCTTCAATTGTTGATTCACTGTTTTGGTAGTCTTGTGTGACTTAATTGATATAAACACTTTTGCAATTACATGGGCATTTGTACTTGGTTTGTTTGTTTCTGAGTCTGGTTAAATCTATAATAGTCAATGAAGTCCTCCCTTATAAATTTATTAGTGATGCGCCCTTCTGAGTGTTCTCTGAAGGACGGTTACAAGCCAATCACAGACATGTTTGTTGATTACTTGAACGCAATGACCAATCAGAGGTCTTTAAGTAGGACAGAATGCACTCACCACTCAAAACGCTGAAGTTTTTGTTCAGTGCTGACTCTGCATGCTTGTGAATCCTCTCATTAATACAAACAAAGTGTAGACACGATGTAAATAAGAGATTCATTGTGCAGTGTAGACGGCTTCATTGATTATAACTGTACTGAGAACCAATTAGACAGAGATCACTCCTTCAAACTGTGAAAAGAGACAAATTCCAAATCAACAACCAGGGCCATATAAATCAGAATATCCTGTCAGGTGTCTGATTTCCAAGATAGAGACTTAAAACAGCCCTTTTTTAAGACCTCCGAGTGTGTTGTGTGTCGAGCCTTCTTAGTGTTTTAAAAATAGCGATTTTGATGCTATCATAGAAGTGCCCCATGCACTCCCATTCAAAAGGCATTTTGACCTAAAACGAAAATACGGTCAATCTTATTATGCTTTTACACGAAAGTTTGACTTGGGTAGATTAACAAAAAGGTTCAATTTTGTCGAGAGTTATCCTTTAATATCCTAATGATATTTGGCATAAAAGAAAAATCAATAATTTTGACCCGTACAATGTATTGTCGGCTATTGCCACAAATATACCCGTGCGACTTGAGACTTTTTGTGATCCAGGGTCACATATAAGTTCAGTGCATAATTCTACATACTGTCTGTAACTCACACGTTTGACTATCATGTTGTAATCACTCATTGTTTATGTCCTTTTTAGTATTTATTAATGGTTCATAAGGAACATGGTGTCACATTCAAGTTAGTTTGGACTCGTTATGTTTTGTCATCACCTGCCTACGTCACTAATTTTTTGTCAGGGACACTAATCATGTTCAGCTGTGCACTCATCAGTCACCATCATTAACACCTGTATATATATTCAGTTCTGTTTCATTTCAGTGTCCGGTATTGTCTAAGTTAAGTGTGTGTTGCTATCCGTTTGTCTTCCTGTTAGATCGTATATGTCTTCCTCATCTGTCTGCCAGCAACCACCCGTGACACATGGAGTGTTTTTAAATATCGGCGTGAATGATTTCTCATTTCTTCAATTATGGTATGAATCAAATCCGTGTAAAATGTATTGTAGGGGAGAGCGGGGCACAACCTAACGCGGGGCTAGTAGTAACACCCTTGTTTTAAATACTTACACACATGCTAGCATGATGAAACTTAGTGTATTTACTAGTTGCCATATCAACACTATATAGAGAAAAAATTGCGCCAAAATTTAGAAGTCTTTGGAAGATATCACTGAACATTTATAGCAAAAGTCAATTTCTTATGTTAATTTTTCATTTCTATTTTTGGAGTTTATTTAAAATTAGACATCTGATATTATTTTAATCTCCAATATGTTATTTAACAGTTGATATGGTTCTTTAAAGGGATAGTTCGCCCAAAAATGATATTTAAGCCATGATTTACTCACCCTCAAGCCGTTCGAGATACATATGCCAATCTTTTTTCAGACGAACACATTTTCAGTTATTTTAGAAAATGTCTTAGATCTTTCAGTGGTTATAATGTGAAGCAATGGGGTCCAGCTGCTTCAAGTCCGAAAATGTACATGCATCCTTCACAAAAGTAATCCATCCGGCTCCAGGGGGATAAACGAAGGTCTTCTGAGGGTAATCCGTGCGGTTTTGTCGTAAAAATATACATATTTAAAACTTTATAAACGAAAATAACTGGCTTCCGGTGGCGGTCGGCGCGCGTTCATGGAGATGGTGGCTGGCGTATGACATAGGACGTAGCGCAGGAAGCGTCGTGACGTAGAACGAACGTGACAGCGGAGCCAGAGAGCAGAGCAAAACAAAACTCAACGTTCGTTCTACGTCACGACGCTTCCTACGCTACGTCCTACGACATACGCCAGCATCCATCTCCATGAACGCGCGCCGACTGCCACCGGAAGCCAGTTATTTTCGTTTATAAAGTTTTAAATATGTATATTTTTACGACAAAACCGCACGGATTACCCTCAGAAGGCCTTCGTTTATCCCCCTGGAGCCGGATGGATTATTTTTGTGAAGGATGCATGCACATTTTGGGACTTCAACGTTGTGGACCCCATTGCTTCACATTATAACCACTGAAAGATCTAAGACATTTTCTAAAATAACTGAAAATGTGTTCGTCTGAAAAAAGATTGACATATGCATCTCGAACGGCTTGAGGGTGAGTAAATCATGGCTTAAATATCATTTTTGGGCGAACTATCCCTTTAATGCTTCGCTAACCAGCAGAAGACACTAGCAGTGTTTAAATCTCAGTTGGGGCATGTAACACTGCGTTACAATGTGGCCCTGTTAAAACTATATGCTATTCTATTCAATACTTTTATGAATTCTATTGAGAAAACATGAGTAAAAGGTGAATAAAGACTGAGAGTCAATGTTCAGAAATGATTAATAATTATGTTTTGAACTATGTTGTATAGCTGTGTTTTCTGGTGTGTTCGTTGTCAAACTCAAAAGTTATTTTATTTTTAATTAGTAAAAAATGGCATTATTTTATATGAGAAGTTAATAATTGTATTTTATTGAGGAAATATTTTAGTTTGTCTTGTGTGTGTGTGTGTGTGTGTGTGTGTATATATGTATATATATATATATATATATATATATATATATATATACACAGTGCAATGCATAAGTGAATACACCCATGCTAAAGTTGACTAAAAAGAGGAATAAAAAATCATATTTTGGAAATTGAACTTAATGCCTTAATTAAAAAAATTAGGAAAAATCCAACCTTTAAGGACACCAATTTTCTTTGTGAATGAATAATGTATTGTAAATAAATAAATGTTCTTCCTTAAAATACATGGTGCATAAGTGAGTACACCCCTATGTTAAATTCCCATAGAGGCAGGCAGATTTTTATTTTTAAGTATTTTTTTATATATTTTTTTAGGATACTATGCATCCTGATAAAGTTCCCTTGGCCTTTGGAATTAAAATAGCCCCACATCATCACATAGCCTTCACCATACCTAGAGCCTTATTAGACATTCTCTGGTGTTTCTCTTTTATTATGACAGACTTGTCGATGTGCTCTGATACCGAAGTGGTTTGCAGCACAAAACGGACAGAACATTTCAATCTGAAAAATAAATAAATAGTTCAGATATCAGGACAACAATGTACAAACGCCGGTAATGCATCTTTAGTGACCAGAAGCGAGCTAGCCAGCTAGTTTCCAGCTAACAACGTTGGCAGAACGTTTAACAATTATCTGCGTGGACTAATACGTTATGGGGACAATAACTTAATATGTTGAAAACACACAAAACCACTTCGGTATCAGAGCACATCGACAAGTCTGTCATAATAAAAGAGAAACACTTACCTCTTGTAGCCGTCACTGATTATGGCCCCCCTGGAAACATTTCCGTTGTGTCTTTGCAGTTCGTTTCCCTATTTGCTCGTGCTGTGAATATTTGCAGCATACGTGATGTGAAATCGACGAAGTTGTTTTCTGAATATGTAGTTGTTGTGGCGTTTGTATGTGTTTTCTGAATTTGGAGGTGTTTTCTGAATATGTAGTTGTTGTGGCGTTTGTATGTGTTTTCTGAATTTGGAGGTGTTTTCTGAATATGTAGTTGTTGTGGCGTTTGTATGTGTTTTCTGAATTTGGAGGTGTTTTCTGAATATGTAGTTGTTGTGGCGTTTGTATGTGTTTTCTGAATTTGGAGGTGTTTTCTGCATATGTAGTTGTTGTGGCGTTTGTATGTGTTTTCTGAATTTGGAGGTGTTTTCTGCATATGTAGTTGTTGTGGCGTTTGTTTGTGTTGTGACCCTTCTCGGCCACCGTATGAACTCCTCCAAAGGATTGAAACATCTGAGCAACGAACAAAGCATTAGGTTTTAGGTTGGTTTAAGGAGGCATAATGTTATGGTTAAAATGGGCTAAGATTTCTTTGAATTTAATGTCTTAAACTGCAGATCTTGTTACTTTGCTAATAATAGTGTTTTCACTATTTTGGACATTAATATCCGCTGCAGAGTTGACAGTTACTGCCCGTTCAGTTGAGCACTGGACGATTAATTTGTTCAGCTGGATAGATAAGAATATGTAAATTAATTTGTTTGTTTTTTCATAAAACAAATGGCTTTCAATAAATTACAGTTATTGACCATTACCGTGTGTGGTGACTTTGCAAATAGAATTTAAATAGACAAAAAAGGGAATAAATTTACTGATTTTATTTAGAAAAACTAAAGAATCTAACTATAATACAGATATACAAGTAACTTTTGTTACACTGGGTTACACATTTTCACTTTTTTCATACACACACACACATACACACACGCACACACACATATACAAAATCCTTCCTTCCCGCTCTCCCTGAAAGCTACTGTCATTTGCTTATTGTAATAAGCCATTTATTACTGGAAAGCGCATGTTGTCTACTGTTAGGAGCAATTTGAATTATTTTTAGTGCAAACGATTGAAGAGTTACGGTAACAGGAATACAGCTTGGTTGGATGTGTCGGCGACAACATACCCAGTTTAAAAGGGTTTACCTGAAGGTGCATGTGGCCACTATTTCGGCTTGCTACAACCACACTGAAGGGGCTTCGTAGGGGAAACGTCCTGGTGACCCGCTTCTGGTGTGGTGCTAGATGGCTGAGGCCTATCTACAGACCGCAGCTTCCTTCTTGGGATCTCTCGATTGTATTAGAAGGGTTGTCAGATGCTCCCTTCAAAGGTAGCTCCCTGACTCTTAAGGTAGCTTTGCTTGTAACAATTACCTCTCTAAAAAGTTAAGGGGACTTGCAGGCCCTGTCAGTCACCTCCTCCTGCCTGGACTTCGCTCCTGGACTGGTCAAAGTGCTATTGCACCCTAGGCCAGATTACGTCACGAAAGTGACTTAATCACTGTTTCATCCTTGTTCTTCAATCCTTCTCCCTTCCGCCGTTTGAAACAGGAGCAAGAGAGGCTTAACAATTTATGTCTAGTCTGGACTCTTAGGGTTTATGTCCACTGTTTAAGCCAGTGGCATAAATCTGATAAACTTTTTGTCTGCTTTGGGGGGGCGCAAATGTGGTTCCACCGCTTCCAAGCAAACTATATCTCACCGGGTTTTGGATGCAATTTCCCTTGCCTAAGAGGCGCGTAGTGTTGGACCCGGAGTGTGGCAGCTTCTCAAGCACTAGCAAGAGGAGCGTCTTTGCGAGATGTTTGTGCTGCAGCAGGCTGGTCCTCTCTACACACATTCATCAGGTTTTATAGTGTGGATGTGGGCTCAACCCCTAGGGCAGGGATAGGCAACTCCGGTCCTGGAGGGCCACTGTCCTGCAGAGTTTAGCTTCAGCCCTGATAAACACTCACCTGTCTGTATCTATCTAGTAATCCTGAAAACACTGATTGCCTTGTTCAGGTGTGTTTAATTAGGGTTGAAGCTAAACTCTGCAGGACAGTGGCCCTCCAGGACCGGAGTTGCCTATCCCTGCCCTAGGGTTTCAAGTCCTGTCAGGGTTGATTCCTTCCTGTATATACAGTTTTGTGCTTGTGCAAATTGTGATGCAGGCGACCTCACAGTATGGTGTCTTGGGTATCGTTGTTCCCACAGCGTCAACACCATGACGCAATGTCAATGTTCCCCTGAAAGGGAACATCTCAGGGTTATGTATATAACCCAGTTTGCTGAGAAAGGGAACGAAACAGCATTGTGGTGCCATACTTCAAGTACGTCAGTGCACCTTCTTCAGACAAGTGAATCTGGTGACGCTTTCGCACAGGTATTATTTATAGACTTGATCACGCACAATGCTGTGTCACCGGGTTTCGGATGCAATTTCCCTTGCCTAAGAGGCGCGTAGTGTTGGACCCGGAGTGTGGCAGCTTCTCAAGCACTAGCAAGAGGAGCGTCTTTGCGAGATGTTTGTGCTGCAGCAGGCTGGTCCTCTCTACACACATTCATCAGGTTTTATAGTGTGGATGTGGGCTCAACCCCTAGGGTTTCAAGTCCTGTCAGGGTTGATTCCTTCCTGTATATACAGTTTTGTGCTTGTGCAAATTGTGATGTGCAAGTGAATCTGGTGACGCTTTCGCACAGGTATTATTTATAGACTTGATCACGCACAATGCTGTGTCACCTGACTTTGTCTTTGGCCAATGGGTTGGCGTGTACTACACATGACCCAGGCACCGGCTCACACTGTGTCGTTCCTTTTCTCAGGGAACCGGGTTATATACATAACCTGGGTTATATACATAGGTGCTCTTGTTTGTAAGTCGCTTTGGATAAAAGCGTCTGCTAAATGAATAAATGTAAATGTAAACCCTGAGACATTTTTCCGAGTTATCTAAAACATAAATATTAGTTGCATTTATTGTCAAATTAATTTAATAATAAATGTAAAAAATTTAAAAAATTTAAAAAAAATTTAATAGTAGCATATCATTTGTTCTCTTCAGCATCAGGCACTTTTATGTCGCAGGAGTTTAATTTTTTTATTTCTATGAAAGTCACATTAAAACTTGAAAACTTTTAATCATGCCTTCATAATTATTATATATACAGTAATTGCATACTTCATATATATGAAACACCTACCCATACTGTCTCCTTAAATAGCTTCAGTGTTATTCATTTGTTTTAACTACTTTTAATTATGAGTAGTTTAGAGCCTGGAAAGAAGTGCACTACTATAATGACACAGACATTTTTATCTTGTCAAAATGCTAATATCTTCTCTTCACTGACATTAGATTTCAACAAACTAAAAGTGTTACCAATGCATGGAACAAAATCACAATTTAATTTCCAGTTCCTTACCTTTAAAGTTCATACTGTCACTATTCATCAGAAATCAAAGAATTCATCAGAACATTATAACTGCTTACATTAGTCTATAATTGGCTGGTAGGTGGTTCCTGTCAAGTACTGGCATAACGCTGACACTTACATTACTCTTCGTTTATGATTAATTGGTTGAATGAGAAAGATGTCTTGGTTTAGTGATATGGAGTAACAGAGTGAAAGAGAGAAAGAGATAAAAGAAAAAAGAGAATGTAGAACAAAGCAACATTGACTTTGGGAGCTCTGCATAGTAAGCCTATCAGCATGCAGGGCGAATGAAAGTGAGAAAAAGAAATCTGTATGAAATAAATTGAATGACCTTTATACCAACTCCATCTAATATAGCAACTCTGTCCGCTGTTTCTGCTGTCCAGCTTCTTAAACGAAAATGGTATCGACTTCTGTGGGAAGTGAAATAATAACAGTCTGCAGGGTTGCTCATGATCGCGCCAAGCTAATTTACCTCAGAAGGACACCCCGCTTCGAAAATCAATATCTTATTTCAACTGAAGAAATAATAAGCAATTTAAAGAAATTCCGGTGATGCTACAGCAAGTCCTATGGGTCATGAACCTTGTCAGCACCGATGGAAAGTAAACGGCTGTGCTCGTGAATCGGAAATCAGGGAAGTCATACAGAAGCTGGGGGATATGAATGTTTTGTTTATGAAGAGAATCGTGGATGTTTTAAAATGGAAAGTGATTCCATATAGGTGCAGAATAGAGGTAGATCTCTGAGAGGAAGAGTGAATGAATGAATGAGCACTGCGTCTCAACGTATGCCCATCCTTCATCCTCATGACACCACAATTACCCAGAGCTTATCCTTCAGTACAGCACTATAATCAGCAAGGCATCTCTTTCTTTCTCTCTCTCTCTTTCTCTGTACAATCAAGGGCTTGTTTGTCTCTCTAGAAAATCTCCAGAGAACATCTCACTCTGCAAAGTCTGCAATTCCTAATTTTTCTCACTTTCAAGGGTACATCAACTGCTCAATCAATGCTTTTATTAAAACTTTTCTGTAAAAAAAAAAAGAAAAAAAAAAAGAAAGAAATAAATGGTCAGAGTTAGAGCAAGGAGTGCAAACCTCTTTCAGCTAAAAAACACATCTTGTTCTCCAACTTCAGATTCTGGAACTTCTAAATCAACAAGGAAAGAGCTTCAGAGTCTGAAGGGTAAATTCACTATTATGCCACTTTTGTATGCTCTACTTCGTACAATCCATCTTAAGCATGTTTTAAATGTCAGTAGCAGCTTTTCACCCTTTTCACTTGAAACGGTCCTCCGCTTCAGTTTGAAAAAGAGTATAAGAATATATATATATATGCCTTTTTTTTTTTTTCAGCACAAACATGCCTTCCTTATATATAAATTAGTTTTGTTTTAGATTGTGCCTTACTGACACAAATCAATGCTAAATAATTGACTTCTATATTGTCATTATAGTACTGTCACCAGCGGTTGCAAGGAACACATGATGAAGATCAGGTATAAGGTCTTTGATAATACACTTTTTGTACAATACAAACAAGATAAACCAACCGCTATGCAGAAATGTGACCAGACCATGACGGATACAAACACAGCAACTTAAACAGCAAGGCAAACTAGGGTAATTAATGACACACAGCTGAACTGAAAACTAATCATATATGTTACCATGGCAACTAAAGAGTGGCGGGAAATCTGAACAAAGGAAGACAGGAAACTGGTGAAAACAAACTAAAAGTCCATGATAGTGAAACTAAGGCTGCGTTCCAGTCCAAAATTGTCATGCCCTTCACTCGCTAACTTCCTTCCATCTCGTTCACTCGGATGTATGTCATTGCTTACCTTGCACGAGTGCCCACTACTGGCGGAAACTGCAATGGGCTGAACTGAAACATCCTAAGCCCTTGATCACTTGGAATCAGCTATGGAGTTGATTTATTATTTAAAACATTTTTCCCGTTAAGAATTTGTTTAATCCAGCATCCAAATGTATATATGTGTGTTTGGGTTATTTTAAATTAAAAAAAATATATAATTAATATATCATAGAGTTGTTTGTTGTGGTGGTGATTAGGCGAGATCTGTGGTGACGTCACAATCGTACTGCATTGTGGGACATATAGGTGCCTGAAGTGTACATATGAAGTAGACTCGCTCCCTCGGTCAAAATCAAGGGAATGAGGGTCTGTCCATATAAACTTCCCTCGTCCACTTCAGGAAGTGGAACACACTTCAAAATGGTGGCAGGGATTCCCCCGAGGGGAAGTGCTTAGGGAAGTTCGCAAGTGCGTGTCTAAAAGTGGACTTGAACGCAGCCTAAGAATGAGTGTCTGTGAAAAGTATTATATAGCAAGCTCATTAACAGGATCACTATGAATTTAACAGTATTGAATTGTGCTTGTCACACTAAATTTAGTTTGAAAGCAGATTTACAGAAAATACTGCCATACCCCCAAGAAAGAAGACAAAAACAAGCTATTCTTGAATTATTTGGGTTGCAAGAAAGGAGATGAACTTTTGTAAAATATTTTTTTTTCTCACCAGTTCTTCACAGACCCCCAGATCCTACTTTGAAAAATAAAATGTCTAACACTAGATAAGTGATGAAATAATTCACAAAATTTAAATATTTTCTGGATGCAAAACTAATTTAAATTGTCAAATTACATTAGTGAAGTACTAGTACCTGTATGTGGTTTTCAGAAGAACCAACCATAAAAAAAAAGAGTTATTTTACAGCATCAGGCTGCACCTTTTGGAGAGTACAACTCTCTAATTTACACACACACAGAGAGAGAGAGAGAGAGAGAGAGAGAGAGAGAGAGAGAGAGAGAGAGAGAGAGAGAGAGAGAGAGAGAGAGAATTTGAATTTTTACACTCCTTTATTATCACATTCTTCCTTTTACAACTCCAACTCCTTTAAAAAATTAACATTTACAACTTTTTCCTCCAAATTAAAACCTTAAAAAGAAAAAAAGAAAATTACAAAAGAAAAATGAATTGTTCCTCTTCATCAACTATACACAAAGTTTTTCCTATTCCCCAAATTTCATTAAAAACCATTAAATTATTTGTCATTTTATAGTAAACAAATTCTGCTCTAATTCTTGCCGTTATTATGGCCTTTAAAGTCAGATCAGGGTCCACTGAAACTTCACCTTTTAGTTTCCGCTTCCTTGTCAACCATATTGCCAACTTTGCCTCGCCCACTATAAAGTTTATCAAGGAAATATTCCTCCTCTTTGCAGCAACATATTTCAGACCAAAAATAAAATTCACTGTGCTAAACACTTCTCCCAATTTTATGAACCAATCTTCCAAGGTCTGAAATAACCTTCTTAATCTAAAACATAGCAAAAACACATGATCTATTGACTCCTCAGCATTGCAAAAAACACACTCCTTTACCACATTGGGATCAAAATGTGCCACATGTTTATTTGTGGCTATCGCCCAGTGAACTACTCTCCACTGGAGATCTGCAGTCCTTTTCTCCAGGGGAGGTTTATAAAAAGTCTTCCAACATCCCTTAGGGGAAGAATCTGCCCCAAAAAGATCTGTCCATTTTGATTCCCTTACTGTCATTAGGGAGGAGTAGTGTGTCACTTTCACACATGTTATGTAAATTGCTTTCTTAGATGTTTCTTCAAACGTTTTTAACTGAGGAGTTCTGAAATTGAGAATGGAATCATCCTCTGGTTGTTCTTCAATGGCTGCGGAAATCTTTAAGTCTGGAAATTCATAATATTCTTCAATGTTCTGTGGAGTCATCTCATTCACTTCTTTAAACTGTCTCAATGCAGAAGGTAAGACCGAAAAGATTCTCTGTAGTATTATATTCATGAACCTCACAGACTTGATGCCAGTTAGACAACACATCTCCTCAGGACTTTTCCATTTGTTGCCAGTTCTCAAATCGGATACTTTTGTACAATGAGCTTTTGCCATTACAGATCTCAAGCTCTCCAGATTTAGTTCCTTGGCTTCTATCAGAGGGTTGCTGAAAAGAGGTTCATGTTGTATCCAGCTTCCAGGATCTGAAAACACTCTCTCTACTTTAAAAGCAGATTTCCATGCTTTTAAAACTGACTGATAAAAGGATGAAGTACCACTCAAATCCAGATCAGTCAGCCTTACTAAAAACAACTGTTTATCATATTTAAAAATGTCCACTTTTTGCAATAAAGCACAAGCCGTATCAGTCCACATGGAATTCCCAGAATACAACAGTCTTTGCGCTGCTTGGATTCTAAAGGTCTTAATTCGACTTTGTATGTCCATTAGTCCATGTCCACCTTCATTGACGGGCAAAAAAAGCACAGAAGCCTTTGTCCAGTGGTATCCAGACCAAAAGAAATCAATTAATCTCTTTTGGATTTCACAAACAACATCATTTGGTGGGTTCATTACAATCATTTTATGCCAGATCATAGAGGCAACTAAGTTGTTTGTCACTAGTGCCCTCCCCCTATATGACAGCTTAGGCAACAACCACTTCCATTTGGACAATTTTCCACATACTTTTTCAACCATTCCCTCCCAGTTCTTTTCCTGATATCTTTCCCTCCCAAGAAATACCCCTAAAAACTTCAACCCTTCATTTCCCCATTTAATTTCACCTGGGAGTACTGGAGGAGGCTTCTCTTGCCAATTCCCCATAATGAACCCTTCACTTTTGTTCCAGTTGACCCTTGCAGATGAGGCCTTTTCATAAATACTTAGACTTTCTTTTAATGCTTCAACATCATTTTTGTTTTTGATAAAAACAGTAATATCATCCGCATAAGCGGATACTTTAATAGGCCTTTTTTCAAACCCTTTAACCATAAAACCTTGTAATTTTTTCCTTAATTGACATAGTAGAGGTTCAATTGCTAAAGAATAGAGTTGTCCTGATAAAGGACAACCCTGTCTAATACCCCTATTTACTAAAACTGGTTGACTAAGTCCACCTCCCACCTTGAGCATGACTGATGCCCCATTATATAAAAGTTTTATTCCAGATAAAAAGGAATCTCCAATTCCAAAAGCTTTGAGAGTATTAAATAAATAACAATGATCAACTCGATCAAAAGCCTTTTCTTGATCAATTGAAAATATACCTACATCTTGATTATCCATGTATGCCAAATCAATACCATCTCTTAAAAGAAAGAGGTTATCCATTATAGTTCTCTTTGGTATACAATAAGTCTGATCTCTTTGTATCAAAGACCCAAGGTATGTTTTTAGTCTATTTGAAAGACACTTCGCAATAATTTTGTAGTCTGTACATAATAATGCAACTGGTCTCCAGTTTTTTAAAAGGCCAAGGTCGCCTTTCTTGGGGAGTAATGAAAGTACAGCTCTTTTACAACTTGTTGGCAGTTCCTTCTTTTCAAAAGAGGCTTTAAAAACCTCCAACATGTCTTCCTTGAGTACATTCCAAAAATCTTTATAAAATTCTGAAGGAAGTCCATCAATTCCAGGGGCTTTACCAATAGAAAGTTGCTGAACTGCTTTTGACAAGTCTTGCATCGTTATCTCAGAGTCCAACTCCTTTTGCTGTTCAATATCCAGTTTTGGTATATCTTTAAGTAAAAAGTCCACACTAGAGACATCACAGTTTTGTGCTCCAAACAGATCCTTATAAAAATCCATTGCAAGCATCCTCATCTCTTTTGGATCGGAGGTTAAAAGTCCATTTTCACGTTTCAGATGCAACATCTGTTTTCTCTCCATTACTTTTCTTTCTAAATTGAAAAAGAAAGAACTAGGAGCGTCCATATCGTTCAGTGAAGAAAAACGAGCTCTAATTAAAGCTCCTTTTGCATTCTCATGAAGAAGAGTTCCCAAAGCTTTCTTCCTTTTTTCCAACATGCTTACATCAATTAAATTATTGTTTACTGCATTTATTTCAAGTTGTTCTATATCTCTCTCAAGGTCTTTGATTGTCTTTTTAATCAAACTATTTGTATGAGCAGTATAATTTTGACAAAACATTCTTATTTGGGTTTTTCCTACTTCCCACCATTGAACAATATTATCATAATCATTTCTCCTTTCTTTCCAGTTATTCCACAATAAAACAAATTTCTCACAGAAAGTTACATCATGCAACAATTTAATATTAAAATGCCAATAAGAACTGAAGCTTTTTGATTTTTTCAAGCTTATTTCCAACGAACACAAATGATGGTCCGTAAAACCATTTGGGGAAATAACAGATTTTTTAACTCTATTATTATTACTTCTACTAATATAAAACCTGTCTAGCCTTGCTGAACTAATATGATTACTGGAAACTTTTACCCATGTATACTGTCTTGCCATTGGATGATGTTCTCTCCAGACATCAAATAAATCATAATCCCTAATAATATCACTTAACACACTTATTGAAGGAGGACAGGGTTCCTCTCCATTTCTATCCAATGTAAAATCTAGGGTGCAATTCCAATCACCACCTATAATCAAAAATACATTCTTATCAAAAACTTTTAAGCCATCATTCACTTTCTTAAAAAAATTAATTCTCTCTGCTCCATTATTCGGTGCATATACATTAATAAATACAAATAATGAACCCATTATTTCTACTTGAACAACTAAACCCCTACCTTTTTCTATCTCACAAGTAGAAACAACAGTCATATTAATATTTTTTCCAAAAAGAATGGCAACACCCCCACTTAGATTTGAGCCATGACTAAAGTAAATGTTTCCCTCCCACCACATTCTCCAGTCTATCTCGTCTACCATATCACTGTGGGTTTCTTGTAAAAAAGTTATATTAATGTTTTTTTTCTGTATATATTCAGATATAACAGCCCTTTTGTTTTTTTCCCTCCCTCCATTTATGTTAATGGTTCCCATTTTAAAGCTCTCCATATATAGAGGGAAAAGAAAGGAAAAAAATAGGACAGAAAGGAAAAACAGTTTAAAATAGAAAAGAAGATTCACCCTTTGTGACATTAAACAAGTTTAGTTAATCTTTTAGTCGAACATTTGCCTCTCCTTAATTTTGTAACAATTTTCTTTAGTCTAAACCTTTTCCTTCTGCTAAGTTCTTCAAATCCTACTGTTTTCTGTATTTTCATTACTGAAATCAAAAACTTTCCAACATCTGGGAAAAACTTGCTTACTTCAAACTTTCTGCCAAAAGTTTCATCCAGAAAATCATTAATTTATTTTACAGTATACAACTGTTCATCCCCACACTGAGATGGGATATCCGACATTTCAGACAAATTATCATCATCATCACCTTCCTCCATTTCATGACCAATTCCTTCTTCCTCTATCTGTGACCCAAAAAGGTGATCTTCAATTTTATCACCAATAGTAGTCCTATCTGTTTCAAGAGTACCAATGACCTCAGATCTTTCAACTTCAACACTTATCTCGCTATGTTCCTCAACTACTTCACTTACTGTAGGCCTACTTTCTTCACTGTCTTTTACAGCCTCACCACTTCCAGTTTCACTTTTCCCCGTAGTTGGCCTATTGAGCTGATCTTTCCTTATACTCTGCTCTTCTGATGTTGGTAAAACTACTTCGTGTTCACTTGTGTTTTCATTTCTTTCAATCTGCCTTCTTTTTGGACAAGCATTTTTCTTATGTCCAATATCTCCACACTCAAAACATTTGAGGCTGCCAGTATTCGCGTAAATCATATAGGATTTCCCTTCATGCTGAACGCGAAAAGAGATGTCCAAAGAAGGCGATTCCAAAAACATAAACACTTGACGTCTGAATGAGAGCACGTGCTTTAATGCTTGATTTTTACAACCTAGCGGAATCATTTTTATTCCGCTAGCAAGTTTTCCAAACCTGAGTAATTCTCGTTCAATTTCACTACTAGGTATGAACGGCGGCACATTAGAGATTGTAACTTTCGTTGAAAGGGAAACCAGCGGTGAAATAACACAAAAAACACCACTTACCCAGACTCCGCTCTCAATCAACCGACCAACCAAACTCTGCTCTTTCAAGAAAATCACAACGGCCTTATTCATTCGCGAGGCAGAAACTATATTTTCAAATCCAATTTGCTCTCCCGCCGCGACAAGTACATCCTCCACAGAAGCATCGGCCACAGGCACGCACCTGACTCCATGACGGAGCGACAGAGAGGAGTCACACCCACTCGGGTGAGCCTCCATTCTCACACCCCGCCACGAAGTAAAAAAACAACAAACAAATTAAATAATGGAAAATAAAAACTAAAATACAAAAAAAAAAAAAAAAAAAAAATGAAACAAACTAAAAAGAAAAAACGAAAAGCAAAAAAACAAACAAAAAAAATTTAAACAGCTTCCCAAAAAGAGGAAAAATCAGTTGCTCTTCTCACCCGTGAAACGCTCACGCACCCCACGCTCCCGACATGCAACACACATTCGAGAGAGAGAGAGAGAGAGAGAGAGAGAGAGAGAGAGAGAGAGAGAGAGAGAGAGAGAGAGAGAGAGAGAGAGAGAGAGAGAGAGAGAGAGAGAGAGAGAGAGAGAGAGAGAGAGAGAGAGAGAGAGAGAGATAACTATTTCTGAGTCTGAATGAAGAAATGAAAATATTTGGAGAGAGTGCACCTTAACATTGTCAAATAAACTGGGTGCGCAATTGTAAGTGCTGGGTAAATTGCCTCTATAGCATTTCTTCTATACACCTATGCTGGTATAGTATCCTACTTCTGAGCTTTTTTCTTACATTCACATAATAAGCACAAATCAATAAAAGCACAAGCAAACAAAAGCTCACTTAGACCTCAAGTGTAGCTTGGAGCACACAGTCCCTCAGCTGCTAGTGGTGTTTATGTGTCTCTTAAAGTAGCTGGGACTTATGAAATATCACCTTTATGGCTCACTCTGGACATGTGATTAGATTAGAGTAACATCACAGAATGCATTGCTGCTGACGGTTCCTGGAATTTAACATTGATTTGTTGTAAACAGTATGCCTTGAGCTCAGAGAGCATTTGGAGTGGATTGGGTGAGACAGTGTGCTGAGATGTAGGTGGTCATATAGGAAGAGTCCTGGTGGTTGCAAATGCTGATTTTGGAACTATTTGTGAGTGTGTGTGTGTGTGTAACCCTCCTCCTGTCTGGGATGATGGGGAGTTGCCCAGCAGCATCCAGTTGGAGAGCTGCTTACTCATCGTTCTTCCTCTGCCGTTTCTCGCTGTGTGGCAAAGGAAGAGTCTTACAGACAGGAAGTTGAGGGTGTGTGCATGTGGATTTGTGTGCATGTGGAGTGTAAGAGGAAAACATTCCTTGCTATGGAAGTAATGGCAAAATATTTCTGGTCTGAAACAATTTTTTATACCAGAAAAAACAATGTAGCCTACTTTAAACAGTAGTTTAAGAAGTCCAAGTTTATAAAATGTGCACACGTTAGCAAACAGTGTGCTAAATTGAGCTTAATTCTGCCGGAAGCATGTACAAATTTAGCACAAAATGAAAACTCATCTTTTAACTCACCCTTATTTTGATTCAGAGCTGTATGATTTTTTTTTTTTGTTCTGTTACTCAAAGAGATCATTTATTCCAGTTGCATGACACTCCAGCCATTTTACACTCTAGTCTAGGTGGCATAAGTAGGTGAATTTATATAAAGTATATAAATAAAATAAGTTCCCCTTCGAGGGAACTCGCACTGTGTCGTCGTCGTGACGACACTTTGGGGAACGCCCTTAGCGTAGCGCGTCTGAAGCATGAATGAAATCTGTCCAATCCTGATTGGTGCTGTGTCATGACATTGTAGATGACGGCATAACCGGAAGATACAAAGGGACGCCGGCACAAACACACGTTAGCTTTTTGCTCTTCAGCAAGCGCTCTGTGTGAAACTGTTTGTCCCATTTGGTGTTGTTTGTCCCATTTGGTGTTGTTTGTCCCATAAGATTTGTCCCAAATAACATCTGCATTACAATATAGAATCTAGTGGCTCGGATCTCGCGTTTGCCGAGGCAGCGCGTAGGTTGCAGGTCTACTCTGCAATAAAGATTCTGTGACTGGGATCTCGCCTTTGCCGAGGCAGCGCGTAGTTTAAAGGTCTGCATTGCAATACAGAATCTATAGTGGCTCGGATCTCGCGTTTGCCGAGGCAGCACGTAGATTACGGCTACTCTGCAATAAAGATTCTGTGACTAATCTCGCGTTTGCCGAGGCAGCGCATAGATTAATGTCTGCATTGCAATACAGAATCTATTCTATATAGCTCGGGTCTCGCGTTTGCCGAGGCAGCGCGTAGATTACGGGGCTACTCTGCAATAAAGATTCTGTGTGGGTGCGAGGCATGCACAGTCAGCTCCTGAGGGTGCTGGCTGTGTGTTCATTGAGAAATATCTTGACGCACACAGCCGTGCGTTTCGGGTGTTTCAGCCTCGCGCCCGTTGGCTTTCTTCTCGAGAGATGAAAGCCAAATATATTGTGAACGACTCGAATCTCGCGTTTGCCGAGGCAGCGCATAGATTACGAGTCTGCTATAAAAGGGACACACGCGATCTGTGAAATAATACTGTTTGGGTGCGAGGCATTCACAGTCAGCTCCTGAGGGCGCGGGCAGTGTTCATTGAGAAATATCTCGGCGCGCGTGCATAGAAAAAAAAGCCGTGCGCTGTCGGATGTTTCAACCTCGCACCTGTTGACTTTCTTCTCGAGGGATGAAAGCCGATATATTGTGACGGCTCGAATCTCGCGTTTGCCGAGGCAGCGAAACCGTATATTACGAAACCGTATAAATAAATATTAAACAGTATTGTCTGGTGATTATGGCTGCATTTAATTCTATGGAATTAAAATGATGGAATATTATCTGACTTTGAGAAGTTAGATATTTTAATTCAGCCTACCATCCAGACCGTGTTTCACTTATCCAGTGTTTTTGGCTGCATTTAATTTTGAGGAATTAAAATGTTGAGCCTCGCACCGACAGGTGCAAAAAGAGAGTGTCGCCTCCCGCGCCCCTCCCGAGGGAGCCTGGCAAAGGAGGCGGCGCTCTCGCGGCAAGCCTTCTGAGCCTAAGGTCGTTCTGAGGACCGTCCTTCAGGCAAAGAAGGCTTCCGCCAAGCGGTCCTAGCTGCGGCCGGACCGCTCAGAGCTGTCCCCCCCGGGGTGGAGCGATCGAGGTCGCCTCCCCCCCAGAGCTCTCGGGAAATCAGTGCTGTGTTCCCGCCGTCCAGTACGCTTCGGGCCACACTGATTTCCTGCGCACGCACGGCGCTCCAGCTGCCTCTAGAAAGACCTGCGGCTGGGCAGCGAACGCGTCCGCACACCGAAAATCATTCTGGACTGCTCCCTGCCGGTCAGCCGCTTCAGGGGGTCGGGAACGAGGCTCGGTTGACACCCGAGGCCAGCCTCGAGAGGCTGGTTCCCTTAGTAGATTATCTCGGCGCATGGTCATGCCTTCCGAATATATCTGCGTGGGCCCTGCGTACTGTAGAGCTGGGTTACAGACTGCAGTTCAGCTCCTCTCCCCCGAAGTTTAACGGGGTGGTCTGGACTGTGGTCGGCCCAGAGCAGGTTCGGGTTATGGAACAGGAAGTTCAATCCCTGTTGGCCAAGGAGGCCATAGAACGTTTTCCTCTGCCAGACAGGGAGTCCGGGTTCTACAGCCGGTACTTCATAGTTCCCAAGAAGGATGGGGGGTTGCGTCCAATAATAGATCTCAGGCACTTGAATCGTTCTCTGAGGAGATTCAGGTTCAAGATGCTCACAATTCCAGCCATCGTGAGTCAGATCCAGTTCGAGGACTGGTTCGTCACGATAGATCTGAAGGACGCATACTTCCATATATCCATCCTTCCATGTCACAGGAAGTTCCCGAGGTTCGCTTTCGGGGGCGAAGCGTACCAATATCGGGTTCTTCCCTTTGGCCTAGCTCTCTCCCCTCACACCTTCACCAAGTGCATGGATGCAGCGCTGGCTCCGCTGAGACTCCAGGGCATCCGTGTACTCAACTATATCAATGACTGGCTAATATTGGCCAAGTCGCGTGAGATGGCAGTTTGGCATCGAGATGTCGTTCTGGCCCATATCAGGGGCCTGGGGCTGAGACTCAACACAAAAAAGAGTGTGTTGACACCCTCCCAGAGGACTATGTTCCTGGGAGTTGTATGGGACTCCACAACAATGCGGGCACAAATGCCTCCTGCGCGCGTGGAGTCCATACGGGCGATGGTCTCCAGAGCGAAGCTAGGCCACAACCTCACTGTGAAGCAGTTTCAGAGACTGCTGGGGCTCATGGCAGCAGCGTCCAACGTCATACCTTTTGCCCTGCTACACATGAGACCCCTACAGTGGTGGTTGAGAGCTAAGGGGTTTTCCCCAAGGGGAAATCCATTCCGTATGATCAGGGTAACGCGCAGATGTCTTCGTTCCCTTGTCATATGGAGGAAACCTTGGTTCCTGTCCCAGGGACCGGTGCTGGGAGCATCATGTTGCCGGAAAACCGTTTCAACAGATGCCTCCCTCACTGTTTGGGGCGCGGTCATGGACGGCCGTTTTGCGAGAGGTCTGTGGGAGACTCGGCATTCTTCCTGGCACATCAACTGCCTGGAAATGCTGGCGGTCTACAAAGCTCTGAGGAGCTTTTTCCCGGACCTCCGCGGCCACCATGTCCTGATACACTCAGACAACACTTCTGTAGTCGCGTATCTGAATCATCAGGGGGATCTGAGGGCGCGCCCTCTATGCAGACTGGCACACCAGATCCTTCTGTGGTCCCAGGGGAAACTGTCATCTCTTAGAGCGATGTATGTCCCCGGGGACCAAAATCAGGGAGCAGACGTCCTGTCGAGGCAGGGGCTGAGGCCCGGGGAGTGGCGACTCCACCCCGAGGTGGTGGAGGCCATGTGCGTGAGATTCGGCCCAGTGGAAGTGGATCTGTTCGCGTCTCAAGAGACTTCCCACTGCCCACTGTGGTTCTCTCTCAGGTATCCAGCTCCGCTGGGGCTGGACGCCATGATGCAGACGTGGCCGAGGCTGCATCTGTACGCATTTCCCCCGATCGCTCTGCTCCCGGGAGTCATGGAGCGGGTCCGCTGGGAGGGGATCAGCCTACTTTTAGTAGCACCCCGCTGGCCGACCTGGGTATGGTTCTCAGACATTGTAGCATTGCTGGACGGCCTCCCGTGGCAGGTCCCTCTGAGGAGGGATCTGCTGTCGCAGGCAGGGGGCACAATATTTCACCCCCGGACAGAGCTGTGGAACCTCTGGGTCTGGCCCCTGAGGGGGCTCGGTACCTAGAGGCTGGCCTGTCAGCAGGTGTTGTCGAGACCCTACTCAGCTCCAGGGCTCCTTCTACCAGGAGACTGTACAGCCTGAAGTGGAATGTGTTTTCCACTTGGTGTAGAGAGCGTGAGGTGGACCCAGTTAACTGCCCAGTGGCTTCAGTGCTGGAGTTCCTCCAAGATCGTTTCTCCGCCGGTCTTACCCCGTCCACACTTAAGGTGTATGTGGCTGCCATTGCGGCTTTCCACTCGCCTATAGGTGATGGGCCGTTGGGAAAGCACCATCTGGTTGTACGTTTTCTCCGTGAGGCTCGGAGGATGAGGCCTGCGGCTCACTCCAGAGTCCCAACTTGGGACCTGGCGGTGGTACTTGAAGGGTTGGCTGAGGCCCCCTTCGAGCCACTGGAGTCGGCTGAGGCAAATAACCTGACCTTCAAGGTGGCCTTTCTCCTTGCTATCACCTCTCTGAGGAGAGTGGGGGATCTCCAGGCCTTGGCTATAATGCCAACTTGCCTGGAGTTTGCCCCTGGTGGAGTTAAGGCCATCTTACATCCTAGACCGGGCTTAGTGCCCAAGGTGCCGTCTAGTGTGGCGCGGTCAGTGGTTCTTCAGGCCTTCCATCCTCCACCTCACGTGATGGCGGAAGAGGGGAGACTTCACCTGCTCTGCCCAGTCAGAGCCCTGAGAGTGTACTTGGAGAAGTCTTCTCAGTGGAGGAAGTCAGACCAGTTGTTGGTGTGCTTTGGTTCACCCAAGAAAGGGCTGCCTGCATCTAACAGACAATCAGCAATTGGATTGTCCAGGCTATAGCCACGGCTTATTAGGGCATTAGGCATTAAGTTCCCCAAAGTGTCGTCACGACGACGCAGTGCGAGTTCCCTCGAAGGGGAACGTCTCGGGTTACGACTGTAACCCTTGTTCCCCGAGAAGGGAACGAGACACTGCGTCTCGTCGCCACACCTATCACAGGCAGAGCGCTTGCTTCATCGCAAAGGAGCTAACGTGTGTTTGTGCCGGCGTCCCTTTGTATCTTCCGGTTATGCCGTCATCTACTACGTCATGACGCAGCACCAATCAGGATTGGACAGATTTCATTCATGCTTCAGACGCGCTACGCTAAGGGCGTTCCCCAAAGTGTCGTCACAACGACGACGCAGTGTCTCGTTCCCTTCTCGGGGAACAAGGGTTACAGTCGTAACCCGAGACGTTATACATTAACGACTTCAAGGCGATTATGGCTGAGCAGGCATATATGTACCGGCATCTTACCGACACCCAGTTTGCGCTTCTCTAAATGAATTGCTTACATGTACAAAACAGCAGAAATAAGCCTTTTTTAATGAAAATAAAGGTCCATGTTTAATATAAATGTTCATGAAATTAAATGAAAATGTTTAATGAAATTAGAAAACATTCAAGAGATTATTGTTTAATTTAGTTTTATACATGTTCTCATATCCATATATTTTGTTCGTCACAAGTAATAATCTCAAGGTTTATAGGATTTTACATGATTCTTTGGTTCTTTTGTAGCATGGGTTTGCTGAAGCGTATTAAAAACAAACATCCCCTGCGTCTCAATGTGCATACTATCCAGCCTAAATAGTATGTGATATTAGAATAAGTGTGTCCCAAAGCATAAGAGAATGCCAAAAGCCCCCTCTATTTTTGGTAGATTTTCATAGTGTGGATCTCTGCACACTCTAACGGCTAATATGAGTTCTCCGCATGAAAGACCCATGTCTGGCAGATCAATGTGCTGCTTCTTTTCTCTCCAGTATGGAAGGAAATGCAATGAAATGAAATGTGGAGGATGATAACAATGACAAGATGATTGACAGGCCAGTTTACGATGATAGGATGTGCGTAACTATGCGACAGAGTGTCTGTTAAAGACACAATTTTATGACGTGATAGTAGCATATGTCCCAAAGCTTGTCTACTCTTTTGGTACATACTCAAAAGTATGTACTTTTTCTTCACAAAAAGAGTACATACAGTGCAGTGAGATTGCATCAACGCGATGAACTAAGACGACAGCTTTTTAGTGATTATTAAGGGCCGCTCTTTGCATGATTTATAGGCGATATATTATCAATTTAGATTTTTAATATAACTTTTTTGTTTTTTACTCTTGACCAGCAGGCCACATACACGTTGCAGTTTCGGGAGTGATATCCACTAAAATCACCCTGTGTCACCCTGGCCCTTGCCACTGGTGTGTAGAGGTGACCTCTTCCCATCACTCTCTCTTTCAGAATTTGTGCAGTGATGGCATTAACACAGTATATAATGCACTGAAGCGTCTGTCCTGAATGGCAAACAAAAAGACAAGAGATGAGAGGAGAAAGAGAGGAGGTGGAGACAAAGTCAGAGTGGAATGTTAATGTCATCCCTAGATTCTCATTCGCTGTGACTTCAGTGTCATATTCAAATAAAGCAGTCAGCCATCATGTTCACATGTTCAATGAGGTAGACTATCAATGAAACAAAACTGAATTTGAGCATTTTCTATTCAGAGTGTGTGTCATTGTGTTTACTAATATTTAATGTTTATTAATATTTGTGTATATTGTTTACTAATATTTAAGTTGCTTTTTTGTTGTTGTTGCTGTAACTGACATGAATCATCTCTGACACTCTCACTGACTGAAACTCCAACAGCTGCTGCATATTTTATGGAATCTTCTCCTGCTGACTGATTGGCACAGAAGAGAACAAAAACAAACAAACAATCAGAGCCAATCACAGAGCATCTGTACCTGAGCTGTCCAGAGCCAGAGCTCCTGAAACTATAGATGTGTCCAAAACTGAACTTAACCCATAACATAACTGACAGAATTTTGTGTGAAGGGAACTGTTTTAGACTGCATTTAAAAGCATAATAATAACTATAATGGTCTTAATACAAAACCAAATGAATGTTAAAAGGAATAGGCCTATTTCACCATTTACTCACCCTAATGCTGTTTCAAACCTGAATGACTTTCTTTCTCATGTGTAACACAAATGAAGATATTAGAATAAATCATTTTTTTTTTATTATTATTATTATTATTATTATTATTTTTTTTTTTTTTCATTCATCTAGAGTCAATAACAACCAAAACAGTTTGGTTACCAACATTAATAAAAAGTAAAAAAAATCGTACATCTTCAAGAAATGCATACAGGTTCGGAATGACATAATGTTGACAACATTTGCTTTCTTTTTTTAAAGGGGTGGTTGAGTATGATTTCACTTTTCTAATTTTAGTCAGTGCGTAATGTTGCTGTTTGAGCATAAACATCTGCAAAGTTACAACGCTCAAATTTCAAAGCAAAGGGAGATATTTGCTTTTAAAGAAATCGTTTTTTAAGGACTACAACAAACGGCTGGTATGGACTACACGACATTCCTCACGGGTTAGTGACATCACCAACCCTAAAATTTACATAAACCCCGCCCCCGGGAACACGCAGTCCGTGTTGAGAAGAGGAAGAGTTGTTGTAGTCGAGCACGTTTGTGAGTCGGCTCAAACTAGCATCCGTCTTTTCACATGCAATAGAAAGTCACTCTGTGTGCATCTCACAACAGTTCCTATACAATCGATTTATAGATTATCATGACAGAATAATGCTAGTTGAAGATAGTTAACTCCACATCAGCAACATAAATTAATCATCTAACCATTCAGAGACGTCCTGTTGCATTCTACGTGTTGTCACTTCTTCTTGAGTCTCTCCATCTTTGTCTGACTCCGTTTAAACATAAAAGGCAGAACAGTTTCTGTCATTTTAGTGTGTGTCATTGGAGCTGCTAACACACAAGCTCTTGAAACCCCACCCTCTGTGTCGGGAGAAGCAGCCGATTTGCATTTAAAGGGCCAGACACAAAACGGTGCGTTTTTGCTAACCCTCAAAAAGTGACAACTTTAACATGCTATATAAAAATATCTGTGGAATATCTGTAAAACTTCACACACACACTCTGGGGACATAAGATATTTATTTGACATCTTGTGAAAATGGCATTATACCACCCCTTTAACTATCCTTTTAAAGGAATAGATCGCCCCCATTTCATAATTTACTCACCCTTAAGTTGTTCCAAACCTCTATGAATTTATTTCTTCTGCTGAACAGAAAAGAAGATTATTTTGAAGAATGTCGGTGACCAAACAGTTAATGGGCCCCCTTGACTTCCATAGTATATTTTTAAGTCAATGGGGCCCATCAACTCTTAAATATCTAATTTTGTGTTTAGCAGAGTTATACAGGTTTGGATATTGAGGGTGAGTAAATGATGACAGAATTTTCATTTTTGGGTGAACTATCCCTTTAAAGACTACAATGCTTAATTCTCAGAAATGTAATAAAAAATTGAGGAAAAACAAATAGAAGTGTGAACTAGATTAACTAGAAGGCATTTTAGACTGGATTTTACACAAATAC
This sequence comes from Abramis brama, assembly GCF_963993115.1. Taxonomy (NCBI): domain Eukaryota; kingdom Metazoa; phylum Chordata; class Actinopteri; order Cypriniformes; family Leuciscidae; genus Abramis; species Abramis brama. Next base: position 55,593,534 of record NC_139964.1, on the reverse strand, counting down.
TGGATTTGGATGTGCCTTCATGCCTTCCTAACTTTTTTTTTTTTTTGGTGATAAAATGTAAGTAAATTTAGCAAATCTTAAGAATTTAAGACTAAATTCTTCATTATCTCTCCCACATTAAAATGTATTTATTAAAATGTAAATGTTCTGTCGAAGTATCAACAATAATTATTTTGCGGCAATTGTACTGTATATAAATGTAAACATGTATACAGTTCTGCTCATAAGTTTACATACATACTGCAGAATGCAAGTTGTTAATAATTTTAACAAAATAATATCATAAAAAATGGCATGCTATTTTGTATTTAGTACTGTCTTGAATAAGCTGTTTCACATAACAGAGTAATACATATAGTCCTCAAGACAAAATAATAACGGAATTTACACAATTAAACCAGCTAAAAAAAATTACACACCCTTGATTCTTAATCTTGGTATTATTTGCATATTTTATAAGCCAGGGTCAACATGTAACACTCAGTTTTATAGAAAATGTACATTAACAGCATCTCTGCTCTATATTTTTATCCACCAAGGAGCTCTTGGTCTTAAAATTGTACAAGATCACTGGCTTAAAGTTCTCTAAATTACACACATAGAAGTTCTTCTCTATTTCGCCCTCTTTACTGTGTCGATTTCTCTTTTTCTGTGACCTAAAGAATTAGTCACTGCAGCTAATGAGGAAAGAAACGGATTAAAAATGCAGCTGCACATGCAGCAGATTAATTGCACTCATCAGCTTTGGTAATAATGTGATAATGTGTTTTTCGGGCGTTAATGTAAACTATGGTAAGAACTTCTAGACTAAGATAAAGGGGGAGAGAGAGAGAAAAAGAGAGCTGGAGTGCTGTTTGCCGGTCTTGATTAATGACATTGGGAAACTCTCTGGACTTCTGTCTGTGTTCCTGTGTGGTACAATGGGGAAGTATTGATGAGCTTAAAAGATGTTGAAAAGCAGATTGTAAAGAAACGCACAGTCTCTTCAGGACTTATCGAATGCCCAAACCCAAATTCACAAACAAAACCCTAGTGTTCTTGTTGACAGACATACACAAGTAGCTCTTCAAATGTGGATGTAGTGCATAGATCACCTCTTTGATTTGAGGACTAACTGTAGGAGGGCTCTTAGAGAAACAGTGCTGCCACTTTAGCACAATACTCTTGGAATGAAAGAAAACAACATAACAATATTAAAATGTTGAGTTAAAATAACTCAAATGTTGAGTGTTTATTAAACAACAAATAATTATATGGCTGTTTTATGCTCTGGCCTTTGTGTTTGGTGCCCTGTGTTATTCTGTTGGCAGCCTGCTGACAGTCTTTTGTTTTAATTTCAGCACTCCACAATAGATTTAAATCATGGAAAATAAGACATTCAGTTTAGCCAATTATATTATGACAATCATTAAAAGTTTTTGAATCAAAACAACGTAAAAAGTCAAATAAACCGTACAATGATAATTTTCTCACCCTCACGTCACTCCAAATCAGGATCAAAAATTAACAGGGGCTTGGGGCAAAAATGTCACCAAAATGATGCACCCCAAATTCGAGATTAGGGGGCAAAAATGCATGATGCTGATTTTTTTTTTATTTTTTATTTTTTTTACAGCTGTCATAGAAAATGAATGAAAAGTGTTGATTGAGGCATTCATTTAGATCTGCTCATGTTGAATCAGATTTGTTCACTCATTTTGCAGCATTGTGCATTATTTCCGCTTATTAATGCAATGGCCAAACATAATAGTTTAGATTAGTCACCTATGAAAGGTTTGCCAAAATACAGGTATAGGCAAGTTTTTTTTCAGTGAGGGTTGCTAAATATATAAAAGAGTCTATACAATCTATAGACATGCTATACATTCTTCTGAAGCCAAATATAGCTTTGTGGAACATAAAGAAATAAAAGAAAATGTAATTATTCATTCAAATTCATTCATTAAATGTTAGTCAGAGACATCATACCTACGTACTGGCCACACTCTGTTCACTGAACGTCTGATGCATATGGCACACAAAACTGGAAACACTTTCTTGAAGGCAAAATTATGAATCTGTTTGGCTGACTTCTATAGGTTTTCCAATTGCTATGGCGATAGTGCCCATACCTCGTGTTGTTGGACAAAGGTCTGGCTATGTGAAACTACTGTATATAGATGATATTCTTCCCCTCCCTGAAATCTTATTTTGTCTTCAGATTAAAAAAATGGTTGATGTCACAAATGATGATTGATGGCACAAAAACAAAACTGGAGCATCAAGAAGGTGAATGAATAATGATAGTTTTTGTTTGTATTCCTTTAACAGCTAAAGGGTTATTTACATTAAAGGGGTCATAGACTGGATTATTTTATTATTTTATAATGTTTCCTGGGGTGGCCTTATAATGTTAGTATGATTTTAACATAAAAAATTGTCATAATCTATAAATAAAATGCATTTTTCCAAGCCTGATTTTAGCCTCTGATTTGAACGCTCTGTTTTAAGGGGCGTGTCTGCTGTGAGACTTCAGTGTAAACGCCCACTGCTGTGATTGGCTGACATGTTTGCATATGAAATAGCTAGTATTACATGTGGAACTCGTTTTTACTATTACAGCTATCGAGATTAAGGAATCGTGAAAAGTATAGGCCTATGTCACGAAAAAATTCAAGACCGGAAGTACGTCTTTTAGTAGGGATACGGCTCTTCCGGTTAGCTTTTTACAATGGCTTAGTCCGATAGATACTGCTGGACCAAATCTCTCCGCAACCTGCCTGAAGTCACATATGACGATGTAGTTAGGATGGTAAATGAAAACTCTCAAGTGAAACGTCAAAACTGAGGAAAGGGTACAAGTTCTTCTGGGAGAAATTCATTTTCAATTACAGAGGTAAGTGTTTGAATTCCGACGCCAGTAAGGTAAACGTTTCTATGGTAACAGCGAGTTGGACCAATCAGCAGACGTTGCTGCTACGCTTAGGATTGTGGGTAGTGTAGTTTTTTTCATAAGATCGCGGGTAAAACATGTTTTTCTTAAAACAAGGTTGATTTCATACGAACGTATAGCTTCTACAGGAGCAAAAACCTTCGTTTCACAACCTCATAGCTCGTGGTCAGTCTACCTCGGATGGTTTAGACATTATGGCTGATAATCTAAGTCCTTATCGAGAAATACTATTGACCGGAAGTTCTGAATCCCTACTCCGCGTTCCGGAAGCAGGAAGTGTGACATAGGCCTATTGATCATAATGATCTATTCCCATCACATGAAAGGTTGCAGTGATGAGCATTGAGCAGATGACAGACAGTCTGTTGATCGTATGAAAAGATCTTATCATTGCAACACAATTTCAACACTCTCAAATGCACACAGAAAAAAAAAAAAAATAATTATCCATGACAGCATTTCAAGGGTAATTTTCACTTTAATGTTCATTCTCAGCTTGTATGAAGGGTTATCAGAGTGAAAAGGGGTGTTTTAATTTGCTCTTCAGTCATCATAAATGTGCTGAGACTGTGCTGTAGGAAAGGCTCTTCCAATAGAATTTATTCAGCGATGAAATATGCCCACTGTTTTTCATGCTGCTAAATTGTAAGGTAATCATTCAAACTTGTCAGTAAGTTTCTATTAGGTTTCTTAACAGGAAATTGGCTGCTTGTGACATCTATTAACCTGATACAACACATAATGGAAAGCATGTTATTTCCTTCCACAACAACTGAATTAAGATTCCAGCAATGTCCTGATAATATATATATATATATATATATATTATTATTATTATTATTTTATTTTTTTTTGTGTTCCTACGCTCCGGTTAACCTCAGACAAGGTCATTTATTTCAGCTGCCTATTGTAGGAGCATTTACCAATTTCAAGGTTTTTGCAGTGATGTATTGGTTTACGGAATCCTATCAGCCTTGCTATTACGAACAGACTTTCTAATTATGTTCAATTTGAGCTGGCATATGGAGGTATGACCAAGCAGAATGTAATGTGTGAAAGGAAGTAACAGGTATACGTAACAGTGTTAAAATGTGGAAAAGGGCAGAAGGATCAGGAAGGGTGGAAGATCAGCAACTCAAGAGTTTAGCCAAGGCTTTTATCAATTCTCATGCAATTTACACAATATATTCTTTAGCATTTTAGGCAGTAAATCATGTTAAATAATGAATGCCTCATTTCAAAATGAATGGAGGCTATATTATTATTCCTTTTTCACTATTTCTTAAGACTATAACATGTCAAGGTTCCTTTCCTACAAAAGTAATGTATGTCAGTATGATTGATGTGGATCTACAATAACAATGTAGCATTTTGACAACCAAAAGGTGTGCATTGGCAAGTTTGAGTGGCAGTTTATTAATTAGTTAATTCATTATTCACATTAATTTCTTATTCATTAACATAACAATTCAGCACAGTTCTCACTAATGTCAAAGCACACAGGGAAACTATCAGTTAACACACATGAAAGCAAACACTCAATTAAATTACCTTTAAGTTTATTGGCTAACAATGAGATGTGAATGTTTTCTTTTTCAGCCTTTTTCAGCATCAGCATTGATTTTTTTGTGTGCTACTTAAAACATTTCTAAATTTAGTAAATATAAACCTTCACTGTGACTAGACTGAGGTTCTTATTATTCTTATTAGTGGGTTGTTTATTAACATGGTATAATTTCCTCTCCATTATAGAAGTCCAAAAGTGTGTTATCTTCGGTGTAAATCATATGAATGAGGGATGCAGGATACATTGTTACACCAGTAGGTGGCAGCAAGATTATTGACTTTATACTTGAGTCAATGAATCATTCACTCAACTGATTCGCTCAAATTGCTGATTTATTCAGGGGGAAAAAACACTACCTACAGTATGTTGCTCGGTGACGTGCAATGGTAAACTTCACAGATTTCTTATTATTGAAACTTAATTATTTTTAGGTATCGTTGAACCTCTACCCTCAAAATAAAACAATGGCATATTTCCCCCATATTTACATTTATGTATACTAAATTTACCAAATAGATGTGAAGATTAATTAAATCATATTAATTATGATAAGACATTGGATTTGTAAAAACCAAAATGTAATGCAGGGCATGATGTAATCCTTAGTAAATGAACAGAATCTGAACAAAAGCAAGCCAAATGAGGATATGTTTCTCATACTCTTTAAATCAGGGTTTAATGTGGTTGCTAAGGTCACAATATAAACAATAAGATATTTTATGATATCACTACACACTGTATAATATCAACTATTGCACAGTATGTGCTATTATACTATTATAATATAGAATGTACTATAACATTTCAAGAACATCTCAATTCTTAACTATCTTAAGAATCAATGCAATCAAGTTATAGAAAGCTGTCTGAATGTTGAATTTTTTTGTAGTGTTCCATATCTATGTAATGGGCTCACAATAGGAATTCTATCTGCTTTGGCAATGCTGCTGCATAGCATTATTGTTGCCATAACAACTAGAAAAGATTGGGCTTTTCACACATGAAATTCATCATTCTTGGAATGAGTAACATGTGACCTGTGAAACTTCTCTTGTAAATTTATATAAAAAATGTGATGACAATATTATTCTACTGTAAAATAGAATCACTTCATTGGGTTTCATTTCAGAAAATTTGTATTTGCTTTTGAACTGACAAGCTTTATGTCCTATTCTTAACCCTGAAGAGATAAAGAGATACCTACAAACAAAAGTAAAAAAAAAAAAAAAAAAAAAAAAAAAAACTCAAGTATTATATCACACTCATATATACAGTACAGTGCTCAGGGTCCTCACAGTTTAGGGGCATCAACATATCAGAAGTATTTTGACATAAAGCAGTTGATTTTAGAACTAGCCCAAGGGGCTAAGATAAAAATATGTTCAATAATTGTTCAATAATTGGACCTCAGATCGTAAATCCGTTCTAATCTGTGTAGATAGGCTCCTACAGTGTTGTGCTTCATTAGAATGCTCTTCTCCACCAGTCAGTTACTCTATCACCAAACCACACCACTGCATGATGTGGAGGTTTGTTATTGACTGAGGTGGAGAGGAAACAAGCATTGGGAAATGGTTTTGGGATCTGCTGAAATGGAATGGAATGGAAAAAGTGCCATGAACATACGATAATGAATGCAAAAATGTGTCCACTTTCCCTGTCCTCCCAAGGAGACAAGTAATTTATTCTGTTCATGTTTAGCCTGTGGAGTGACAAGATAACAACACCGTCATCACTCACATCGCTTGGGAGGATCGGAAGCGTCAGGTACAAAAGCACAGGTTCTGACACAGCTCAAAGCTGACCTGAACAGATTGAATAAGAAGGACAGTCAACCCATGGACAGCTAACCTTTACCTATGCGATGAGCTTGCTTTTAAAAGCTCTTCAAACCTTAATACGAAGCTTAATGTCTCACCCAAGAGCTGGAGATTTGCTGTGCTCCTAAATTACAAATGCAGAAAATTAAATGTCCTCAAGAGTGCTCATACAACATTACATGGAAAAGAAATGTGAATGAAAATGAATGAGAAATAATATAATAAGAGATATTGAAAGTCATTATCATAGCTGTAAAATATTGCCATATTGACTATTCATTACCTCCCTCTACAATAGCGCAATATTTGGCTTATTCTGTTTGTCAGAGAAAGAGCCATGGCAATATTCTCTACAAAGATGCCAGTTTTACTGTGGAGCAGTGATTCCACAATGGTAAAAAAAAAACAAAAAACCTAGAGACATTTTAAGGCTACTTAATCTCACTCCCACTCCACCTACAGTAAATGTCCCCTGCTAAAATCCATGAAATAATTGTTGTAGCAAATAAGCTCAAAAGGGAAATATGAATAATTATTTATAACTCATTATAATTAATTATAAATATTTAGATCAGTTTATAGAATTAACTATTTAATAGAATGATTTTTTATTTTTTTTTGTGGCCATGGAAAAATAACTCTTTCTTAGTATGTAGCTGTGATCGCATCGTCAAAGGCACATTCAATTGCAAGCAGGGACCTGTAGTGCCTGACGAATAATCCAACAGATGCCTCAAGACCATAACAAGCAAAGGTCCAAGTAGGCCCAAGCAGGCTCCGAGATGTCTGCTCTCCCACTGATCATTATTAGCTTTTATCCCCCCTGCCTGACACTAGTCCAGCAACCAGTGGACCGGTGGCAGAGACATTCCAGGTGGGGAAAGGTGACCACAGTCAAAAGCACATGCCATAGAAAAGACTCCATAATGCCCATAAAAAAGGACTCTTCCTTGTTCATTCACATAAAACCTTCTATAAATGAACACGCATCTCCAGGACATTGTGTGTTATTACTGTCTTGTATAGTGTATTTTGTACTGTATACCATTTTATGCATGCTTTATGATATATCCACTAGATAATGTACACTGTAAGAAACTGACTGTGAAATTCACAGTAATTAACTGGCAGCAAGTGACAAGTAACTTACTGTAAAAAAACAAAAACAAAAAACACAGTAATTAACAGGCAGCAATTGTCAAGCAATTACTGTAGAAGAAAGAACCATATGTTCGCTGTTTTCATTTACAGTAGCAACCGTGTAACTTTAAAGTAAAACTCACTAATTTGCAAGCACTGTTTTTTTGTTTTTGTTTGCTTATTATACAGGACAGTGTAGCGATTGACATGAAAGCATGGGGTGGAGGGAGGGGAATAGGATCAGCAAAGGACTGTGAGGCAGGAATTGAACTCGGGTCACCAGAGTCGCAATTGCACTATATGTCAGTGTGCTAGCCACCAACAGGTTCTTAATGTTTAAGTGCTGTGTAGTTATATTGTTTCAGCCCAAATAAATAAATAATTAAATAAAATAAGTAATGCATATTGCATGATTTGAATGCATATCCATTTATCATCAGTCACAGTTAAACAGCTCATCATTATAACAAGCTTCATTATTCATTCTTCACTTATTGCTAGATGTGTTAAAAAAATAAAAAATCTTTGTGACCTTCTGGTGATTTTTGACATTTTTTGAAGATTTATTAAATAATACATTTGCTTCCTGTATTCTCTATTCAGAGTGAAAATGTAATTGAATTGGAGTGAGGTTAATTTAAATACAGTAATTGGCCAGTGCTGTGTTTCCTTCTCTATATACATAATAGGTTACTGTGATTTTCTACAGCACATTGTTGGTTACTGTGATTTTCTACAGTACATAATTTGGTTATTTTGTTTTCTACAGTGCATTGGAAGTTTCTGTGATTTTCTACAGGACATTGCTGGTTACTGTGACTCTCACAGTACTTCTTTCATTACTGTAATTTATTGACTGAATCTACAGTATGACTCTCACAGTACTTCTTTCATTACTGCAATTTACTCCAACACCATCAACTCACGGAACCACCAAGACTTTCTCCTAAGACTGCATCTAGACGTTCGGTCAATGGCTAAGGCATTGCAAGTATCATACATTTAACTAACTAAACTAAAGAGGTTTAGTATAAGCTGCAGGCCCCTTTGTTAAAAAAAAAAGGTGCTTTGAAGTAAGAAATTGATGGTTCTTTCAGATGGATAGATTACTCTTTTCATAGCTTCATTCCCCTGTTCTGTTCCAGTTTCATTCACTTTCACTTCTCCTTTTCCCATGTATGAGTGATTTGTGCGTATGCATTTGTTTAGATTAGTTATGTGTTCATGATTTAGTTAAATAAACATTTGTGCGTTTCACACGTTTTGATTCTGGTCCTTGCTTGTAAATCAATCAAAGTCCCTTTTACGATGCGATCACAGCTACATGCTAAGAAAGAGTTAAGAGTGTTCACTGGATGAACAGATTGATTGATTATAATATTGATTCAGCTACATCAAGTTAATTCGATAAACTGATCCATATATTTATAATTAATTATAACGAGTTAGAATTAATTATTCATATTTCTCTTTTAAGCCAATTTGCTACAGACCAGAATCAAAACTGATGAAAGTTTTATTTAACTAAATCATGAACATAAATAATCTAAACAAACAGAAACAGAAACATGGAATGAAGCTATGGAAAATAGTAATTTAACCATCTGAACAGAACCACCAGTTTTTTATTTTAAAGCACCATGTTAACAAAAGGGTCTACAGCTTATACTAAAAACCTATGTTTAGTTAGTTAATTGAACAATACTTCCAATGTAGCCTTTGAACAAGTGACCGGATATGTAGTCTCAGGAGAAAATCTTAATGGTTCAGTGGTCCGATGGTGCAGAAGTTGCTATCGATTTCTTCCGTTTTGAATTAAGAAATTATGTTGAACTTATGATGTTAGCCTGACTCAGTCGAGGAAGTTGCAAAATGTGTAACTTGTGGGACACAGGTACCCTGTGTTCCACATGAACAGCAACCCGAAGCAAGCAGAAAGGTGGAAGAAGAAGCAGGGGTCACTGGGACAGTGGCCTTTAACTTCTGTGGAGGTTACTCCTCCAGGGGGTCAGTGAGTCAACGGTAACTCAAACTTTCGGAGGAAAATTTTACGACCCTTTGTCTTTTAGCATGGTGTTTTGCATATTAGTTTGGGCTGGCAGTTTGTGTCCCTTCATACTCTGAATTAATATAACAAGAATACAATGCATGCTGTGAGGAGGTGATGTACACCATGTGTATGGCATTAAATGAGGATTATTTTGATAGGAAGGATGGTATAGATGAGGTTACATTAACTAGTGGCTCTATCATAAAGCATGCATAAAACGGTATACAGTAAAAACTATACTATACAAGACAGTAATAATCATACACACAATGTCCTGGAGATATGCATGTTCATTCACATAAGGTTTTTCTATGTATTAATTGGAAATAGTCCCTTTTTATGGGCATTATGCAGTGAGAGTTAATTCTCTCCACATTCCTTTTGGTCATAAATGGCTTTTTCTGCTATGGTAACCAAAGGCCTGGTTCTGCCTGGGTGTTAGTTGCAATTCGGGGGTAGTTCAACACATATGGCCTGTTGCACAAAGCTGGTTTCAGTTTCTACCCAGTTAAGTTCAAGATTAGTTTGAGGTTTTTGGTTTTTAGTGGGTTTCATTGCTTTGGTAACTTACGCTATATGGCTAATCTGCTCTGGAGAAGGTTTTATTATGGGTTAAAGATCGCAGACAAAAACTCGACCAATCAGCTGTGAGTAAAGATGCAATAAAGTCAATCCCCCTGTATCTCTCACTCCAAATTAAAGCAGTTTATAGTGAAAACATTTTAGAGACAAAATTGCTAATCTTTTGCTGCTAATTATTTATTATATTTATATTATATGAATTATATGAATATTATTATTATGTATAATTCATATAATATATTCATTTAATTATTATATTAACAATATTAAACATTGCTTTTAAATTAAAATAAATATAATAAATTCATCAATATATAAAGCTTCAAAACAGATGTGATTATGTTTATTTGTATTTTGAGCTCTTTGTGAAACTATTTAATTATTAAATTATTATTATAAAACATGCATTGATATAGTCAGAATTTTTCTTTCTGCTGCCTTCTTAAAGGTCCCGTTCTTCGTGATCCCATGTTTCAAACTTTAGTTAGTGTGTAATGTTGCTGTTAGAGCATAAATAATATCTGTAAAATTATAAAGCTCAAAGTTCAATGCCAAGCGAGATATTTTATTTAACAGAAGTCGCCTACATCGAACGGCCCGTTTGGACTACATCCCTCTACTTCCTTCTTTAATGACATCACTAGAACCGTTTTTTGACTAACATCCACCCACAGGAATGCTCCCTCAACTCTACCGAAATTCGTTTATGTACTTGCGCACTTCTTATAACTTACTGTGTTTACTCAGCTCTTACGGTGATTTTCTGAAGTAAAACTTACGCTTCATCTTTTGTGTGATGTACAATAAACTTGATTAAACTCAAACATGATATGTTTGATCATCATTCAGACAGCAGACTTGTAGGCTATTAATAAATAATGTATACATACAAGCAGATGACAAATACGTTATAATAACCGTAATTAAACTACTAAACTATACCTGTTTCATCTCTATACAGCACTCTGACTCTGTAGGCATTATTGTCCGACTCGAAATGAACATCGTTACTGAGAGTTTCTGATATTATCATCATTCTGACAGACTGAGCGCGAGCTCATGAAGCTCCGCCCCCTGGGTCGTCCAGCAGCAGCTTATTTGCATTTAAAGGGCACACACTAAAACAGTGCGTTTTTCTGAGCCCCAAAAAATGACAATTTAAACATGCTGTAAAAAATGATCTGTTGGGTATTTTGAGCTGAAACTTCACATACACACTCTGGGGACATCAGAGACTTATTTTACATCTTGTGAAAAAGGGGCATAATACGGGACCTTTAAACTTTAGCTGCAGCAGAAGTGTTTATTCCTGCCATGTACATTTAATTTCATTATATTTTTTTCATAATGATCTCTTAATTTTCAGCAGAGAAGTGAATTGCCCAGCTCTCTCCACAGAAATTCAACAGAATTTTCCGCCATTTATGACGCTGTCACAATCAGAAGAAGGCAGACAAGGTTAAGGTGAATAACAACAAGTTTTATTTAAAGTGCAGAGGGTAAGCGATGCAGAGAAGGGATGCAGATGCGATGATTGCTGATTGTAGAACTGGTGATGACTTAGCTGACGGAATGATGAAGGAGTTTGCAGGATGAAGAGGACGAGATGAACCAGGGTGAAGAATATCAGCGATGACGGGAAGAATGGGACTTCAGGTAAGTAGTCGGGAATGACGGTCACTCAGGTGAGTAGTCTGTAGCGCTTGTCAAAGACGAGGTAAGTAGTGATGTTACATTTGAACCGAGGCGCTACTTGTAGCTTAGCTAGTAACTTGGTATTTTGGTGGAAGCTTCACTATTTCCTGAATCAAGTAACTTTTCATCAGCTTAACTCCTTTATTTATCAAGTAGCTTGGCCACACAAGCTACACTTTTCTTGTCATGTGAAATTAGCGCAACTTAATGTAGCTTCCTATGTAGTGAACTAGCCTACTGCTGTGTTTGTGTTACTTAGCTCACTACTATTTCCAAGTAGCTTGCCCAACACTGTGTATTATTCACTTGTAATTCACCCTAACAAAAGTAATAATAATATAATCATATATTGTTTCTTCAACTTATTAAAATATCTGACTTTACTGCCACTATCTGTTTCTGTTTCTCTATCATATTTATAGTGTGTGCAAAATACCTATCATAGCCAATCACATATCATAGGGTGACCAGACGTCCCCGGTTTCAAAAAACTACCTCTGTCCCCATTTTGTTTTTGAAGACACAACATTAGGTTTTTCAGTCAGATTGATGGTCAAACATGGAAATGTCCCAGTTTTTTCCCCATTTTCAGGGATTATATTCCCAGTTTTGATCTCGGACATCTGGTCACTTTATATCATATATCAGAATATTCAATTACTGTTAAGCCCACTATGAATATTAAAATACGCCGAACCATGTGTCCTGTATCATAGCTACATGTATGACCTTAGCAGCAAAAAAACCAGAGTGAAAATCAGTTCGGTATACAGTGAGGTATGAATAATTAAATGCGCTGACAGATCATTGCACCTGTCAAACAGATTACACTGAGTGGAGTGGGTGACCGGTCCAAGATGGCGGCCCCACGGCTCGTCAGCGCCAGTAGGCAGTAGTGGTCGATGCTGTGTCTACTCTCTGTTATGTCTATGGCAGAAACAAGCGACAGAAGCATTGCATACATACATGTAAGCTAACGCGATCATCAAACATTCAACATCATATAAATCAAAGGTGCCTAACATTACTGAATAAAATGTCTAACCCATGAAGAGGTATAGGACTGTGCAAGCTTTGAGGGTGTTGATAGACTCGATCGACTGTACTCCATGTTTTGATCATCATTCAGAATCCAATCCGGACATAGTCTTTGACAAAAATGCAATTTTCTTTTAAAATTTTTTTTTTATGAAACTTACCCACATTCAAATTTTGATTAAAAAAGAATGCATAAAACTATAGATTTTGTTTTTTAAAGCAGAGACTCTGTTCTTTTTATATTGTGTGTTCAGATATCCATGCAACAAAATATTCTTGGGGCCATGAAATTGTGGTGAAAATGATCAAAAATGCTGGTGCTTCCTGACAAATTAGAAAAAAATAATAATAATTCTGGTGGGGAAAGAGTTAATAAAAACTGTACAAAGTAAAAACAAATCAAAGTTTCCTTTGATGCTAATTTAAGATTTACTGAACAAGAACTCTGTATATCATGGCAAGAGTTTGTCGGATGAAGCAGACATTCACTGTAAAAACAAACCCAATTGAGAACAATTACTGAGGACAACTACACTTGTTGAGAGCATTCAGAAAACTTTGTGCATGATGTTCACATGTTTTTCCATCTTAGGGCAAAGCTTAAAATCTTATTTGTTGAAGGAACTTCAAAAGTTCAGGGAAAAATCAAAAAGTTCAAGTTCAAAGTTGAAAAAATCTTTAGCGTCATGTTGCCACATTTTGAGTTTTCTCAACTTTTTGTTCGTGCATAATCAGATTTTGCTATGATATTGATTCCTATTAAATAGGTTTTTAGATGCTGAACTGAAGAAGAGCAAGAAATCCAGGTTGAAAACCCATTTAAAGAAATCTAATGTTTTAAACAAATTCACTCTCTTGCAAATTCTCTGTCTCCCTGCATTTCTGTCAGGAATTTCTGCCGGCAGCTGGTCTGTTGATTCTCCACAGTGATTCTTGGAAGCACTGGAGGGCGGATGTGCCTGGGAAAGACAAGCAGTCCTGTCTCTCGAGGCCCTGCTACCTCACCGCTTTGGGTTGGAGGTTGTCTCTCTGTGTCCCTGAAGCACAAATGGCCAGTGGCTGTTTAACTTTCCTGCTATGGTTCAGGAGCAGAAAATAGCAGAAATGAGATTCGGTTGTAAATTGAGTAGCTTGTGTGTGAGTGTGTGTGATATAAATCCCATAAATAGATTCTTTACACAACATACTTTCATTTGCTTGACATTACACGCATCACACTTGTGGATGTGTTACAAGTAGCTATTATTTATTGACCTGTGAAATAGGTCAAGCAAGAGACCCCTATATTTGCAGCTCACACTGTGAATGAAGGGTAGATTAGTTTTGAATGTGCTGCATTGACTTTGGTGCATCAAGAGCACATTTGGTGTCAAAGGTTTTCATAAGAAAAGCATGACATTTCTTGCATATTATACCACCATTGAACAGTTGTTTAAAGGTCATCCTACCATTAAGGGGAATGTGCATAAAGTGGATAAATGGATATTGCTTGTACCTGAAAATGATAAAGATGTATTTCCAAAACATAGTCTTCAATACCCAAATGGGGTTTACATAGGTTTGTTGAACATGTCTCTAAATATCACATAAGAGGGGGAAAATAAATTTGTAAAGAATTGAAATTTCCAAAAGTTATTTTATTTTTTGATTTATTGCTTTAGATTTGAGAGTGTTATTTACATGTTTTTGTTTTTTGTTTTTTTGTTTACAAAGCCAAAGCCATTGTGCATCTTTGAGCAACACATGAGGTTTTATTTAACAAAGTTCGGGAGGAGCAGGTTCAGATAATTAACCAAATCATGCACAGCTGTTGATTAATCAGTAATCAACTCAATGACAGAGTATAAATTCACAGCAGACCTATCTCTGTTCATTGAAAGTTTGTCAGCATTTGGCTGCTCCCTATCTTCCCAACATGTCCGAATCAAGCTCTCCCATCCGATGAAGGAATTTTCCGTCCTTTTGGAATATTTGCCAGAGTCCTCGGGTGTTATATTGCGGGCGTCAAGCCAAATAAACGGGTCCTTGCCACCAAGGGCGAAATACCAGCGATCTTCTTCCGCATTTATTTTTATTTCTTTTTTCTAAACCAGATCATTCAAGTAACGTTTTTTCCTGCCATGGAGAATGGTCATAGGGCCTGCAAGCACCACGCTCGTGTTTCGGGCAATGCCGCCCTCTTCATGCGAAAGAACGGGCTTCTCCAGCAGCTCTAGGCCGAAGCCGCAGGCCCTCAAAGAGCAGCACTGCAGATTCAGTACGGGTCGGCCTGCCTACGCTTTCAACCCCGCTTTCAAATCTCCGCGAGCGCTCCGCTCCATGGTTAAATTTCGCATTGCATTCAGTTGTTCAGTTATAACGAGGGGAACACGTTTTAAATGGTGTCGATCCAAATTATTTTCTGTCATTAACGCGCTGCTTTCTTGTGGCTAAAACCCACAAGTAGGCCTACAGTAGCTCGCGGCCTCGTGCATTACGTGCTGAACGCATGCGCTCAGAATCTTTAACCTAACTTACATCGTTAACTATGTCCTGCAATTTATCTGCATTAATCGCGTAGAAACTTAGTTATAGCATAAATGTTTTTATATATGGTTACAAGCAATGTGCTTTACACCAATAGTTTAGTGATCCTTATATGAAACAAAATTAAACAAACACAAAGTGCCTAAACTAAATTCATGCAAAGCATTGTCTTTTACGTAAACTGTCTCCTTAGAAACCAGCAACAGATAAACGAACAATCGTTATCTAAATCAGAGTGTACTTTGACGTTGTTAATCATCAAACGTTCAATAATTGATCTTTCAGCCCTGCACAGTTTGGCTAAGCTCTGTATTCCGAACGCAGGTTAAACCATGGGTTCAGCCTCATCGAATCCTGGCCATTAATTTGAACACAGTTGATCTCCAGTCCTCACGGCAAAAAATAAATAAATAGGACTTTCGGATCTCGTCCACCTCTCTGTGCTCGGCCACTTAAAGCTGCATTATGCAGCTTTGCCGACTTCTTCGCTGTTTTCTCGCTTTTTGCTCGCAAGTTTCTCTATAGAGCTCCCCCTACAGCTTCGGAATAGATATTTGACAACACTGTCGTTAACTCGTTGGCTCGTCCCATCTTCTCCCGCTGGTCACGTGCATTTGTTTTCAAAGAACCCGGCGAACGCACAGAGCCATGTCCACTGAGGTATGTATAATACACAGAAGGCTAGCATATAAATGTTTAGATAGTAGTGTGGTATATAGATAGTATATGTGTGCAGTGCCGTAAAGCAGTTTGTTACATCGCGAGACCTGATATCATGCGATACTTCCTGATGCTGCGGCCGGCGGCCCGGCGGCCCAAAGTTGCAAGGGTGTTTTTTTGTCTCACAGGCGCTCGAGGGGTGCGAGAAGACCACCATTCAACCCGAAAACAGTCATATAACCATTCCAATGACTCCGAAGCTGTTCGGTTAAGATAAAAAAGTTACTTAGATCACCTTTAATCAACAGAAATGCATAATCCTGCAAGGATTTCATCTCTAACCTCCTCTTCATCGTGTCTTAGATTAACGCACAAAAAGATGACCATCGGCTCTCCAAGCCCCACTCTCCTCCTCCCTTTGCTCATCCACACACTGCAGGAGCTCATTTCCTGGTTTCATGTTACTCTGGCTATTTTTCCTCTGCCACAGCAGTGATGTTTCCTCTGCTCCCACAGGTTCTCTGTAACTCTGGCTATTTGCTACATTGCCGCAGCAGTGATGTTTTCTTCTGCTACCACAGGTTTTATCTTACTCTGGCTTTTTCTCCATTGCCGCAACAGTGATGTCTCCTCTGCTCCCGCAGGAGCTCTGTTCCCTTAGCTAATCTTGTTTACTGCCACTGCAGTGTCTCTCCCTTTCCCATAGGATTTCTGTTTCTCTCGCTATTTTTCTCCCCTGCCACAGCAGTGATGTCTCCTCTGCTCCTGCAGGAACTGTTTCTCTGGCTAATTCTCCTCTGCTCCTGCAGGTTTCCTGTTACTCCGGCTAATTCTCAACTGCCACAGCAGTGATGTTTCCTCTGCCCCCACAGGTTTTCTGTTACTCCGGCTATTTTCTCCACTGCCACAGCAGTGATGTCTCCTCTGCTCCCGCAGGTTTTCTGTTACTCCGGCTAATTCTCCACTGCCACAGCAGTGATGTTTCCTCTGCCCCCACAGGTTTTCTGTTACTCCGGCTATTTTCTCGACTGCCACAGCAGTGATGTCTCCTCTGCCCCCACAGGTTTTCTGTTACTCCGGCTATTTTCTCCACTGCCACCGCACTGATGTCTCCTCTGCTCCTGCAGGAACTCTATTTCCCTAACTAATTTTCTATGCTGCTGTAACAAGGCTGTCTCCTGCTCTCGCAAGAGCTCTGTTTCTCTGGCTAATTCTCTACTGCCACAGCAGTAAGGTTTTCCTTCGCTCTCATGGGTTTTCTGTTACTGGCTATTTTCTCCCCTGCCGCAGCAGCAATGTCTCCTCTGCTCCTGCAGGAACTGTTTCTCCGGCTAATTCTCTACTGCCACAGCAATGAGGTTCCTTTGCTCCCTCAGGATTTCTGTTACTCTAACTACTTTCTCCCCTGCCGCAGTAGTGATGTCTCCTATGCTCCCGCAAGCTCTGTTTCTCTGGCTAATTCTCTACTGCCACAGCAGTGAGGTTTCCTTTGCTCCCACAGGATTTGTTACTCCAGTTCATTTTCTCTACTGCTAGCAGGGATGTGTCCGCTTGATCAGTTTGTAGTAACTGCCAAACACGTTCCAGGAGCACAAAATCAAATCGCTGACTCTCCCATTACTCTTTGCAGAAATTCAGGACGTTGGTGCCAGAAGCATAAAAAGCTTAATAGAGCTATCTAACCAGCATTCAGTTTTAAATAAATTAGTCTACGGTAAGCCTGCCCCCTGCCATAAATAAATCTCAAACATTCCTGCTCATTAAAGGATTCAAGAACTTATCCCGCTCATCCGGATACCAGTCAATCTATTGCAATTGACATACTCACCAAATGTATTCCGACACTCTGCCTCGCATACCATTCCACCAACTCCGTCTGCACACTGGAAGCACGTCTGTCCTAGCTGTCTTCGGTTTTCTCCACTGCTCCGAATTGACTATCACATCTAACGTCGACTCAAATACCCATCCTCCAATCTCAGATTTACAGATCGTAGATATCGAAACCATATTTTCTTCATTAAACAAGTAGTAAACTGATCGAGCAAAAAGGTCACTTCGTTTATATTTCCAATCCGCCAACCACCATCCAACTGTACCACTCTCGTTGATTTACTGCAGCATAAACGTTCAATGTTCAAATCCCTACTCGGCCCACATCAGAAGCGTTCAAAACCTACATCAGATCCAGCCGCTTCCACATCAAAACGCTCACCAAGCCATAATTAAATCATTCATTTCCATCACCTGCTGCGCTCCATCCATTGTCACTCAGTACCAGTACCAAGATCCAACCCACTTCCAGTATCATTTGGTTCGCTGCGTTCAAGCTCGATACAACAAACATCTACAATACAGCGTCTTTTTTACAAACAATGGCAGGCTCCCCCGTTCGCACACGTAACGGCTCCTCGTTCAAGGGCCGGGCTCTGTCCCCCTTCCGAAGCGCTGATCGAGCCCTCCCGTTCGAATCGCAGTGAGAGTCTGCCCATCTTAGTCGTCGTGGGACGGCCGTGCTCACGCCGCTGTGTGGGCTCCCCATTCGTCGGGCCGCGAGGGTTCTGTTCCCGTGTCCCAGCCCCCTTCGAAGCGCTGGTCGAGCCCCCCGACAGAGTCCAGCGGACGCCCTCCCTTCCGCTGGCGAGGCCTACCCATCCGATGCCGTGAGCATCCAAGTTCCCGTCGGACGCTGCGAGGGCCCTCCCAGTTGAATGGCTAAACTCTTTTTCAAATCACGCTCGTAAAAATCTTGCGTCATCGAGTTGACAGTTCAACTGCCGAATGGGCTTATCCGTCCGATGCCGTGAGCATCCAAGTTCCCGTCAGTAGTAGTAGTAGTAGTAGTAGTAGTAGTAGTAGTAGTAGTAGTAGTAGTAGTAGTAGTAGTAGTAGTAGTAGTAGTAGTAGTAGTAGTAGTAGTAGTAGTAGTAGTAGTAGTAGTAGTAGTAGTAGTAGTAGTAGTAGTAGTAGTAGTAGTAGTAGTAGTAGTAGTAGTAGTAGTAGTAGTAGTAGTAGTAGTAGTAGTAGTAGTAGTAGTAGTAGTAGTAGTAGTAGTAGTAGTAGTAGTAGTAGTAGTAGTAGTAGTAGTAGTAGTAGTAGTAGTAGTAGTAGTAGTAGTAGTAGTAGTAGTAGTAGTAGTAGTAGTAGTAGTAGTAGTAGTAGTAGTAGTAGTAGTAGTAGTAGTAGTAGTAGTAGTAGTAGTAGTAGTCGCATACTTCCCTACTATATACAAAAAACAGTATGTGACAAAAGAAGTATGTCCGAATTCACAGTATAGATGAAAAGTACCTGGATGACCTACTTCTTAAGTAGTGGAGAAGAAGATTCTGAAGTGTGCATACGATGGACACTTTACTATCCCATGAGGCCACGGGAAAGGATTTATGAATGGCAGTGAAGCGACACAACTGATGCTGATACGTCACATGATAATGACAACATGGCTAATGTAGTAGGTCCAGATTACATTCGTATTAATACTACATAGAACATACTTTTTTAGCGGTCATGAAGTAATTACTTATTCAAAATAAATACCTCAAGAAGGTATGTGATTTTGGACCCAGCCAGATACTTGGTGAATTCTTGACGAATTTAATAGATTGAATGAGCGATTCAATGAATCACTCATAAAGACAAGCACATGCCACCCCCTAATGATGCAAGCTGCGAAAATAACCACAGAAAAATCCCCCCAAACTGAACATTATCATTTTCATACTTGTGTGGTTCAATTTATTAAATTGATTCAAATGGTTATGTCAATATTTCTTTATGTAATGTTACCTGAAAACAATATAGGGGACATTCAGTATACATGCAGTATGGTTAAATTAAGGTCTGTGTTTGTATTAACTGTTTTAGACTGAATTAAAATGAGAAAACATTTATTCTTCAGGTCAGGGAATAAATATGCATAATTAGTCAAAATTACTACAAACTAAAAGAAAACTAAATCAACAAATCATAATTGTATTTCAGTGTGCTTAAAAGAAAACAAAAGTTAAACAATGAAGGCATGATTGCTTGTCTATGCCTCTTAAGAGAATTGTCTATGGAAATGAATGTCAGCAATTAACCTCAAACAGTGTTGCTTGGTTTATAGTTATACTAAGAACTTTTGACTTTGCAGATGACTTTTCAGGAGTTTTTTTTTTAAATAATAGAAAAACCTTAATGAGAACTACAAATATGTTAAATTCCCCAAAGCATTCACTAATTAAGCAGAAGTAATGAATTAGGACTTATGTATAGTTATTATTAGATCTCACTATAGAGAGCAGTCACTTGACAATTACATGCTGATGGCAGCTATTATAACTGCCACAAAATTCAAAGAAGACAAAACACTGTTATCAACAAGATCAGACCCCCCTTCTCAATAAGAATCTAAACAACACATACTGTGCTTCTTTAGGCAATGATTAACAGAAGTATTTCTTTCAGTCTATGTGTGTTTATGTGTTTGGTGCAGAGGAATATTTCAGGATTATGACATTCTAATAGCCACATTAGCACTCTGAATGCTTAGAAAAGAGTTTATTATGTCCACTGATACAGATTGAAGTAGCGGGGTGACAGGGCTGGGTTTAGCTATTCTATTAGAAAAGATTAGTCTCATAGATGGTGACACATCAAGATGAGATGGCCAGAGGTCTTGAAGAAAAGCCTGAGAAATAATGATTACACACAGAGTGCTTTCATATTCATAGTTTCATACACTAATAATTTGAAGACATCTCCCATCCCAGCTAGAGAAATGTCTAGCTTTTCTGTCTTCTGTCTTCACATAATAAAATTAATTCGAATGAATGAGGGTAAAAATAGTTCCCTATCAGTCAGTCACGTTTGACATTAACATCAGTGACTGACGACAGCCCAATCACCTTCAAGTGGTAACAGAACAAGCCAATGCACATTGGCGAGTGAGATTTGTATTGCAAGCCACTCCCCCGCTTCCGGGTATGTAAAGCAGCGTGCATATACTCACATTAAAAATTCGCATTACCTGGCCCCGTCTGACAGCCATGATCTCTGCCTCACGTGTCTGGGCTGTAAGCACGCTGAGGTGGCATTCGTCGATAAGTCATGCACCCACTGAGGAAAGATGACAATCGTGATGTTGAGATGAAGACTAAATTACCTTGAAAAAGTGGAGTCCCCTCTGGTATTCCCCGGTCTGGCCTTGATGCGTACAGGGCCACTTGGGTTAATACACAGGGTGATTTTAGGATTACAGAAAGGGTTCTTTGGGCAGCTGAGTCCCCCCTCCCGCCCACTTCACTCCTCTCTTCCATCTTCTTGCTGTGGTTGCTAGGCCTTCTCATGGAGGTCCCACCATCTCATTCGGGGCTCCCGCAGAAGATTTTTCTGTCGATTGCTACATCGGAGGGCAGGCTAGATGAGGGATGAAGATTCAGATGCGTTGCCCCCTTCGGGGAGAGTAGCGTTGCTCGAGTCCGACCCGGAGCTGACTGCAATGCTTTCCTGGGCTGCCGCGAGAATTGGGCTCAATTGGGCCCTCCACCGTGTTTTTGAACGAAAGATTGTGGCTGGAAGTTTGGTTTCTCGGGGCAGGGCATGCTGAACAGCAGCATCCTGCTCCAGTGCCTTTCTTCCTGGAAGTGCACCGGAGGACACAAAGTCGTGGAACGCACCTTTTTCTGCCAGAAACAGCTCCGCTACCTCCTCTGCTCTTCACTACCCTCGATGGTGGGGCGGTCAAAGAGTAAGTGGAGATTCCACAGGTGGAGCCACCTGGCGGTGTCATCCGCGTCTCCCATCCAAGGCCTTTAAGTTCTTACAGCACCGCTAAACAGGTCGCCCTGCATGCCATGTCCCTTCTGCAAGTATACCAGGCCAAGGCACTCAAAGAGTTGCACGAGGGTAGTTCTGACCCAGGGTTGATGCAGGAGATGCGAACAGCGACAGTCATTGTGCTGTCCTTTGGGCAGATGATGTCAACGCTAGTGATCCAGGAATGCCATATCTGGCTGAACCTGGTCGAGATGAAGGAAGTCGACAAGATTCGCTTTCTCGACTCCCCCATCTCCCAGGCCAGACTCTTCAGCAATCCTGTTGAGAATTTTTTAGGGTAGAGAATAGGGCTACCCTAAAACGAACTGTGATTGGTTACATGTCAGTCAAATGTCCTGTTGGGTGGTCCTTGACCAATGAAAGCTGCGGTAGAGTCTGGCTAAGTGAGACTATTACATTAGTAACTTAGACATTTTCTTTTGTTACACACACCAAAGGACAGGAAGTGTAAGAAATTACATTTTGAAACATACAGTACTTGCATTACAATGATATCATTCATATTTTACCTGTGATCCTTCTATGTTACTATTTATTGTTAAGATAAATGATGGGTATTAAAGTAACATGCTTTAATTACAGAAAACAGGTGAAAAGGTGAAATGTGCATCATCAAATGTAACTGCAGGTTTCACCGAATATTTCCAGGCTTTCATTGGTCAGAGAAACGGATGATCAAACTAACAGGGCCATGTTTTGAGTGTTCTGCTACAAATGGTTTAGTTATAGTTGTCTATGCACATTAAACTAGGACTGGAGAAAGCAGTTTAACATCCAAAAAAATGACATACTTCATCTTTAAGCATGATTATGTAAAGTTAATAGTCTCTTTTAAAAACAGGTCAAGATCATAAAAACAGGCAAATAAAGGAGAAGCTTAAACACTATGTTCAAAAAGTAACCATGATTTATACCAGGAAAGGCAGGAGAGCAGTCTGTGCTTCAATCTGTAGTTGTTTTCTTTTACTTTAAAAAGAAATTTTAATTTAAACACCAACTGCATAATGAATGACATGATACAGCCAGGATGTCATCTAAATGTTTCTCTGAAAGGTTTGCTCCTGACAAGAAAATTGCCCTGTGAGGACATGTGCTGTCTGAAACTATTTTTTTCTTCTGTCTCCTCCTTTTTGCTCTCCATCGGTGTGTGGTTTCCCCAAGTCAAAAATGAAAATTAAGGGTTTTCTATTTTGAGAGGTTGTAATTATCTTTTTCCTCAACATCTGATGCAGGGCTCCACTCCATCGCTCGGCCTTAAGGGATTTTAGCTGGCAGTGTGCCGGCCAGTGCTGTCAGGATGCTGGCCTTACATTAGCCCTGACCCATTTTATTTTATTTATTTTTTACATTTAAAATTAATTCCAGTTTTATTGCTTTAATACTAAGTCATTTATATTTCCATGTAGTCCTATATCATTGATCTTCATGAGGAAGGCCTTGATTCTTTAAAATAAGTGTTAATTATAATTTGAAAACAGAGATTTTAATTAGGGCCTTTAACTCTGCACACAGCACTTACTTGTGGGAGTCAATTGGACAAAATACTATTGTTTTTTAAGGAATATTGCAGTATTTATTATTAATGATTTACCTGTGAGCATCATTATTATATTTTTTTTCATGGGCCCTCGTAATCTTTGACCAAAGTAACTTCCTCTCCCTCTAGCAGCAACATCTCTTCTCTTCTCTAATGATATGTTTACTAGTGTGAAGGTGGGACAACCAGTCACTCACACGAGATAATGACAATAGCAAACCACAACAATCCAATCAATTCCCTCAAGTTCCGCCCTACATTTTTTCTTGTTTGAAAAGCTGTTTTAACTCTTATATATGTCATAACAAGGGGAAGACTATTGTAACTTCCATTTCATGCCGACTTTAAATTCATGCCGTGCTTTTCATGACTAGCAACTGACTGTGACTCACCTAGGCAAGGTTGCATTCCAGTTTAAAGTTTTGGTATTTCATTCAGTTTGAACAAAAGTCATGCATTAGAATGTGCAGAATTAGAACTTTCATTCGATTTAAATGTTTAATTCAATTAATTACATGATATGCTGATTAATTATTAAAATCAATCAAGATTTATTGCATATCAATATTTGATTTTTGAGGCAGTTAGAATAGTCTCCAAATCAAGATGCAGGTGAATCGTTTTTTCTAACTTTTTTTCATTTGTTTTTTCTTATCATGTATTGTAATATTACATGTATATGCATACATATGTTGTCATCATCATCTGTATTTGTCAGATAAATATAGCATAACTTGAAGTTGAAGAACCCAAAAAGAATCTGCAATACTTGCACTCATCTGATCTTTTGTCTAATGGAAAACTAATTTGTTGTTGTGCAAGCTAATGAAACAACTTTGAATATGTGCCTAAATTGTTTATAAATCCATTACGCAAATTATGGCATTGAATGAATTGCACCAATTTACCTAAAATGGCTTTAAAAATGATTTACACAGAAGGGAAGGATTTATTATTATTTTATTTTTTTAGTGTGAAAGAGTCAGTCAATGTACTGTACACCCAATATTGTTGTATACTTAACCTGCAATTAATGCTTTTTTTGTTTTTGTTTAAGTCAACGGGGATGAAACTTTAAATACCAACCTCATTCTCAAGTGATTCACTTCATCTGCATCCCTTAAATCACTTCATTATCAACTCCAGATTTTAATTAGGGCCTTTAACTCTGCACACAGCACTTACTTGTGGGAGTCAATTGGACAAATAATCAGTTAAATAGGTGTCAAGGCCTTGTGAATCATTTTAAATCGTTGGTTGCTGTAGACTTCACCGTTATTCAATTTTGACCATTTAATTAAGATCCACATGCTGATAAAATTACAGAAAACAATACAATTGTATTATGATTTTAAGTTAAAGCGATAATTTTACTAAGAATTAAATACAATCATCATTACTCACCTTCAAGTCAAAACCTGTTTAAAAAGAAGTTTAAAATATATATTTATCTCCAGCAGCATTTGAATATATGCCTCCAGTGTTGGGGAAGCTATTTAAAACAGTGAATCATATCTTTTTGAATACTTTTTATTCTAAATGACTCAAATCAAATAATACGTCAATACTTTTAACTGTTTTTCTCCTGAACATAAGGGTTTATATTGTTATAATGATGGCCCCCATGCATTTTGCGGAAGAAAATTGTTTTGGTTGTGCTTTGGCTCTGTGAATGAATATGGTTATCCTACTGCTCATAAAACATTCACTATTCATATCACCAGTTTAGATAGAAAGGATCTCAAGCTGACTAGCTAAGGACGTTACTGCTATACCCATTAATATATGTTACTTCCTTGAAAATAAATCCCAGCACTAAAACAACCATAATGAAAGGACCCTTCACAACAGATACTGCTTTCCAATGAACTCTGTTAAAGAGCTAAGTTCTTTTTGTTCAATAAAATACCTTACTAACCTGTTGAGTAATAAAAATGACATCTCTGTATCGCTTTTACAACATTTTAAATCCCTCAGTTCTCACCATCTCTGAAAAGACAAGCCACTGTTGATTCTCAATTTATTTATGAGCTATGACTCTATTCAGCGGGTGATTCCCAGAGGTTCAAGATTTAGTGTGCTGCAAGTCGACCTTTCTCACTCGTTGATGCCACTCCCCCATCATACATGTGCCAAAGTAGCCGGAGCAACTTTTCTCCATTTACGGATATGCCGAGACAAGGACGGGCGAGTGACATATACTGAACTGTATATGCAATTTCTCATGAAAACCATCTCGCTAGGTGTAATATAAACACTTACAATAGGCACATATAGTGAATCAGGGTAAGACAAAAAATGCATTTTGGAACAATAATTGTGTCACGAACTGCTCTGAGACACGAAGGTTGAGGATCCAAATGCAGTATTTATTGAACAGGGTAATCCAAAGTACAGGCAAGGTCAAACACAGGCAGCAGTCCATACAAACAAACACAACAAGACAGGGAACACAGGCAAAAGAGTAATCCACGGAACAGGCAAGAAATCCAAAAACCAAGAGACGTGAAACAGAATACAAACACACTCAGAAATGCAGTGAGACATATACACAAGACTTTACAGATAATAAATGAGAAAACCAGGATTGTAAGCTAAACAAGACAATGAGACACAGGTGAATGTGATAATGAATGAAGAGTCTGAGCAGTGAGTTATGGGAAATGTAGTTTGTGAGGGAATGACAATAGTCTGATTTGGAGTGCCCTCTGGTGGCTCTCAAGGGCACTCCAGCTGGTGACCGTTACAGATTGATTGTATTGACTCATTACTTAAATTTTGTTCATTTAAAAACAGAAACTTTAAATATTTGTTTCACTATTTGTTTCCCAATACTCTGCCTTGTCAAATCACATGATCATGATCAAGAATACAAATGTAAGACAATGTTGTTGGAACCCCTTACCAGTCACCCCCAATTTTGGCAAGTGCTGCATACATGACATACCCAAAATAAAAAGGTTGCTGCTCATAAGTCATTCTGAATAGACACATAACCAACATATATTTAGAAAGCCAACCCTTGAGAGTTTACAGTTCAAGACTCAAAATTAACCAGACTGTTATTAATATTGAGATATATAAGCTCAAACATAAAAACAAAAACAACAAATATTAAGAATATATTTATTAAATGTATAAAAATATTATGTGAATTTAGGATAGCAACTTATAACCACAACTAAAGTGTAGCCACAATTGTGGTCATGCTTCATTTCAAGACTCAAAATTAACCAGACTGTTATTAATATT
Organism: Abramis brama; assembly: GCF_963993115.1. Classification (NCBI taxonomy): domain Eukaryota; kingdom Metazoa; phylum Chordata; class Actinopteri; order Cypriniformes; family Leuciscidae; genus Abramis; species Abramis brama. Next base: position 55,566,918 of record NC_139964.1, on the reverse strand, counting down.
GAGATATATAAGCTCAAACATAAAAACAAAAACAACAAATATTAAGAATATATTTATTAAATGTATAAAAATATTATGTGAATTTAGGATAGCAACTTATAACCACAACTAAAGTGTAGCCACAATTGTGGTCATGCTTCATTTCAAGTCTGAGGATGATATCTCGAAAATTATGCATTTTATGAAGCCTATTGTGAGACCATGTCAGGGGAGAATTTGGAGAATTTTCAGAGAAGGCAAACAAGTTTCTCATCAAATAGTTTATTGCCCTCTAAACACCCATTTACTGTCTCTGACTAATGTCTGGCGAGGAGAACTGGCCCCATTCATGTTCTTTTCATTTAAATCGACCAAGCTTTACACCTCTGCCGGTATGATACTTGGTCTTCATCATTCTTTTATCCTTATTCTTTTGTTTGAATTCAGCCATTATAGCCTTTCTTCTGGCATAATGCCTAGCCATTGACACATAATGTGTAACCCCCATAGACGAATAATCCACCTATTAACTTAAGCCTTGTTAGAAAACAAACAACAAAAAAATATTCTTGGAACTTTTAAATGCGAATTATTTAAAAAAAAATGATTGTATGGAATAGAAAGCTCCTGCAGCAGGTGCATTAGCACAACAGGTAGCCTCAAGCTACATGACACAATTTAATTTATTAATATTACACTTTTATTTAAAGCTCACTTTAAAACACCATCGAGTGTTTGTATCATATTCCGTCGCGGTTTAAAATGTTTTCAAGTCCGAAAAAGATTTTGAAATATGTTATATTTAGCATTTTAGATGAAGCTATGGGCTATCATTACCTAGCATATGCATTCTGTAAACATTCTTTATTCATATGAAAACCCAAAATCGCACGAAAAATCACCCACAAAACACAAATACTTCGTATCGTGCATTTATTAGCTACTTGTTTCGGTGAAGAGATGTCACTTTCGCTTTGTTATCATGGATGTGCAGAATCAGGAAGTGTGTACAGAACGCGTCATGCAGAAGAGGTCACGTTGAAGCACGTCAGATGATTGACAGCTGTACAGCCGAATCATATTTCTCAGAGGTCAGATCTGACGCAAATCAGGAAGAGGAGATACACAACAAGCTCCGTGCGCTGTTTGAGCTCTTCAGATCGTGAAAAATGTGGAAAAAAGTGGAAAATGAATAGAATTTTTATTCTGTATCACCAAAATATTTTTCTAACATGTGATAATTAATCATTTTTCTCCAAATATGCGCACTATTGGACTAATAACTACGGAAGAGGATTAGGGCCAGGCAATAATAAAAAAAATAAAACCATCTCGAGATTAAAGTCATTATAATGCGAGATTAAACTCGTTAAATTTCGAGAAAAAAAGTCGAAATACAATCTTGAGAATAAACTCATTAAATATTGAGAATAAAGTCGTTGTGTTTCGAGAAAAAACTCGTTAAATTTCGAGAAAAAAGTCGAAATACAATCTTGAGAATAAACTCATTACATTTCGAGAATAAAGTCGTTGTGTTTCGAGAAAAAAACTCGTTAAATTTCGAGAATAAAGTCGTTGTGTTTCGAGAAAAAAACTTGTTAAATTTCGAGAAAAAAGTCGAAGTAATTGTGAGAATAAACTCCCTACTGATAGAGTACATGGCAGAGTTAGATCACTTAGTCAATCTATATTTTTGACTTTCTTTCAGTAACAAAGAATAGAACATGGTCTAGGTCGGCTAGGTGTTTTTAGAAGAAAAAATCAGTCCAATTTGCGTGATGTAGCCTACTCGCTTTTGTCCAACATGAAATTCATTGAGGTTTTGTGGTTTCCCAGGATACCATAAGACGCATTATTAAACTTGTTGATCCTCAGATGTGGAATTTCGACGAAGGAGACGCTTGAGAAGACGCCACTTGCGCTGGCCCAAATGCACTCTGGCATATGGACAGCTATGATAAATTAAAACCGTACAGCATTGCCATTAATGGCTGTATAGATGGTTACAGTCGTTACATTCTGTGGATGGAAGCGTACACAACCAACAACGATTAATAATGCGTCTTATGGTATCCTGGGAAACCACGAAACCTCGATGAGGTTGATATCAGTAGGCTATGCAATGAACACTGATCGAATGCGTTATTATCTACATTTCATTTCGACTTTTTTTCTCGAAACACAATGACTTTATTCTCGAAATTTAATGAGTTTATTCTCAAGATTGTATTTCGAGTTTTTTTCTCGAAATTTAACGAGTTTTTTCTCGCAACACGACTTTATTCTCGATATTTAATGAGTTTATTCTCGAGATTGTATTTCGACTTTTTTTCTCGAAATTTAACGAGTTTTTTCTCGAAACACAACGACTTTATTCTCGATATTTAATGAGTTTATTCTCAAGATTGTATTTCGACTTTTTTCTCGAAATTTAACGAGTTTTTTCTCGCAACACAACGACTTTATTCTCGATATTTAATGAGTTTATTCTCAAGATTGTATTTCGACTTTTTTTCTCAAAATTTAACGAGTTTAATCTCGCATTATAATGACTTTAATCTCGAGATGGTTTTATTTTTTTATTATTGCCTGGCCCTAATCCTCTTCCGTAAATAACCCTGGCGGATGCTGTTTATTTTATGTATTTGACCACAAATAAACCGGAGAAGACGATAATGAATGTAGCGTGAGTTTTGATTTCTATTCAAAATAACGATCGTTTCAGATGAATTATTTTGTACTCCTGGCATAAATTAAGAAATTAATGTCACTGCAAACCACTTAAATCATAAACAGTGGTCAAATATCGAAGCTGGAGTCTTAAACCTTCATTATGATGCTGAGTTTGTCCAGATCAAGTAAGAGTGTGATGTTTTTACGAGTAATGATTTTTGAACAACACAAATCTGGGATCACCAGTGATCCCATGCTGGGCATATAAAGTGTATAATGCAAGTTTTGAATGTCAGATAAAAATGTTTTATTAATCCTCAAATGTAGGATCATTTGACCACTTAACTGAAGCATCATGTAGTCTGCAAACTGCTGTGGGAATCACCTCGATGAACATGTTAATTATGATCACTGAGGGTATCACCTACATGATGCTGTGAATCACAATCAAATGTGCAAGTGTGAATTGAAGCAAAACCAGCCTTACAGTTTCACTAGTAGATCACACATCATAACCCTCCTGCAAGAACCCACTTTCAAGTATGTGGGTGGCACCTGGGTAAAGATCAAAGCAGAAAAACAAACCTTCACAGAACACATCTCTAAAATCCTTCGGCTTCCCGGATAGGGTCTTTGTTGAAAAAACAAACAAACAAATAAGGCCAGCAATAACAATGGAAAATAAGGAACATCAGCCTTGAAATATCTGAAAAAACTCTGGAGGACAAACATAATGACTCTGTACATTACAAACCTAACAACATACAAAAGCAGACACTTGTACACCCCTAGCAGCAACGAAACGAGAACAAAGTTTTTATCTTTCAAGTGGATTTGCCTCACCAATGAAGTAGGGTAAGAGCATTATGAAAAATAAGTTTATTCAAGTGTGCTATTAGTATACTTTTAAACTAAAAATAAGAAAGTAAATATTCAGTCTACTTTTTATGTCCTTCTCGTAAATATACTCTAAGTACGTCTCAGAAATATACTTAAAATTACACTTAGCCTAAGTGTACTTGAGTTACACTGACAGAAAAATCTAAGTATATTTGGCCTATACTTGTACTTAATCTTTTGATCGAGATATACTTACAAGTATAATTAAGTATTCTAAGCATACTTGGCTTGTAGTTGTTTACTCTTTTGATTTAAAAGCCTATTAAATACTTTTTTGGATATAGTTTTACATTCTGTCTTATAAACTTAAATTTGTAAACTTAATTGTTTGAAATTATTGATTTATAAAGAAAACAGATACGTTCCTAATTCTGAGTATCTGAATTTGTGTGTAGGCTAGTCCACTGAAAGAACATAGGAATTTACTTCAAATCTACTTTACTCATTCCCTGCTTTTGACAACATTTTCCGTGAAAATTAAGTGATGTGAAGGTCAGTTTCATAACACCAACATATATATTGTAAATGCAAAAGTATATGAAAATGCTCTAATGTCAATGTATGAATTTTATGTGTAGTGATTACAAATTTTGCCATTCTCAAACACTAGATTCATTGTCAGATTATAAAGCAAAATAAAAAAATAAAAATTATGGAGATCTAAATCAAGATCTAGATCAAACAATCAGTATAATAATACAATAAAACAATACAACCATCTGGAGAGAAGATATCAAAAAAAGCCATTTGGTCAAATGCCTCTACAAACATCCCCAAGCCCCCCTTTCCATCATGGAGCATTTGACCCAGGTCACTGAAAAAAGACTCTGATGCCAGACGCTCATGTTGTTATTCTTATATCCTGCATTTATTACATCTTTACATTACATTATTTAAATTGTTTCCTGATTGGTATCATTTTAAATATCTGTGATTGGTAAAATGGTCTCAATTTCACAGCAGTCACTTATATTAAAAGAAAGATTGAAAACTTAGAAGAGAATTCTGTTCTTGAGAATTCTGTTCTTCTGTTGTAGGTGGTGTCCCTTCAAGATACTGTATCTGATAATCATTGCTCCTCTCCCTCAAAGATTTAGCGGGATTCTGTAACCAGAAAACCACACGCAGTGCTTTGTCAGTGTCTTGAGTCCTGCACCCACAACACTCACACAACTGCTTTTACTCTCTGCTGTCAGGTATGCATCTCTAAGATTCATCTTTGAGCAATTGATGTTATGTATTTATCGGTCCCTTTCGTGGTCACTACGAGTTACGTCAGTGACGACGAAATGGGGGTTTTGCATAGAAAGCCTATCACCTTCGAGATTTAGAAAATGAACCAATGGCAATGGAAATGCCTTGGGTCTGCGGGTTTTGCATGCGTAACTCTGCCCCACCTCGTGGGTATATAAGGAAGTACGCCGGCATAGTGCAGTATGTTTTCACTTCGGAGCCAAGATCATCTCTTCACTCCACAAGCCATTCCTGAGTTTTCATCCTCTTTCTCAGCACTCTTCGAGACGAGCGACTCTCCGGTGTTGGTGTGACGGCAATTTCAGCGAGTTCATATTGCCTGCTGATCTGTGCAGTGATCTGCCAGTGTGTGTGTTCTCCCTGTGCGCTTCAACATCCGCGGAGTTTTCCTCTCACAAAAAGAGCTTGTACGCGGCATGTCTTTTTAAAGATGCCTCACCCGTGCACTTCTGGTTGCGGTCAAACAGTTTCTGACTCTGATGGGCACAATCGCTGTCTTGCGTGTTTGGGCGTTGATCACGCCAAGGCAGCGTTTGTGCGGGAACATGACCATTGCAACATTACGGTTGAGACTCAATGACCTCTCACGAGGTAGAGTCCCCTCATCCACACCCCGATCTACGGTCTCCTCTGGAGGTCATACTTCGGCTGGTGGCCAGGGTGACCTGAGGGTGACGGTGTGGACTAATACGCCGACAATTCGTCCTCGGCCCACATCCCCCTCTCCAGTGTTGCAACCCGTGAGCGCTCCGACTGAGCGCGGTGGCCCCTCTTCGGAGGCGCCCCTCGTTTCTTTTGGCGCTCCAGAGGAAGATGCTATGTCGATCGCAGCATCACAAGGTGGGCATGAGTCCTCGGGAAGTGAGGATTCGGCTGTGCTGCCACCCTTGGGCGTGCCAGCATTGCCAGAGTCTGATCCCGAGCTGACGGCCATTCTTTCCCGGGCCGCCGTGAGCATTGATCAATGTCAGCGTCCAACCCCAATGCCATTCTTCCCGGACGTGCATGAGGAGGTCTCGAGGTCCTGGAAGGCACCACTGTCTTCCCGCGATCGCTCGTCGGCCTTCTCCGCCTTTCCTCCCCTCGACGGGGCCGCTGCCAATGGGTACACTGGGGTTCCCCCGGTTGAACGTTCTGTTGCGATGCAACTGTGTCCTCAGAGCGCTTTTTCTCACGGTGACCCTAAGCACCCTTCCAAAGCCTGTAGATTTTCGTCCACTCTCGTGGCGAAATCCTACAGAGCCACGGGACAGGCAGCCGCCTCACTGCATGCCGTGGCCACTCTGCAGGTCTACCAGGCCCAGATGCTCAGGGACATGCACGAGGGAAGGACTGACCCAGGGCTCTTTGATGAGCAGCGTGCCACCACTGACCGCGCTCTTCGGGCGACGAAAGTGACCGTACGCTCCCTGGGTCAGGTGATGGCCACTAACGTGATCCAGGAGAGACACCTATGGCTGAACCTGGGCAATATGCGGGATGCCAAGCGGACCCGGTTCCTCGACACCCCCATATCCCAGGCCGGCCTCTTCGGCGGTGTGGTTGAGGACTTTGCTCACTTCCACTTCGCTGCACCACCGAGGGGACGTCTGTGGTTCGCATGACCCTGCTGGTACAGTTCTTGGGAGCCTGGCTAGAGCTTCCCAACCTGTCCCGCTGGGTCGCCTGAACTATCAGGCTCGGCTATGAGATTCAGTTCGCACGGGGTTCGCATCCTGAACTATCTCGACGACTGGCTGATCCTAGCTCACTATCAAGACCAGGTTTGCGAACACAGGGACCTAGTGCTCCGGCACCTAGCTCGTCTGGGCCTTCGGGTCAACTTGGAGAGGAGCAAACTCTGCCCCGTGCAGAGGATCTCTTTTCTCGGTATGGAAGACTCGGTCACCATGTGCGCACAGCTTACGAGCGAGCGTGCGCAGTCACTGCTGACTTGCCTCCGCCAATTCAAGGGCAAGAGTGCGGTTCCACACTGAAACTATTTCAGAGGCATCTGTGGCATATGGCATCCGCAGCCGCAGCAACGCCGCTCGGATTGCTTCATATGAGACTGCTTCAGCACTGGCTTCGCGATCGAGTCCCGAGGTGGGCATGGCAACACGGCACGCTCCGAGTACCAGTGACTCCGGCCTGCCGTCAGACCTTCACCCCGTGGTCGAACCTCAACTTTATACGGGCCGGAGTGCCCTTAGAACGAGTTTCCAGGCATGTTGTTGTATCGACAGATGCCTCCACCACGGGCTGGGGCGCCATGTGCAATGGACATGCTGCCGCGGGCTCCTGGACAGGACCCCAGCGCCTTTGGCATGTCAATTGCCTCGAGTTGCTGGCTGTACGTCTCGCCCTGCACTGCTTCCGTGCGTTGCTCAGGGTTCAGCACGTACTAGTCCGATTAGACAATACCGCGACAGTAGCATACATCAACAGACAAGGTGGTCTATGCTCCCGCCGTATGTCGCAACTCGCCTGCCACCTCCTCCTATGGAGTCAGAAGCATCTGAGGTCGCTTCGAGCAATTTATATTCCGGGAGACCTGAACCGTGCAGCCGACGAGCTCTCACGGCTTCGGCCTCTCCCCGGAGAATGGAGACTCCATCCCCGGTCGGTTCAGCTGATTTGGGATCAGTTCGGGGATGCTCAGGTAGATCTGTTTGCCTCCCACGACTCGTCCCACTTCGACCTGTTCTATTCCCTGATCAAGGGCATGCTCGGCATGGATGCACTGGCGCACAGCTGGCCGCGGGGCCAATGCAAGTATGTGTTTCCCCCAGTGAGCCTTCATGCACAGACCCTGTGCAAGATCAGGGAGGACGAGGAGCAGGTCATCTTGGTTGCGCCACACTGGCCCACCCGGACCTGGTTCTCCGAACTTGTACTCCTCGCGACAGCACCTCCCTGGCCAATTTCCCTGAGGAAGGACCTTCTTTCTCAGGGACGGGGCACCCTATGGCACCCTCGTCCCGATCTTTGGAACCTCCACGTGTGGCTCCTGGACGGGACGAGGCAGGTTTGAGTACCCTACCACCAGCAGTGGTGGCTACCATCACTTCCGCTAGAGCATCGTCCACGAGACATGCCTATGCGTTGAAGTGGAACCTCTTCGTCAACTGGTGTTCTTCTCACCAAGAAGACCCCCGGAGATACCCGATCAGTGTCGTGCTTTCCTTCCTGCAAGAAAGGTTGGAGCGAAGGCTGTCTCCCTCCACCCTGAAAGTGCATGTTGCCGCCATTGCCGCACATCACCATGCAGTCGAAGGTAAGTCCGTTGGAAAGCACGACCTGATCATCAGGTTCCTGAGAGGAGCGAGGAGACTGAATCCTCCTCGCCCTCCTCTCGTACCCTCTTGGGACCTCTCAGTGGTGCTAACTGCCCTGCAGAGTGCTCCCTTTGAGCCTCTGCAATCAGTGGAGCTTAAGTTCCTGTCAATGAAGATAGTGCTCCTGGTTGCATTGGCCTCCATCAAGAGGGTAGGGGACCTGCAGGCATTCTCCGTTGACGAAGCGTGCCTGGAATTCGGGCCGGCTAATTCTCACGTGATCCTGAGACCCCAGCCTGGATACGTGCCAAAGGTTCCCACCACTCCCTTTCGAGACCAGGTGGTGAACCTGCAAGCGCTGCCATCGGAGGAGGCAGACCCAGCCTTGGCACTGCTCTGTCCAGTTCGCGCCCTCTGTGCTTACGTAGACAGAACGCAGTGTTTCAGGACCTCAGACCAGCTTTTTGTCTGTCATGGTGGGAAGCTGAAGGGAAAGGCTCTCTCCAAGCAAAGGTTGTCTCACTGGATAGTGGACGCCATTGCTCTGGCATACCAGCAGCAAGGTCGACCGTGCCCCCTTGGTGTGACGGCCCACTCCACTCGGAGTGTGGCCTCCTCTTGGGCTCTAGCGCATGGCGCCTGGCTGACAGACATCTGCAGAGCTGTAGGCTGGGCGACACCTAACACATTCGCGAGATTCCCCCCCCGGGCTGGCACTGATTGCATATTTCCACTGAGATATGCTTCCCAGTGTACCTTGGTATTCCTGTGTTAAGTAGGAGTCCTTCGTCCGTGCCAGTCTCACGACAGGGATCTCAGACTTACGCGGGGCACTGGAAGACAGCCGAGAGGTGGCGTGATTAGACTGGGAACTCCCATTTCGTCGTCACTGACGTAACTCGTAGTGACCACGAAAGTTACGTCTCCCTGCCACTGAACCGCTGGCTCAGCGAGAAAACACTGCACTATGCCGGCGTACTTCCTTATATACCCATGAGGTGGGGCGGAGTTACGCATGCAAAACCCGCAGACCCAAGGCATTTCCATTGCCATTGGCTCGTTTTCTAAATCTCGAAGGTGATAGGCTTTCTATGCGAAACCCCCATTTCGTTGTCACTGACGTAACATCTCTGTTTCCACTCAGGGAACGAGGGTTACATACGTAACCGAGACGTTTCTGAATTGGCTTCTAATTGTTTAATTGTTTAATAGGCATGATACATTTTTAACTGACGAATAAAATGTTAAATTCGATTTTTGCATTCTACTGACATCATTATGACCAGTAGATTAAGGGACTGTTTACATGACACTGTTTTCAACTAAAAAAGTAAAACTTTTTATGCGTTTTGATGGTTCGTTTACACGACAACGGCGTTTTGGTGGCCTCGAAACGCAAAAGTTTGGAAACGGGTTTCAAAGTGCAAGGTTTTGAAAACGGTCTCCATGTAAACAACAAAAACGCGAATCTCTGAAGATGAAGTCATGCACATGTACATTACGTAGTGTTTCATCGCCATCTAATGGCCTGGCAGCAGAATACAGGGTTTTTAGTCTTTTTCGCAAATCCGTGTGAATGGGGATCGTTTTGAAAATGGTGTCGTCTGTACAAGGAAAAACTTCTCAGTTTTAAGCATATCGTTCTTGTGTAAACATATCCTCAGTAAAGTCTGCTGTTTCTGCAAATCTGTCAAACGGAAGGCTCACGAAGCAGAATGCACGTCACCTGAAACCTTTCTATTTTTGTCTATCAATGACTTAGCAAGTTGTATGGAACTACTACACTTTTTGTACGAGCCAGCAGTAGGCGGCCGACTTGAAGGTAATAGTTAACCCTGCACCCTTTGATTAAGATCAGACTGGTGAGTTTGTGACTGTGAGATCCACGTACCCGGCTGGCGTGAGACTCTATGCGACATCGGATCCCTAATGAACTAATAATTGAAAGTATGGGATACCCAGAATAATCAAATTTCAAAATTAAACCACAACCAATCTTATGATCAGCTGTTAATTAGAAACACAGTCTAAATTTAATAATCATTTGAAATTGGAGTCAGATTAAGCACGGAGCTAGAAACCAATACAATTGGAGCTGAATTCTAATAAATTAAATGAACTTTAAAGAAGTGCACATAAATGACCTACAGGCATTAAGCCTTCACACATGCCGTTTGATTCCAACGTTAGGCCAATAGGTGGTCCTTACAAAACCACTGAAAAGCCATGTTTTGTCTGTAATTGACATTTAGACAGTTTTTCTCTCCCTGTACATATTGTCAACAGTTATTTATACTCATACTGGAGTACAAAAAAAAAAAAGGCTGTCAGTGTGGAAGCAAAATGCAAGCCTGTTGAATAATGCTGCAGCATCACTTACTTTCTGCTTACGTGAAGTTTCACTGCAGTCACCATTGTTTTCCATCATTTGCATGGTTATTAGAGACATGTGATATGAAATGGAACTCATAATGTTTTCAGATCAATAACGCAGAGAAATATTCAAGCTTGCGGCTCTCTACAGATCGTATAAATGGGAAAATGACATGACTAATTGTTTAGGGAGTAAAATCCATTACCTACAGCCAGCAGAGAACAAAGCGATGCATGGAGGAATGAAACTCATGAACAAATGACACATCATCAACTACAAGTGAGAACTTACTATGTTTTTGATATATATATATATATATATATATATATATATACACTCACCTAAAGGATTATTAGGAACACCATACTAATACTGTGTTTGACCCCCTTTCGCCTTCAGAACTGCCTTAATTCTACGTGGCATTGATTCAACAAGGTGCTGAAAGCATTCTTTAGAAATGTTGGCCCATATTGATAGGATAGCATCTTGCAGTTGATGGAGATTTGTGTGATTCACATCCAGGGCACGAAGCTCCCGTTCCACCACATCCCAAAGATGCTCTATTGGGTTGAGATCTGGTGACTGCGGGGGCCATTTTAGTACAGTGAACTCATTGTCATGTTCAAGAAACCAATTTGAAATGATTCGAGCTTTGTGACATGGTGCATTATCCTGCTGGAAGTAGCCATCAGAGGATGGGTACATGGTGGTCATAAAGGGATGGACATGGTCAGAAACAATGCTCAGGTAGGCCGTGGCATTTAAACGATGCCCAATTGGCACTAAGGGGCCTAAAGTGTGCCAAGAAAACATCCCCCACACCATTACACCACCACCACCAGCCTGCACAGTGGTAACAAGGCATGATGGATCCATGTTCTCATTCTGTTTACGCCAAATTCTGACTCTACCATCTGAATGTCTCAACAGAAATCGAGACTCATCAGACCAGGCAACATTTTTCCAGTCTTCAACTGTCCAATTTTGGTGAGCTCGTGCAAATTGTAGCCTCTTTTTCCTATTTGTAGTGGAGATGAGTGGTACCCGGTGGGGTCTTCTGCTGTTGTAGCCCATCCGCCTCAAGGTTGTGCGTGTTGTGGCTTCACAAATGCTTTGCTGCATACCTCGGTTGTAACGAGTGGTTATTTCACCCAAAGTTGCTCTTCTATCAGCTTGAATCAGTCGGCCCATTCTCCTCTGACCTCTAGCATCAACAAGGCATTTTCGCCCACAGGACTGCCGCATACTGGATGTTTTTCCCTTTTCACACCATTCTTTGTAAACCCTAGAAATGGTTGTGCGTGAAAATCCCAGTAACTGAGCAGATTGTGAAATACTCAGACTGGCCCGTCTGGCACCAACAACCATGCCACGCTCAAAATGGCTTAAATCACCTTTCTTTCCCATTCTGACATTCAGTTTGGAGTTCAGGAGATTGTCTTGACCAGGACCAGACCCCTAAATGCATTGAAGCAACTGCCATGTGATTGGTTGATTAGATCATTGCATTAATGAGAAATTGAAGGTGTTCCTAATAATCCTTTAGGTGAGTGTGTATATATATTCTGGTTTTGAATATCCTCACAGTCTAACTTTTTAATTACTTTCTACAATTTCTAGATTTTTCATCAGGCATGGAATTTTGTTACACCAATTAAAAGTGCTCTCTGAGAACCAGCCCTTATACAATGATTTACTTTTGCTCTTTTTTTCAAATGTTGTTGAGAAAATAAATAAATAAATAAATACATTAGATTCAATAAAAAAATATGAATAAATGCAATCAACTAATGTAATGGGAGAAGTCTCCTGGAATAAGACTGTATTTTTTTTAATTTTTTTATTATATTTGTAATAAAGTACTGGTAAGGCTGTTTGTATTCAGCAATAAAGATGTTTATGTGCATTTTAAACCTATGCTATGTGTGTAATGTATATTGTGTGTACTGAACATTTTCTCTCAGGCCCCCAGTCTGTGATGTCATTATTGCCTTTACACACACAACACTGTACTTGTTCTCTGTTAGTGCCTGAACTTTGGCTTGAGGGTGATTTATTGCCCTGTCATTTGCTGTTCTAGTAATTGCTCTAGTGTCAGACTGGAATTATATTATACAAACTGAAGCCGCCAAACAGCATCTTTACATGCATTTTGACAGATGAATGATGCACAAACAAAAGATCCAGATTTCCCCCCAAGGAATGTTTTTAGTCCACAATTCGGGAAAAAAAAAATATGATGAAGGTATAAAGGTACTGTTGTGGACTTGGTTAATCCCAAAGGCCCGGGGTAAGTGTCTCAGGTGCTTGCTGGTGTGTGGTGACATGCAAGTATGTTGTAGAAGTGTCAGGCAAACAGGGTGGTCATGGAACGTTGGTCTGCCAAGTCTAGTCACTTGCTGAGAAAACTAGGTCTCCTGTGGGTGTAGTTGTTCACATGACTGGGACAACTTTGCTCTTTTTGTCTTCCATCATCTTGAAGATTCAGTAGCTGTATAACAGATAAGTTCATGTGAGATTACAGAAAAGGCTGAAACACCATTGACAGTACACTAAACGCCTCTCTGGAAGTACACATGGCATCATGGGATAGCCAGGTGCATTCAAACAATTATAATCTAGTATTATAAACAAGTTCATGAGCAAGGACCACGCCACAACCATGAATGTTGGATAATTATTTATTGAAAAAAATAGGATGTATAGGGAGAGGATGAAGAGGAAGGAGGAAAGGGAAGGTAGGAAGGTAGTCAGGTTGATCTAGGCTTCTGGTGTTGGTGGCCGGGAGACTCAGAGTGGTGACATCATCTCAGTTAAATGTTGGCCAAGTGATTAGGACCTCCAAAGACTGGGAAGAGCTGAGGTAGGCTTGGCTTGACAGAGGTCATTGAGATTGTTAAAGATGTAGTCTCCAGTCTTCAGTGTCACATGATCCTTCAGAAACCATTCTAATTAGCTAATGTGGTGCTCAAAAAACATTTATTATTATTTTTCAACACTGAAAACAACTATGCTGCTGATAAAATATTTTTACAGCATTCTTTGATGAACAGGCGTTTAACTCACATCCTTTAACTCACCTTTTCAAAATCACATCGTTATCTATAGGGCGCAGATGATCAGTAGCCAATGAGCTCGCTGCTCAACCTTCAAATACTTGGGTAGTATTTGCCTTAGCAGAGCAGCACGCAGTCAGAAACCGTCTACCTTCCCCAGCTCCACCTGTATAGATCTGCTACGGTTAATTCATGTACGCTATATTGTACAGCAGATTAATGCAGCGTGTCGTGTATGTATTGGCAGTAACAAGTCCCGTACTTTCTCTGCAGCAGCAGCGTAGCAGATCTATTCCGCCAAGACCAGACATAGGCCTACAACATTGTCATACCCATTACCATGCCAATCACTCTGAGAGTTGTCATGACAGAAATCGCTATATAATTAATACATCTACATCTAACTCCAACTTTAACCACCTTCATCCTCTCACATACAGTAGGCCAGATGATGGCTCCACATTTCAGATCAATGGAGAGGGAGACATGAACTAAAGACTTCCACCAGTGCTCTCACCTCTCCTTTAAAGAAGAAGAAGAAAAAGAAGAAGTTTTATTTATATAGCGCCTTTCCGTATCTCAAGGTCGCTTTACATTGTACATTACAATACATTTACACACCCGCACACACATTACAATCACATAAGGACACATTTAGTCACATTACCCAAAATGCATGTTAAATAGATATGTTTTTAGCTGAGTCTTGAATGTAGCCACAAATGAGATATTACAAAGTGTAAGGGGTAGTGAATTCCATAATTTAGGAGCATTAATACTAAATGACCTTCCACCTACAGTAGACAACCAGAAAAGAGGGATGGACAATAAACCAAGTTCAGCTGATCTAAGGGACCGGGCAGGGCGGTAAGAGTAAAGTAGATCAGACAGATATGGAGGTGCAATACCATTTAATGCCTTAAATGTTAGAAGTAATACCTTAAAGTGAATACGTGATGCCACGGGTAGCCAGTGAAGGTCATGAAGTAGAGGAGTAATGTGAGCAGAACGCCTGGTGGAGGTGAGAACTCTTGCTGCTTAGTTTTGAACATACTGTAATCTTGCAATAAGTTTTTTGGGCAGACCAAGAAATGGAGCATTGCAGTAATCCAGACATGATGTGATCAATGCATGAATTAAGGTTTCAGCATCAGCTAAAGTGAGAGAAGATCGAAAACGTGCGATATTACGAAGATAAATAAAAATATTAACTACTGTCAACTTAAGACGAACAAATTAGCCTCTAAGGATGAAGGTGCCAGACATACAGTCTACCACATGCTTAAGTGGAGTTTAATGTGCTGGTGATCAGAAATGCCCATCCGTTCATGAGGTGACTGGACACAATATGTCAGTGCCAGGTCCAGTCTTCAGAGGGACTGAGATCATAGGTTTGTGACAGGGGCAGTAAAATTACAGGACGTTTCCTCTCACATCTGCTATGAGACGACTAGACTCTAAAGATCATGGAATTGGCTGTGATAGTTATTCAGCAGGGAATAATGCAGTAATCCAGACCATTAAAATACATTTCTGAGAAGAAATAATGTCTCTCTAGAAGATTTAGCTCAGTTTTGTCTCTGAAATGTATTTTATTAAAGGTCAATTTGCGCACAGAATCTCTTTAACCCAATCTTGAGCCAGCCATTTGGGACTATCGATCAGGGCTGTGTTTCCCAAAAGCATCGTATGCCTAAGTAGATCACAGAGCCATTGCCACCAATGGTCTCTACAATCAATTTAGCTCACAATGCTTTTGAAAAGTGCAGCCCAGTTCAGTAATGCCTACATGATAAAACACACCGCTGTTAAATTAACTCACTATATGTTAAAGCTGATGGCAAAATAAAAGCAGACCACAGGTGGCACACAAGTCATCCCTCATTGCTCACTCATTCATTATGCAACTACTCAGCCAAAACCCATACTCAAATCTTAACCAAGGCATGAGCGCTGAAAATTAAATCCATATTGCATGATACATTACATGGTCTCAAGCATCATCAATCATGACGATGAAAAGCAAGAGAAAATTTCTATGCTTGCTGGAGAACAGGAGATACATCTTTTCATGGCATGTTAATTGGCCGGCTGAGATAGGCAAAGCGCAACGGGATATAAATGGTTTCTTTGATGGCCCCTCAAACGTTAATCCAGCATCTCACTTCCTTCACCACTTGAGTTAATACTCAACATCCTTCCCTTATCAAAACACCCTAATGTATAGAAGATGTTTTCCTACTGTGACGTAAATGATTCCAAACAATGCATTTGAGAACTGTTACTGAACAGACTACAACTCTACCACACATTTGTCTGAACATGAAACCACAAGAGGAACATCAAGTTTTGCAATGGCAACTCTATCAAAATGGGTTCACATAGTTCAATTGCAATGTAGCAAATGTTTAACGCTTCACTACATACTTCTCAGGAGCTATTGTGAACATGAAAACCATATGGGTCAGTGACACGACAAACTTTTTTTGTCTGGGTCTATAAATACATGTATTAAAACATAAATTAAAAATGCAATTCATACAGTACATACTGTGATATGGACATGTGTTGATGCATTCATAATCGTGTGTATGTGTAAATATCAAGAATTCAATTCTTTTTTTCCCCCAGGCTAGTTATTTTATCATAGAATTTTGACTTTATAAATATCACAATTAATTTCCATGAAATGAACATTAAAATAAATTTTGATATTTATAAAGTTAATATTCTATGGTAAAATAGCTAGCCTGAAAAAAAAAAAATTGAATTCTTGATATTTACACATAAAAGAGATTACTCTACAATAATAACATACCGGTACTGCAAGTATCAAAATATGATTTTGTCATAGATCGCACCTCTGTGGCTCTCTCCGTTCATCAAAGAACACCATCACCAGAGTATTGAACTTCATTTCCCATCAGCCCTGTACCTAGGTCCGATCACCTGCACAGGTGTTCCCACTTCTCCCCTCTTTATAAACTGCCTTCTGACTCTCACACATTGTGAAGTCTTGTTCTGCCCCGGCTAACATTACCAAGCGTTTATATACTGTTATTGATTCCCCGTGTTCTGACCCTTGACTGTTTACCGATTCTCGTTTCTTCGTCTGCTGCCTGCCTTGACCTCTGCCTGGTATTGTTTATGATTCTGGATTTCCTTCGACATTGTCTACGCTGTTTTCTGATTACTGCCTGTCTGACTACTCTTTAATCAACATACTGCAAATGGATACGAATGTCTCTGACTCTGCATCACAGATTTATTATTTTCTACAATACTAAATTAGTCGCATTTGAAATCGTGAGAATCGTGATGTCACAATTCCCTAACATCGTTTGTTATCAAGGAGGTGTGTTCTGAACAACTCAAGTCAAGTCACATTTATTTATATAGTGTTTTTTACAATACAGATTGTTTCAAAGCAGCTTTACAGAGATAACAGGAAAATAATGCAAAAAAGTTTGTTTCAGTGATGTTTAAAATTAAAGGGCACCTATTATGCCCCTTTTTACAAGATGTAATATTGGTCTTGGGTGTCCCCAGAATGTATTTGTGAAGTTTCAGCACAAAATACCCCACAGTTAATTTATTATAACCATTTGGAAATGTCATTTTTGGGGCCTGTTTTAAAAAGAGCTGTTTTGGTGTGTACCACCTTAAATGTAAATTAGCTGCATATCCCCGCCCTGCTGGACCCAGATGATGAAGAGAGTCTGGCAGAATAAACACGAATGAGAATGGACCAAAACGTCTCGGAATGGTTATTTGATACATTTATGTACTTATAGAGTTTTAATCGCGTCCCCTTTGCAATTATGGATGTGCAACACACACACACACACACACACACAAATTGTGATAACTTTCGCGCAATTTTTTGAAACTACACACACACAAATACTGTGTGATAACGCAACAGATCGCATAAATATAATTTCGTTTGTACTTAGCAAACGTTATCACAGTATCAGGGCTGCCAACTCTCACGCATTGAGCGTGAGAGTTGGCAGCCCTGATACTGTGATAACGTTTGCTAAGTACAAACGAAATTATATTTATGCGATCTGTTGCGTCATGTTGACATTACTTGTCATACAGGTGCTTATGTGGCAAATGTGAGAAGATGGCTATACAGAACCAGAAAACAAATGCTGCATGGATATAGACGTTTATATAGGCTACTGTCTATGGAGATAGAGGTATTAATTTATTTATATTTGTAATTGCTGCAAAAAATGATAAGTGACATAAAACTGTCTGACGTTGTTTGTTGAGACATCCTATGACGACGACAATAAATAGCTTTAGACGCATTTGTTGTTGAACTGGCTGACATCGGTTGAAATGACTATTTGCTCAAAAATCATAAAATACACTTACTTCTTCTGGAGGTGACGTTGGATCGCGAACAGTAGGCAACGATCCACACTTGAAGATTAACTTTGACCCTCATTCACTAAACAGTCAGTCAGAAAATGATTCTTGCAAACATAAACGTATTTAGGAAGTTTAAGTGGCGCCTTTTCTTCATAAATAAAATCCATCCGCTGCGTTTTCAGTGGCTCTGATGTCAGTGAAGACTACTATGTCCATTCTTACATCCCACAACAGAACACCTACATTTCTTAGGAGACATTACCGGCTGTCATTGAAACAATGGAGGATGGTGTACAGATCACCGAGGGCGGGGTCTATGCCAAAACCAGATTGTCAATCAAACCACGTCGGTGGGGCTTAGCGCAATTCTACGTCACAGTGAGAGCAATCTTAGAACAGGGCGTTCTGAGACAGTGCTTATGATTTATTGAGATTGTAAAAAAACCACTGGGTGGATTTTTATCATTCTAGGGTGGTTTTGCTCACACACTGCCAACACACATTTATGTTCAAACACCATGTAAAAGTGAATTTTGCATAATAGGTGCCCTTTAAGTTCAGTGATGTTTCATTTTTGTTTTAAAAAAGTTAATAATTTAATTCATATGTATATATAGCCGCTCTGGAGTAAACTGTGAGGTCGTCATCCAGCTCAGTTCAGTTCTTGTATAATAGTGTCAATGCAGGCAGATCGATATTATTGTTGAATATTAAATTTAATGTTAAATTTAATGTCCCCAACTAAGCAAGCCAAGCCAATGGCAACAAAGGTGGAAAATGGCGACAGTGGCTAGGATCCAAAACTCCATCAGGGCAGAATGGAGAAAAAAACACTGGGAGAACCCTGGCTCAGTTGGGGGGCCAGTTCTCCTCTGGCCAATGAAGAAACAGTGTATGATTATGATTCAGACAGCATTATAGGTCAGAAGTCAGACTGGTTTGGAACAATCAGAATATTATTCAGTTCCATCTGGTTGAAGATCAGATTCACGCTGATATGGAGACGAGTTTGTTGAGGATCAGTGTCGATGGCTGTCGTGTCGATGAGGCCTTCACAGGGGAGAGTCTAGTTGATACGATCTCTGCTGACACTTCAACATAACATGCTCAACATAAATTTTATTTGAAAGATATGGTAGTGCCAATCATTTTGTCCTCTGCGGCAACGCAAGTCTCGCCATGTCTACACTGGACACGATAAAGTGAATGCTCCTAATCCATTTGTCCTTTGTTTCAGAAGAAGCGCGAGCACTTGAAGTATATCAGAAATAGAAATTGTGTCCCCATTATGTAGGGTTTACCAGGCCATACATGCATACACACACCTTAATGATGCTAGTCACTCTCTTCCTCAAGGAAACTTGTCACACTGTGCAATGCTTTACGTTCCCATAAGGACAGTGGAGTGAATCTTGCCGATGTTATCACATGCCTCTATCATCATCCTTTAGCTCAGGGCCGGTGCTGTGTCCCCTGAGACTGTGTCACTGGAGCATATCAGTTATAATGAGGGGCCCCTGAACCCATCAAAACTCATTTAGTGAGCAGACTGACACATACTTGTACAATCTTATATTTTGACACAAGCTGTTGCAGTCACCTGAATTTCCTTGAGGTCCTGAGGGACGATTGTATCCCAATTGTAGGGTCATTTCAGTGGCCTGTGTGTCTGTACATGTGAATATGCTTAAGACTACTAGCAAGAAGTCTAATGATACCCAATACCACTCCTGGACAAATACAAAACACCTCAAATTTTTTATGTGTCCTGCATGTGATACACCCCACGTCATGATTTTGCCAAGTTAGATGCGATCCTGGGTCAATGTTTTTTGTTGATCCTTGAACAATATTCCTGTCAGAAAATGTAATCCTAACCACATCCCTACCCCTAAACCTAACCCTACCCATAAGTTATCAATAAAATCAGAGGGAAATTATAGGCGAATAACTGATGTTGAAGCATCTAACCCTGATTGTAAGCCTAAACTTGACATAAACTGTAAACTTGTCCCTCACATCTGATTGGTTGATTGGAATGTTGTTCCAGGATGAACAAAGATGTTAATCCAGGAACATGTTGCACTTAGTGAAATCAGGTTCTGCATAAACCAGTTCTTGAGCACTATATTAACAAGCTGATGAGCTGAATCAGGTGTACTATAACCAACCCGGTCTCATAAAATGTGTCTCTTTAACACGCATTGTATTTATTGTGCAATTTATACATGAAAATTAGTTTTTATGTGCATATGATATGCACTGTAAACCCCTTGGGTAGGATTAGTAGTGTGGGGTAGGGGAGTGCGGGGCACAACCTAAAACATTTTGGTTTTGGCTCAATTATTTAAAAAAATGATTAAGTTAGATTAGATTTTTTTTTTTTTTTTTTTTACACAAGCAACGTACACATCTCTGCTACAAATGAACACTTAAAGTTTTTTTCTAGGACCTACCATTTTCGTACAGTTGCACTGAAAGTGACAGAAGTGCAAAAGTTACAACTTACCCCATATGCAGGGTTAATTGTAACAGACAGAGGGGTTAGTTGTAACACTTGTGTGTAACACACATAATTCAGTACTATTTTATCTGTATAGATTGATATTGTTTGTACATCTGTATAGATAGATAGCCATCCATCCATCATCCAATCATCCTTCAATTATGGATCAATATCATGGATAGAGATATGAAAGGGCTGCACAGTTTTGCAATAAATAAATAAAATCATCAAATATTGTAATTGCTATTGAATTATATTTGTTTGTGGCAGCTGCATGCAAAATTTTAGCCAACCACTTTGGTGTTAAAACCCTTACAAAATCCCCTGAATTTCTATTCTAAAATATATAAATATGACATAAACTTCTGGCTGTTAAAATAATAGACCAAATGAGTTGATACAGTAATAGGTACAGTAAAGTAAATGTTGTCTGTACAGTTTAAATGAGTTACATTTATATGAGTTTGGCTTAAATTTACTTATTTGTTTCTGCATAATATTTACATATTAAATGTTCTGCACTCTCTCTTCCTGATCAAAAAGCCAAAAAATGCACTTTCCCAAACAATGCACAACAAAGTCATTCGCATTGTACACTGTGCACAGGCTACAATGTTACTCCAACTGAAACATAAACTCAAGCCAAGCCAACTTCAGTACAGGAAAGATAATGCCTGGTACACATTGTACCATTTTGCCAGACGAAACATAACCAATCGTGGTAATATCTGTGGTCGTCGTGGCTCCTAAATGGTGGTAAGTTAGAGAGGTTCAAAGACGGTCTTTGTCACAATCTTGCAACCAAAGATAGCCTGCAATAATTTTCTGACACCATCTACTGACTAGCCAATAAAAATGCAACATGAAATGGCGTATCAACACAACATGGCTGTAAAACATAAAACTGCTTGCCTCAAGCTCTATTTACAAAATTGTCATGCCAAGTTGGCCTCTTTTCCCTAGCAATGACTGTGTCCATATTCTCCTCTTCTGCTTTTTTTTGCGCAAATAAAACCACAATTACCAAAATGCCATTAATCTTGCTCTATTTTTTTTACTATTAGCTCATGCTTATGATGTTTTATTCTTCTATACTAACTTGCGTTGCGTCAATAGGTGTCATCATCGTACAGTCTACATACATGTCGTACCCAAGTTTATTAGATTCATCAGTGTGATTTGTAATGATCGTATAGGATTTCCGAAATCGCACAGTCTGTAGCAGGCATAAGGGATACTCTCCATTTCTTTACTTACATCTCAACTGATGTAGGCCTATGTAAACGTACTCGGTTACTAACGTAACCTCGGTTCTCTCTAGAGAGGGAACGAGTACTGCGTAATATCTTGCGCTATGGGGAAATCTCTTTTGCGC
Source organism: Abramis brama (assembly GCF_963993115.1). Lineage (NCBI taxonomy): Eukaryota > Metazoa > Chordata > Actinopteri > Cypriniformes > Leuciscidae > Abramis > Abramis brama. The sequence goes on along the minus strand of NC_139964.1, from coordinate 55,545,161 downwards.
GAGATACTGAAGCCAGAAATTATCCTTAATTTTGGAATAATGTAAAACGCGTTGCGGCAGCATGCAGACATAGGCAAGACGGCTCGCGCACCTATTGGCTGCCCTGCAGCAACTGCAGCAGCCTATCGAGAGGCCCCGTCGTGACGCCAGATCCAATGGGGGCGCTTCGCGCCCACTGCGTCACGTCCCGCCGAAACGGGCGTGGTCTGGGCCTATAAATGTAGTTCGACAGGCTGGTAATCTGGTTTTTCATCGCCGAAGCGAACCAGAGCGTGTTGCAGGCACGGCAAAGATACGCAGTACTCGTTCCCTCTCTAGAGAGAACAGAGGTTACGTTAGTAACTGAGTACGTTCTCTTACGAGAGGTTCTCTCGTACTGCGTAATATCTTACGCTATGGGGAACACAGTGTAAAACGCCGTGCATGCTGAGATCCAATACCAAAGTCCCAAGGGCAAGTTCCCTGGGCTCATATAGTACATGATCATCAGGGACTCGCAGAGAGTCCAGGAAGAGAGGCTAGAATAGCATCATTCCTGTAATAAACAGCATCCTATAAGGAGCAATTATATTGATAGTGTTCCACACAGCCAGGGCGAAAAACTCAGCCTGGTCTGATGAATATTATGGGTCTTACACACTGCCCATAGAGTTGCATGATCGATCAGCGAGCGTCGCTCAAGCAGTTTCAGTAATCTGGGCCGATAGCATCGGGGCAGACAGTACTGATCTACTAGACCGAAAGCAGCCTAGCCTGCAAGGCGGGAACCTCTAGGTTATAAAACCTTATAAATGTAGGCGGGGAGGCCCAGCCTGCTGCCATACAGATATCTTGCAAGGCAATCCCACTAGACCAAGCCCACGACGAGGCCATGCCTCTTGTGGAGTGCGCTCTGACACCTAACGGGCACTGCAGGCCCTTAGAAGCGTAAGCCAGCGCTATAGCATCAACTATCCATCTGGATAGGCTCTGTTTCGACACGGCTAGTCCCTTAGAACGTCCGTAGAACGAGACAAAGAGCTGCTCCGTCTGTCTGAAGACAGTCGAGCGAGACACATAAGCCCTTAACGCCCTGACCGGGCAAAGGAAGCTCGCGTCCTTCTCCTCATTAGAGACCGGCAGGGCCGACAGGGAAATCATCTGAGCCCTAAACGGTGTGTTGAGGGATTTAGGAACGTACCCGTGCCTCGGTTTGAGTATGACTTTCGAGTCATTTGGCCCAAATTCCATACATGTCGCGCTCACTGAGAGCACTTGTAAGTCCCCTATGCGCTTCACTGAAGCGAGAGCCAGAAGAAACACTGTCTTGAAAGACAAGTGATTAATATCTATCGTTTGGATTGGCTCGAATGGGGCACCTTTCATGGCTTCCAGGACCGTAGAAAGGTCCCACATGGGAACTGAGGGAGGTCTGGGAGGATTTAACCTCTTAGCTCCTCTAAGGAAGCGAATGACCAGATCGTTCCTTCCAAGTGACTGGTCAAGCGTCGGTTTAGTAAAGGCTGCTATGGCCGCCACGTAAACCTTGTGCGTGGATGGGGTTCTGCCCTTATCCAGTAGCTCTTGCAGGAAGGAGAGAACCTCCGTCACCCCACAATTTGGGGGTGATATGCCACGGGCTGTGCACCAGCTAGAGAACACAGACCATTTTGAGGAATAGAGCCGTCTCGTAGAGGGGGCCCTAGCCTGCATGATCGTGTTTAACACTCCCACCGGGAGGTTAGCGGGTACCCGTTGATGGCCCACGCATGTAGGGACCAAAGCTCCGGGCGAGGATGCCAGATCGAGCCCTTGGCCTGAAAGAGGAGGTCCCTCCTCACTGGTATCGGCCATGGGGCAGTGCTTGTCAGCTGCATCAGAACCGGGAACCAAGCCTAGTTCTTCCAGAACGGAGCCACTAGTAGCACTGAGCATCCGTTTTCCCTGATCCGCTCTAATACCTGAGGTAGGAGCGTGACGGGGGAAAAGCATAGAGCGGGCAGCGGGGAAGGAAGTCCCCAGGCTTACACCTGACTGGTACCAGTCGATCGCTCTCCAAGGTTTCAGAGCTGAGACGCATTTCTGATCGACCTTGAGGCGAGAAAGACCGGAGGTCCACGCTCGGCGCGGTACTCGCGCTTTTAGCCAGAACTGCAATGGGCACATGCAAAGCACACCCAACTGGAGTACTGATGATGCTGAGGCCATGAGACCCAGCATCCTTTGAAACTTTCTGAGCGGGACTATAGTGCCGCTGCGGAAGGTTTCCGTCATGCGCTGAATATCCAGTCTGCGCTGCGGCGACAGCTGTGCTGTCATAGACAGCGAGTCCAGTTCTGTGCCCAGAAAGATATTCTCTGACTGGGAGACAGTGAACTTTTCGCCCAATTGACTTTGAGACCCAGATTCTCGAGATGTTCGAGTAATATGGTCCTGTGTTCTATGAGCTCTGAGTGTGACTGAGCTAGAACCAGCCAATCGTCCAAGTAGTTCAAAACTCGCATTCCCCGAAGTTTCAGGGGTGCGAGCGCCGCGTCCATGCACATCGTGAATGTACGGGGTGCTAGAGACAGGCAAAACGGTAGGACTGTGTATTGATATGCCTGGCCCTCGAAGGCGAATCTCAAAAATCGCCTGTGACGTGACGCTATTTGTATTTGGAAATACGCGTCCTTCAGATCTATTGACATAAACCAGTCCCCTTGGCGAATTTGCGCGAGGATTTTCCTGGTTGTGAGCATTCTGAACCGGCGTTTCGAAAGCACTTTGTTCAGCTGTCTTAGATCTAGATTGGGTCTGAGACCCCCGTCTTTTTTCGGTACCAGAAAATATCTGCTGTACAGACCCCCTTCGCTCTGAGCTTGAGATAAAGGCTCTATGGCCCCTTTGCTCAACAGTTTTGCAATTTCGGTTCGAAGTAGATGTGCTACTTCCTTTTCTACCATAGTTTCGATTTACGCCGCGCAACGGCGGGGACGTCGAGCGAACTGTAGCGAACTGTATGTGCGTATGTGCTGACTGTATCGTTTCGTTTTTACAGAAAACATGAGACATGCAGTGTGTAGTGTTTGTGGGCACTGGGTCGTGGGCACATTCACTACGTTTAATGCACAATCGACATGAGTCGATTTTATGTGTGCAAAGCCTGTGTGGCGGACTGTGCTTGTGTGTAGGAATGAGCACTGGGCTGTGGGCATTTTTACTACACTCATAACACCATCGGCCGTGGCCGGAATACCAGAAAATACACTCTTTATGAGATTTATCTGGGTCGCCATAAAGACGGCGTTTGTGTGCATGGAAATGGGCTGTAGTACCGGCTTGTTTTCTGCTAAATACACTGGAACAGTCGCATTTTCTGGAACTGAACGAGCGGGAAGTTTTGGTGGAAGTCTGGCCGCAGCGGGACTTGAACACTGTCACTTTCCTAGGCGGGCTAGGAAGACTTTGAGGCCTCGTTTTTAGAAACGGTGTTTGGGTGCAGGCGAGCAGGTTGTACAACGTGCTCGTTGGCTGCAAAATACACATCTGCAGTCGCCTTTTAAGGAAACTGACAGAGCGAAAGCTTTGACGGCATAATTTTATCTGCCGGGAGACCCGGGATTCGAACACGGGTCTCTGGCGCGAAAGCCTAAGATTCCACCACTGAGCCACAGGGGGAAACACATAAGCTTTCAGTCAGCGCAAGCATATAAGAGAGCGTCAACACGTCTTGTGATGGCGTTTGTTTGCAGGCGTGCATGTATTATAACAGGCTCGTTTACTGCAATATTGACATTTCCAGTCGCCTGAACTTCAGAGGGGACTGAGAAATGTGTGAGAAAAAGGATTTTTTTCTCGGATCAACCTCCGGCCTCGGATCAACCTCCGAGAAAAACACTCTCTTTCCTCCTTTCGCCGGCGACGCACACGAATGGGGTGCGAGGGTGGGCTAGCTTTCTTGTAATGTAAAGAAAACTAGCCCAGTGACCGTCCGTTTCTGACATCCCTTGCGAACGGCGCAGTTTGCGCGGCACGAGCAAAGGGAGAGAGAGCGGGAAGAGAGAGAGCGTCATCGCCGTCAGCGAGCGCGAGAGCTGCGTGATCCTCACCCAGGCAGGAAAGGGGCATCTTGAAAAAGACACCCGGCTCTTTTAGTGCAATGAGAGTTTGTGTCGCGGCGGCGAACACACACAAAACACAGTAGCAGAGAAAAGGATATAACGCCGGATAGCGCAGCAGGAACGGCGACTGAAGGCGGCACGGCCAGCGGCTTCAGATGCAAGGCTCGTCCCGCTGAAAGGCTTTCTCTGATGGCGCGGCTTCTTTCTCTCAGGATCCAGCGATGCGTGAGCTGAAGAGATGAAAAATCAGATTACCAGCCTGTCGAGCTATATTATTAGGCCCAGACCACGCCCGTTTCGGCGGGACGCCATTGGATCTGGCGTCACGATGGGGCCTCTCGATAGGCTGCTGCAGTTGCTGCAGGGCAGCCAATAGGCGTGCGAGCCGTCTTGCCTATGTCTGCATGCTGCCGCAACGCGTTTTACATTATTCCAAAATTAAGGATAATTTCTGGCTTCAGTATCTCGCGGAAAAGAGATTTCCCCATAGCGTAAGATATTACACAGTACGAGAGAACCTCTCGTAAGAGAACTACTGGTGTCAGGTGACAATTGACCATACTGTAAGCAAACAACAGATGTTACACAGTCACAGTTTATGCCTGCAGCTACTGTACATATGTGTAAAAGATGCTTGACTGAATTAAGTGCTAAAATGCAATTGCTTTGATTTTGTCTTCCTGGCATGCAACTTCATTGCATTTGTTAATAAATGAAAATAAATGAATTTGTCATACTAAATGTCACACACCATTACACATATCATTTCAACTTCAGTTGAGGCAAATTATAACACTAGAGAATTGTGACTGTACATAAATATTTCAAGATGAACAGATTCACAGGTCAAATGATTTGTATTCTAGACATTTTGATTAGCATAACAACAAATCCAGTGAAATGTACACCTATGAAATGCACAAACAACTGTCAAAGTGGACTGATTGTCTCTATGTTTAACCATTCATTTTAATGTTTAATTTATTTATATCATATTATAAAATGTTACAAACTGCTTCTGGTACAGAATGCAATTCAGTTCCTTTAAATACAGGAAAATTCTGTTTTATATGTGAATACCCTATAGTATGGTGCTACTATATACAGTACATACATACTATATTCTGTTCATACATACATGCATGTATATACAGAGAAGAGAAACACACTAGGCTTTCACATATTCACATACGTGTTTAATGAGTGTTTTTTTTCCCTCTGTTCTTCTTGTTTAAGGCAGTTGAGCAACAACAATTTTATTTTTCATGACTAGCGCTCTGTTTTATTTGAGATAAAAAAGGGTACCTTTGTAAATGGACAAAATACATGAAAATATGAAGACTTCACAAATTCTTTATCAGTATTACACAGCATGCCCGACTGCTTTAATGAAGAACACACTTAAAATCTTTTTCAAGTATGAAAACAATAATTTTCAAATACTGCTCACAAAGAGATGAATAAATGAAAGGGGATAATGAAATGGCTTCAAAATTTGCCTGTGAATTAATTCACCCTTCTGTTTATCTTTTATCTCAGCTTAAAATTATTACTTAAATCATTGTGATTAAGAAACATGATTTGATAGAAACAAAAACCTTATTTCAAGAAACATAAGATAGTTGGGCAGGGTGTGATACATATTGTGTCTTATATTTGTTTTATGTTGTGATACAGTAATTGAGTCTATAATACCTGGAGAGAGCAATATGTTAGCATTCCCATTAATTTCAATAACAGTTGCTTGACTGACACATGGCCACATCCTGATTTTGCCAAGTTAGACGTGTTCTTGGGTCAACATATTTTGTTGATCTTGGAACAACATTCCTGTCCGAAAATTTTATCCTAACCATATCCCTACCCCTTAACCTAAACTCATAAGTTATCCCTAAAATCAGAGGGAAATGATAGGTGAATAACGCTGATGTGTATAGCATCTAACCCTGTCTGTAAGCCTAAACTTGACATAAACAGTAAACTTGTCCCTCAAATCTGATTGGAATTGGAATTAGGTTGATTGGAATGTTGCATGTTGCTTGCAAAGAAAAACAATAATTCATGACAAAATACAGCTTCTTCTGAATGGCTATGTGCCTTTTGCTTACTTTTCATGCTAACCAACTAAACCTTGACTTTACAGTATGTGATAAATGTAAAGGGCAGTTATGTTGTTCAGGTAAACTATCACAAAATGGGACAGAATAGTCAAATTATAGCCTATGGTTGGCACAGACATTTTACTTGATTGAAAGGACTTCAGATTTTATAACATACAAGATATTTGTGTGTTTCATCAACAAAGGTCTCAAAAGAACTGTGCTGTTTACCTTCCTTTTCTACATGTCTCTTGCTGCTAATGGCATTTTTGCTGAAGGCTGTTTGAAATAAATATGCTTTTAATGTCAAACCTGGTTGTGAAAAGTTATTTTGATGTGAACAGCGAGAGCCTGACAGACAATAAACACAGCAGATATAGAATCTGCACTTACTCTGCAAACAGCTCTGCAGGCTTACATTAAATTGGCTCAACATTAATTCATAAAGTTCTATTTCTTTTTAAATGTAGTTTATATTTAAAACGTTTTATTTTGTAATATTCAAAATATTGTTTGTTAAATATTTAGCTAATTTAATCAAGCTTTCAGCTAATAATATAGTACTTTTTAACACATTTAAACCATGTTTAAGGTAAGAGAAGGTAAGTTAAAAACTTTAATGCATGCCAGACTGCTCACATTAACCCTCTGGGGTCTAAGGGGTTTTTGGGGTCCTTGAGATGTTTTGACATGCCCTGACATTTGTGCTTTTTTTCAGTTGCTTATAAACATATTAATGACAAAGGTGTCATTACACTCTATTCAGCACAAACAGGGCTACCATAATATGTGAGCAACATGTATGTACATGTTTGTATTTTTCAGAGAATAATGTTTTGCGTGGTTATTGAAAAAACGAAAAAATTCATGAATGATCATGAATAATGATGTGATTCACACCTGAGAAGACAATGACCCGCATAATCAGCTGCATAATGAGCCTTTCATTCAGGTGTGTCAAACAAGAAAGAATGTGAGGACAAAAAAGAATTATAATAAAAAAAATATCTATATAACAATAATAATTATAATATATATATATATATATATATATATATATATATATATATATATATAAATAAAAGTTAGAGTTGGAAATATTTTTCTACAATTTTTTTATACATGCAAATCCAAGGTAAACATTTCTAGTAATTGTGCAGTTAATTCTCATACTGTATTTTCAGAAAGTTTTGCAATATGTCCTCTCCCCAAATGTGTCACTAATAAAAAACAATAATAAATAATTTAATGAGAAGGCTTATATTGAACTATTAAGATTTTTTTTTTTTTACATCTACCTTGTAAATATATTTTTTGCTATTTTATTAAAAAGTGTTCACATGTAAATCAACAACAATTTACATTTTAACAATATTTCAAGTGTAATCTTTCTTTTTTTAAAGTATACATTTTATCATACGTATTTAAAAGTTAAGGATTCATTAGTTTGATATAGCCTACATTGGAACAAACACTATAAATAACATCTTAGTTGATGAGTTTATTTTTGACAAAACATACTATATTTATCATATGAGCAGAAATTGGCAAACAAAAGCTTATTTAATGTGGCAGTAGTCTATTAGTAGTAGCCTATTATAAAAACTTTATAATCTATCCAAAACTAGTCAACGAAATGTTGTCTTTCATATTTCGTCTGTAACATAGTAAACAACCGCGCGCATCTGTGCCATTCATTCATTCACACACTGACACGCGGTTCATATTTAAACAGTCTTTTTGCGGTTTACAGATACTTTTCCATATTAGTCCAGTCATTTTAAGCCAAAATGGGGGCCAACCTTGAACAAATTGCAACAGAAGCAAACTCAACTGATTTTTATATCCTCAATATGCCCTGAGTAAGGAAAAAAAAAAGCCCAGAAGAATCCCATTAGGGGAAAGTTTCGAAAAAGACCCAAATATAGCCTATTCATACGCCTATTCATTCTTTCTCTCACGTGAATAGGGTAAAAGTTTTAACCTTTAGATATCACCATGAAAATTACTGAGTTGATTACTTACATCAAGACAAACAAAAAAAGTATTACAAGTTTTTTTTAATTGTTTGTTAACATGGACAAACGGTGCATAATCTAATTATGTATGTGCTCATTTGCATAAATACCACAGATCTAAACATTGGGTATAGCCAGGTGAAAATGTCTTGTTGAATCTTGTTGACATATAACAGTAAAATACTTAATGTTAAGGTCTGAATGGAACCCATTTAGTCTATGAGCATTAAAACATAGAGGCAGGAAGAAGTACTTTAGAAATCAGCCTTTATTAATTATTATTGCAGAGATGGGGTTTGGGGCTGAGTCCATGGACTGTTTCTGGGGATTCACTTTGTATTTTACCTACCTTTTGTCTTCTGCATTCTCCTTACCCTTGTCTCCTGTTCTTCCCTCAGACTCGTCCCCCAGAAACAGTCCCACGGACCCAGCCCCAAAACCCATCTCTGCAATAATAAGGCTGGTTTAAAGTACTTCTTCCTGCCTCTATGTATTAATGCTCATAGCCTAGGAGGTGAAACAGGGGAGGGATGAATGGCCAGGTCCATGGAGAGGAAGATGGTCTGGAGACTGTGGCAGGATGGGAGTCCTGGGCTCTGGCGTGGCGGCCATCTTGTCCAAAGACACAGGCGTAGTGGCGGCCATCTTGTTGAAAGACACAGGCGTAGAGGTGGCCATCTTGTCTGAAGACACAGGTGTTGCAGCGACCATCTAGTCCGAAGTTGATGCTTAGATGGTTTGCATCATGTATGAATTATTATATGCATATGTGTATCTTTGTTTAAAATCTATAAATCGAAAGATTTATTGCATTTATGAAGAAAAGGCTCAGCACCCAAGGCTCTTTCGCCTATTGCCTCAATGGTGTACAGTGTCTTTGGGCGGATTGGAGTCCTCTTGACTACCCCTAACTTTTCACTGTTTTAGGAGCTGGTTTAGTGCTAAAATGCTCTGTGAATCACTCTAAGAGCAGGAATTTAAGAGTCCTAAAATTAGGACTGACACGCCCATTATTTTTAAGAGTTTGTCCTAAATGAGCAAGTCAGTTTCTGACCCCTGATCTCATTACTTTTTTTCTCCCTACAAGAAAGTCCTGTCATAAATATATTGTCTCTGTCAAAAACCTCTCCTCAAATTTATCTAAAATGCTAAATAAATTTAACATAATTGCCAAGCCAGTCAATAAACCAAAAAATGACTCAGCAGTGAAAGACTGTGATGAATAGGCTATAGTCAGCAGCACAATTGGCTTCTTGACTCCCCAGATAAATAATAAATCCCTGTAGAGTTACCCATCATTGAACAGCCCTTGTAGTTTGTAGTTGTGTCATCAGAAAATGGAGGCCTTTAGTGCTAATACACCAACATCATATGATAGCCTACACAGAATTTATATAACTCCCTGTGTTTGACAGAGTAATAATAAATATAGGCAATGTCTCATAAGAGTCTGACACAGATAATTTCTGAGTTGGCTAATTAATAAGAGGGAAGAACAATGATAATAATTCATATGTGAGCACATAAGTGAACAACAGTTTTATGCTCCCTGTGTCTGATGTTTATGGCTACTTGATGCCTTGATCTGAGCGAAGGCCATTACTTCCTATTATTTTTATGAAGCGATAACATTAATAAAGTTAGATTCATTATCAAAGCTGTTGTAATTTTCAACTATGACCAATAATTTTGTCACTAATAAAGTCTACTTAGTTAACAAGGAGACACGTGTCCATGTGTCACGGGCATGTTTAGTTTTTCTGTCTTGTTTCATTTCTAGTCATTGTTTTCATTGTCTCTATTTGCTTGTGTTCTAATTCTTCATCAGTTGTCATTGTTGCTTAGTAATTACACACCTGTTCCTTGTTTCCTTAATCTTCTAACCCTGTGGAACAGGGGGATCGCTTCCTTAAGGGTTACACAAGGGAATTTCTCGATCTGGCATGCCTCACTCACTACCCCAACCACTCGCTTTGGGTTTTCTACCACACCGGGCTTAGCAAGTGGTCGAAGGCATACCTGCCCATGGATGGTCCTCAAGGGAGCTTTACCAATTAAATTGCATGGGTGCTGGTGCAGTGCGACTATTTACCACCTGCCTTGCTGATGAGGACATCACCAGTCCCACTCCAGACCCAGAGTCCAGCCAGCCATCAGCCATGCCCACCGCTGACTTCAAGTCAGAGCTCACCATGAAAATTGAGCAGGAGCAATTGCCAGAGGCTAATTTCATTCAATGTGGAGTCTGTCCAGGTGTAAGCCAGCATCAGCGTCTCTCGTTGAGGGTGTTTTAATGGAGTTTGGGGGCATTAATTGGAACCTCGCCCACACTCCAGTTGCTGTGGTTCATGCAATAATCTGGGTTCCAGAGGAATTGTTTTATGATGAGCACATAAAATTAACAAGCACTTGCATATTGTTGTCCAACAGTTTAACTGCTTCTATTGTTCTCATTTGTAAGTCGCTTTGGATAAAAGCGTCTGCTAAATGAATAAATGTAAATGAAAAATGTAAATGTAAATGTAAATGATGAGCTGGATGATGAGGTGTTTGCTGGTCTTCATTCACAGCTGGTCCTATCCACTTCTAAGTCATCTCAGTCATCGCTGGATAAGACCACTTCCAAGACAGTTCCAAGTCGCCTGAGTCATTGCTGGATAAGTCCAGTTCCAAGTTATTACTGGATAGGCCCAGTTCCAGATCATACAAGTCATCACTGGTTAAGTCTAGCTAAAAGTCACCTTCGTCGTCCAGCCCCAAGTCTCCTTCGTCACGGATGGCCCGCCAAGCCTCCCTTTCCCTCCTTTACAGTCAAAGCCATCCAGTTCCTCTGCCTCATCTCCGCTGTCTCCCTTCAGCTCCTTGGCTTCTCCAGTGGTTCAACTTTGCAGCACGGATCCGCCTGGGGCTTCACAGTCATGAGCTCCACCTTTGCTCATGGATCCCTCAGCTCTACCTCAAGCCTCCAAGCCCCGGACTCCACCTCAGTCCTCCAACGCCTATCAGAGCATTCCTATATAAGTTCCATTCAGTATTATAAGAAGCTTTATCGCATTGCTCAGGATCTAATTACCCTCCTCCATCCCCAGCTCCTCCTCTCGTCCAGTCAGGACTTGGACTCTGATATTCCTCTTCTAATCACATTAATTTTTCGAATTATGTTGTACATTAAATTATTGAACATTAATATACGGCTATATATAGGCCTCCAATAGTACTGATTGGGTAGATCCTTTGAACATGCTCCTTCCGAACTTTGTTAATAAAACATAATATTGAGAGTGTGAAAAGTGTGTTGTTGAATGTGTGTGTGTGGGTTTTTTTTTTTTAAGTAGATGTGAATTTTCATTTTTGGGTAAACTATTCCTTTAATATGATAAGAAGATTTTTCTAAATAAATACTCCTCTAAGAAAAAGGCAACTCTAAAGAGCTGTAAACCAGGCCAATTAAACAGTAGCAACAAAAGAGCAATTTTCTGAAGAAATGGGTCATTTTTTCTTTGATCAAAATTAATGTGTTGGTACAAAATCACTGCAGTTTTCTTTGCAAACTGAGCAATTCAACCAATTTAAATGTCTTTTTCTCATTAGTTAACTGATCCACCCAGACCAGATAGTCACAATAAATGCAAATCGCCTTAATGTGCTCGTCAGTTTTCATCTACATTTTTTCTCTGAAATGAGAGACTGTGCTTGCAGCCTAAAATAGTTTTACAACTCTCTGGCTGCTTGTCAGCCTGGCACACCAAAATTAAATTTTCACATTTGCAAGTCCATTTGTTCCATCAACATGGTGTGACTTTTCAGGTTTTCAGGCCTCTATTTGAAAGGAGCTGACTGTACGCTGACACCCCACCTACAAAAGACCTTGTTGCTGATGCTGTGATGGTCACCATGGTGATCTCCCTGGTAGCAGTGTTGTAGATTTAACCTGTTGGAACACATATGATAAGCATTTACAGGACCGACTGTGGTGAAAAATGAGCTCCAACCTAATTTTTTAAGGACAGTTCAAAATTTTTAATTCTGGCATGCAAGCACCCTCATGTCGTTCCAAAGCCTTATGACATTCAGATGTTCTTCCATGGTACAAAACCTGAGAAATTTGAAGAATGTATCTGTCACATACTTCTCTGAGACAAGAAGGTTGAGGATCCAAATGCAGTTTTATTGAAAGGGTAATCCACAATCGTAGTCGAAAACAGGCAAGAGGTCAGAGCACAGTAAATCAGTCCAAACAAACAAACAAACAAACAAACAAACAAACAAACAAACCCAGAGAGTGAGACAGGAACGGGAAAACCAGGACACAGTCAGATATCAAAAACCAGGAACATGGAAAACAGAGGAAAACGCTCAGAGATGCAGTATAAACAACTAACAAGACTTCGCAGGGAATGAATGTGAAAACCAGGCTTATATGAGGTGAGCTGAACAAGGTAAAGACATACAGGTGAATGTGATCATGGCTGATTAGTCTGGGCCAAGGTTATTATAGTTTAGCATTTTTAAATTAGTTTTTATTTTAATATTATTTTCAAATTTCCAATAAATTTCAGTTTAGTTTTAGTTAGTTTCATTAATGGTTTTGTTAGTTTTAGTTTAGTTTTTATTTTGTGAACGCATTTCTATTTAGTTTTTATATATTTAGTTTTAGTTTTAGTAATTATAGTTTAGCAGAGTTAACAGAACTTAATTTAATTTAAGCAATGTTTAATGTTTGCAGTTTACAGTTAACTCTTGTGAAAACCTCTTAATAATAAAAATAAAATAATTGTTTGAGGATGAACAAAGAACCAAACAAATGCATCTAAAAAGTAAAAAATACTCATTAAAAATGAAATCTTGTTAAACGTGGTGTATAAGAAAAATATATGCGTATGATTATTATAATTATTCTTTAAGGTTATTTCTATGATTAATCCTTTCAAACAATATTCTTGTATTGATCCATTTATGCTTTTTGTCTATTGCATCGTTTAAAATCATATACTCATAGTTATACTCATATTCAAATGTTCTATTCAGACCAGACATCTAGTATACTTCTACTCTGACAAATGTACGTCTATTTCTGGGCTATAGACATGCTATTTGTTTTTTTCCGTTTTCTGCTCAGTGTGGTCTCTTGTCTAATATGTGTGGTATTTTGTTTAGTTTCACATGAGATGGTTGTATTACCTGGAATTAAGGTACAGTTATATTTGCATAAGGTCTAGACATGATGGAAATACTTGGCCATTTCTGCTTCTTAGGGCTGGTTCACACAGAAAGCGGTTTTGCTTTGAAAAACGGAAAAAAGATGCGGGCAGAGGAATGGGGAAAAAGCGCAAGGTCTCGATACACGTCTTTTAAAAGTTGAACTTATTTTAACTTGAGTGCCGCGTTTTTAGAACGTTGTGTCTTGCCCGTGATGCTGCAAAAGACGAGACTCGAGCACAGTCATTGAAAAATAAAGTAGCGCAGTGGAATGGAAAAAAGTGATTTTCCAGTACAGGATGAGAGCTTATTAATTACGAAAACGATTATTTATTATTTTGTTTCAGTTAGTTTTTCAGTAACTGTTGTTAGTTTAGTTTAGTTTTAGTTTTTCATTTATGTTGAAATTTTTATTTTATTTCAGTTTACGAAAATGTTTTTTGACCAATAGTTTTAGTCTTAGTTTCAGTTTTCATTTACGAAAATAACCTTGGTCTGGGCAAAGGATATTGGGAAATGTAGTTTGTGGATGTGTGGTGATTGTCCGGGTTGGAGTGCCCTCTGTTATCCCGGGCACTCTCACTGGTGATCGTTACAGTATCAGTCGCTCTTTTCCATGATATTGCAGTGACTAGGGAGCTTTCAGGCTTCAACTAATCCAGTCTTGTGCACTATATTCTAAATCGTATGATTATTTTTGTGTGAATAATCTAAAATTTAAATCTTATATTATTCAAAATGTATTCAAAATCTTGAAAACAACCCTAGCACACCTTGTAGGCATGTTTATGAGACTTAAAGGAAGCAGAAATGTCCCATCATTCGATCTAGTTCACAAAACCAGTCTGAATGATTCATTCACAAATTCAATGAACGATTGCAATAGTTAACAGCATGTGGATTAGAATATTATCACTGAATAATAATGCTTTTTACACAAAGCTTGGGACAAGTTGTATGAACCATTTTATGATGCTTTTGTATCCATTCGAAGCTTGAAGGCACCTGTCCTCATTCATTGAAATTACATGGAAAAGTGCACAAATTCATAAAAAAAATATTTTGTGTTCCTATAAAGAAAGGAAGTCATACAGGTTTAGAACGACATGAGCGTGAGTAAATGATGACAGAATTGTAATTTTGAGTGAATCTTATGAAAATATGTGACTACCTACATTTCTGCAAAAACCTGAAATGAGGAATGAGAGCGATCAAGCAATTAATAGTAGAGCACGTTTGCACACTATTCAAAAACGACGCTTTAAATCTCTTGACAAATTAAAAGACATAAATGACATTTGTATGTATTCTAAATAAAAGATACAGATTGTAATGAATGTCAGCTTGCTTATTTTGCTCAAGATAAGGATGTATTGAGTCCACATGTCATGCAAACATGAAACTATGCTTCTAACCACAGGTCGAGAGCTGTTGTTCCAACCACACAACTTTGCGATGTTGTTTGCGAATGTTCGCTAGAACTATGGTTTCGGGAAACACTGCCTCGTTGAACTACGCTGATAACGACGGAATTTGCGACCATAGTTGGCAAATGATGGTTAGGGGAAACGCACCCCAGACTGTGTTATCTTGTCTTGCTGTTCTTTAGCTACATTTAATTCTGAGGTTTTACATAGTGAAATAGATCTTGAGATGGAATTTGCGGGTGCCTCCTCTGAGCGCTCCTCCTGTGATGATAAAGTGCATGAGGAGTTACTTCGAGGTGTTGACAGGAATAAGCGCTCAAAGTTGGCCAGGGGGGAGGGGCCTCAGTGATGGTCTCTTCCCTTCTTCAAGGACCTCCATGACGAGTGAACTTGTTCATAGGGGAAACCTTATTCTTCACGTGTATTTGCGCCCTCGATGTCAACTTATTCGACTATTGTGGGTGCAAGGGCACAGATGCCCACGGTAGGAGAGACACTCGCAGGCCCCCTGGGAGTTCATCGTCACTTAAAATGCCAGCGCTCCCCACCAAACCGTGCAGAACAACATCCACACTGGTGGGGAAGGTGTTTCAGTCAGCGGGTCATGGCAGTGTTACAGGCTTACCAGGCTGATCTGCTGAAAGATCTGAGCCGGTCAGTATGTTACGTTTTTTCAGCCAGTGAGCTGTTTCAAGGCACTCAACGGACCATTTCTTTCTGTGAAGCCATATTTCCCCTTATTCCATTTAAAGAGACCATCGAGTAGTCCAAGTAGGGTTGTTAGTCTAAGGCAGTGGTTCTCAACTCTAGTCCTCAGGACCCGTTGCTCTGCACATTTTGTATGTCTCTCTTATCTGACACACTCAGTTCAGTTCATGGAGTCTCTCCTAACGAGCTGATGATCTGATTCAGGTGTGTTAAATAAGGGAGACATATAAAATGTGCAGAACAGCGGGTCCCGAGGACTGGAGTTGAGAACCACTGGTCTAAGGTTACGCAAGGAGATTTCTTTCTGTAATACCTTTTCTAAAATCAATGTTCATAGTAAGGGCACCCACCGAGCCCTTCGTGCCCTTTCTAAATTAAGTCCCCGGTTTGTAACCTTGGGTCCCTCTCTAGGAGTTCCGTTGTCATCACAACAGACACCTCATTCACATGCCCTGGTGGCTCAAAATAAGGGATTAATCCCCTATTAAAATCCATGTTTTTGGTAAGGGCACACGGAAAGGTGCCCTTTCTATGTGGCTCAGACCCTGGTTCCTCACCTTGGGTCCCACTCTAGGTTTGTATTGTCGTCGCAAGATGCTAACAACAGACACTTCCCGTACGGGCTGGGGTGCGGTCTTAGGTGGCCGTCCAGCCCAAGGGATCTGGAGAGGTCATTATCTTGATTGCCGCATCAATTGCCTCAAATTGATGGCTTTATTTCTGGCCCTGAAGTACTTCCTCCAGCAGTTAAGGGACTGTCACCACCACCACCAAGCAAATGTTGTTACACTGGGTGAAGGATGCCATTGCTCTAGCCTATGAGGTGCCCGGTCAAGCTTCGCCTCTAGGAGTTAGGGCTCATTCCACTAGGTCACCCCAGCCATCATTGTATCCTCCAAGGCTTTGGAAAGAGGTGCCCCCTTGCAGCAAATATGTGATGTGGCAGGCTGGAACCCTCTGCACACATTAATCAGATTTTAAAGCTTGGATGTTCATGTTACTCTGGGCTTTTGACCCTTGAGTCGACATCACAAATTCATGTCTCTAGTGTTTATGCACTAGTATTTATAGCCTCTCACGAGTGTGCATTCCAATGATGTCATCGTCAGAGGTTATTTAAAGCCAAGTTCTCAGCGTGTTTGTCACATGCTTAACAACTGTTCGAACAAAGCCTACCTTAAACCAAACCGATAGTGTTAAAACAAGCAAAGATAAGTGAGATGAGATAAAATGCATTTGCTGAAGCAACCATGCTTCCTTTTAAGATGCTTTGACCTCTATGTGGAATATCGCGACGTGTTTGACTCGTACCAGAGCCCTCCACATTGCAAGTGCAACACTGTATCAGATGAGCAACCAAGCAAGTTTACTACATTAGAAAAGCCATATACGTATGGAGCTGGTTATGTGATGCAAACGTGAAAATGTATTAGTACAAATCATGTTCTAGGATGTCATGACATATTATTGTGCAAGGAACCACACAAAAACAAGTCTTCCTTGATAATTTTTCCCAGTAACCAATTTGAGTGATAAGGAATAAAGAATTTTGGAGTTTTATTGCCAGGACACTGCAGTGAATTGTATGCATAGATAAATATTTACAGTTTTGCTAAAATATATGCAGATTCACGCATTTTCAATGAGCCTGGGTTGCATACAGTACAGATAGGAGGACAACAGAATACTAGGACTGGTACAAATCCTTCCACGACTTTCACACAATGTCACCATAGAAGAACGCCATGCATTTATTACAGGGGCAAACCCCTGGAGCAAACCTGAGGTTAACTGGCTTTGCTCAAGGGCACAATGACAGATTTCTGAAATAATCAGCCGCACTATATATATATATAAAAAAACTACGACCTACTGCGGGATCAGTTATTATGCTTTCAGTCAAAGATTGTTATGGTGTTGTTAAATCAGCCTAGTTTATCATGTTCTAAAAATATCAGCCCCGTTTTTAACACTAACCCCTTACGCTTGCCAGCAATTTGCTAGTTCCTCAGAACAAATTATTATTTTTCAGTCTCTCTTATCTCACAGCCACCTGTTATCATGAAAAACACTTTGAGAGATGTAATAGAGAAAGTACTAAATACAAGTTCCTGCAACCCTGGTTTCTATATCAGCAGGTGGCACAGATTAATCTCTCCTCATGTGAATTCGGACGAGGTGCTGCTGTTTCAGCCGTATTGGAAAATTGATCGGAGGAGCGGAGCAGGGATTGGTCAACTTAAGCCTAGCTCTCCACCAGGTCTTGGAAAATGCCCTGAGAGGATGAAAAGGAATTGTGTTATAAGGAGTTGTAAACAATTCATAAAAAAAAACAAAAAAAAAAAAACACACAGACACATGAACATGCATACACAAGTAACACTACACACACAAACACACTCCCGCACACACGTCTGGTTTACTATCTTTGTGGGGACTCTCCATAGAAGTAATGTTTTTTACTGTACAAACTGTATATTCTATCCCTTTACACTAACCCTACCCCTAAACCTACCCATCACAGAAAACTTTCTGCATTTTACATTTTCAAAAAAAAAACTCATTCAGTATGATTTATAAGCTTGATTTGTGTGCTTGTTTTTCTACCCCGGTGGGGACTTCAACCTGAATGCACACAGACTCATGGGGTCTCGTGTCACCATGGGACCTAAATTGATGTCCCCATGGTGACACGAGACCCCATGAGTCTGTGTGCATTCAGGTTTGCATTCACCGGGGTAGAAAAACAAGCACACACTCACACATTAACATGCTATCTGCTGAACTGAGAGAATCTGGGTTTAGCGCCAACAGCCTCAGTAACCCTGACCTTTGACCCGGCTATGGTAATGACTGATTTAGAACTTGAAGTTGAATAGTTGCTATATATAAACTTCGATGTGCTAGCACAAATTGTGAATTTTGTCATTATTTACTAGGGCCATTTGTGTTAGGAACAGACCATTATTCACTGATAATCCAGCTCATAAATCTCTTTGGATCTGTGTTCAGTTAAAACATGACATCTGATGTATTCTGATGTGCCGTAACCAGTGCTGGGTAGAATCTGATTACATGTAATCTAGATTATCCAGATTCCAAAACTTAAGTAGGTAATTAGATAATATTACAGTTAGTTTTTTATTAATTACATGATTATGTTATTCTCACAATGGAAGTAAATTATTCTTTTAATTTCTTTTTTATCTTCGTAAATTCGTAATTTCATAAATTTTCCTTTCTAAAAAATCCAACTGTTTTTATGTTCTGGAGGTCTTCCAGGTTTGTGGAATTGCACACACAGACCATCCACTATGTGTCTATCCCTGAAACTTAGACCCACAATGCATTTGACCACTGGATTACAGAAATCCTTTCACTTTTAAGAAGTGTGTTCTCAACATTGCAACATTGCATATCTTATCAACTCCTGACAAACACATTATTAATTGAATTATCACTTAGTGATTAATTTAACCATGTATTACTGTCTTTGGAAGGGTTTTGTCTTTCAAACACATTAAATGTATAAATTCACTTCGTTTAGTCATATTTAGATTCATTGCTTCATTCAGCTGAACCTCTTTGACCTAATCATTTTACTTGAAGTATATCCTGTAATTTTAAGTTAATGAGTTAGGTCAATAATAAAATTAAGTCAATAATAATAATAATAAATAATAATAAAATTAAGTTCTCTGATGTCAATTTTATTACCTTAAATGTGTAATGTATGATTATTTCACTAACTACAATTTTTGCTACTGGCTGTAACAAAATGTCAAATGCCGGTTTGAATATGTAGAATAGATTTATAAGATCTTAATCACAGATCTCAAAGTTCCCAAAAGGCAAAAGACATATTCTAGGTTGTTTTACCTTGACGTTAACTGGCCTTTTTTACATACTAAATGTATTACATACTAAATGGACTAACTGTCCATACATACTAAATCACATGGACACTTAATCTTCTGCCTACAGAAACAGACCAGTACCACACAACACACAATTCCAAAGTCATGTATCTATCCATAATCTAGATTTACAATCAAAAGAAAATGATGTTCATGTCAACAAGAATGTTGTTCAAGCCCCTATACCCAGCCCTAAAACTAAAACCTAATCCTAATCTTAAACCTAACACTAAAATCTGATTGGTTAGTAGGAATGGTGTTCAGTGATCAACAAGGATGGTTAAATCACATTAAACCTAAAGCACCACCAATAAAACTGATCTGTACTGCTGTGCTTCAGTCAGAGGTAAGATTACATTTAAGGATTGGTTTGTTTTCAATTCATGAGTTTCAAATTGAATTGAATTGGCCACAACACACAGGTCATTGGGATTTGAATTGGAGTGACAGGAAATTGAATTTACTGAATAAAAAAAAACAAAAAAAAAAACAAAAAAAACACACACACCACACCACACAAACAAGGCACTTCATTAGTTTAAAAATTAAACTAAAAATACTTAAAAAATGACATAATTTGACTAATTATGTCTATTTATTCTCAACAAGATTTATTCTTAACAGGAAGGAATGTTGCAAAATGAATACGGTCATCAGAACCATTTTTATTTTGCCAAACAGCACCACAATAAATCCACCATGTTATCAGTTAACTTTAAATAAATATTGACTAAAATATTGATTTTAATCTGCTCATTATATGTTGATGATTGGATCCTTTGGAATGAGTTTGGGGAAATGTTGGGGTAAACTTCCACCATAGGTTTTAAACTTAATTAATATATTTTATAAAACGGTTAGTTCCAATCCTTGATTCTGATTGGTCAATAGCTGTGTTTTATTCACGATAAAACACGGCTATGACCGCTTCACCCAACGGTTCTATGTATCACTACACAACACCCCTAGCAACCACTCTTAGCAACGTAAACATATGTTTGTTCTAGAGACCTTATGCGCCAGAGAAACGAGGGCGCCGCCATCTTTAGAATATTGTCTTTTAACTTCGCCCTGTATATTTCTATGGCATTGCTGTCCAGGAGTAATTAGCTTTTGAAGTGGATTTACTTAATGTAAAGTTAACAAAAGTTATCATGAGGACTGTAATGTTTTATGCAGATGACTTAACAAATGTCAGTCGACTGGGAAGATTTTAAAACGAGCTGTTCATTAATAAACACGCAAAATCGCTGTGAAAATACAGACTGGAAGTCAAAAGACAACGAGTGCAGCGCTGAAAAGGAGCGGGGCTACATAAGGTCTATAGACTGTAAAAAAATATGGACGTAGTGTCCGTGACGTCACCCATAGGTTTCTGAATAGCATTTTTGGGTGGAGCCGGCCGTCGCCATCTCAAATGGGTCAAACCATAGATATTACCTAAGAAGTTCAAGTAAATGCGCTAGAAATCCGCGCTCATTCAAGGATGTGCATTTATTGCATGGACGGAGAAAGCACTGACACCTGCAGGATTTCATCTGACGGTACTTTTTATTTAACACTAAAAAGTTAAATAAGCATATATCTGTTGTGTGAGAGCAACGGTACCACAGAACGAGTGTAGCCTCTATATCTATAGACGTTTTTAAACAAAACTGTCAGACATCCATTAGTGCATGTTCACAGAGGAAAACAACTGGAAAAACAGTGCTGGGGCCAGTTGCATAAACATAGCCATTATGTTAAGACTGTGTCTTAAAGGTAGGGTAGGTAATCCTGTTCAGAAACATTTTTTTTTATACTGGGTGAAATGGTCCTTCCATCCTGAGAGTAGTCAATACATTATGTGTTCAGAAAAAGGAATGAAAAAAATCTGACCTCTGTAGCAGCTGTAGGACAGTAAAAACTGACCAATCACTGCCATTCGGTGCGAATGTAAAGAACCAATCAGATGCCTTCATGTCTCGTGCCCGAGCACCACTGCGTGCGCTGCCCTGCGTGCACTCATCACATGTCACCGTTCCCGGAAGTATTCAGCTCAAAGCACCTGCATATGCAGTCAGCGAAGGCAAACAAGGCAAAAACTACTTCCTCGGGCCCTGCCCGCACTCTTGAACGACCTCCTCTGCTTCGCCCTCAACCCCGGACCTGTCCTCGAACCGACGATGCGGTACTTGTCTCCGGACTCGGAGTGTACGTTAGTCTTCATTAGAGTCAACAATGTTTTCATCATGGAAACTCTTACATGCAAAACACCGTATATGTTATGAATCTTACACAAAATTCACCTTCATCACAGTGTAACTGATGGTAATGGAAAAACGTGTATCAATGCAACCTGTTTTTAGTTTTGCCTTATAAATATAGCTCGTTACCGAATGAAACTTTACCATTATCGATATGCTAGCTTGATAGTGAGTACTAAAAGAAATCTTATTTGTTTATATTCATAGTGATAAAGTTAGGTATTTTATTACATGTGATTCTGACATGATGTCACTGTATGTACTGCGCTCCTTCCTCTCCACTCATCTCAGGTAATAAATGCGTCTTCCAGCTGAGCCTGAGCGTTTGGCGTCGCGCGTTCATGTGTTTTGGGGGCGTCGCTTTGGAAGGAGCTCAGAAGGGAGGGGGTGGGAGTGAATGGAAATAATGAGCTGTGTTTATTGCAGATTAAAAGGTCTACAGTCACTCGATTTTTATATTTTCTTTTTCAGAGTACTTACATTTTAATTATGTATTGGTATATAAAGACAGTTTAAACAAATTTGGAATGTTTTTTTTTTAGAAAAATCCTACCTACCCTGCCTTTAAGAACTAGTATGGTCAACTAGAAGTTAGTTCGGAGTAATCAGTCTTACTGTTCGGTGTCAAATTAGACCAATCTACATTTTTATGTTACTGACTTTAAAAAGTTATTAACAAATTTAAAGAATAAAACTGGATGACTAACTTGTAAGACTAGTCTTAACAGTTTATGCAACTGGCCACTGGTTGTTCTCTCGATACTCGACAACAACGGAATCCAACGGCGTGGGCAAAAGTATAATGCATGTATTAAATTGTATAAAATAATCCCGAAAAAAGCACAAACACAGCAGAGATGCCAAGTTCAGCAGCTGGAATTAGCTGAGGTAGTATGACCACAGACAGCAGACAAACGGCTAGTAGTGACAGCAGTGGCAATCCACCTGTCACTCAAGTGGTCACGCCCTTAATTATGCAGAACTTTAAGGCTTAATATAATTTAAAATTAGCTTAGCTAAATGACTTTTTGCACCAGGCTGTAAAAAAATAAAAAATAAAATCTGCTGTAAAGTTGGGCATTTTAACATGTGGATGATATAGATTTGACTCCCTTTTGCATCCAGCCTCAAGCGGCCAGTCGATGAATTGCAGTTTAAGTCACTTCCATGTTGGTTTCAAGAGAGAGACAGGGAGGTTGCCACTTGGTTTGTTCTCATTGATATTGTTCATTGAAGCTAGAGTAGAGTATTGTGAGAGATCGAGTAAGCGAGTGTACCTGCATTTACAGTAGATATAGCATTTTCCTTCAGGTCAGTCCTATATTCATAATAAAAAATCAGTTTGAATGTCCACTGCGATATCTTGTCCTTTTAACAGTCAAGGGGTTTTCCCGTGGCCTATAGTCATTTGTCAGTTGCGTCTTGCTTTTCCGTGTACACAAGTTTGAGTCCTTTCAATATAAAAGTCTTCTCTACTGACTCTTTGTCGCATTCTAATGGCGAAATAATGTATTTAACTTCTGTTACCGTTTACGGTCAGGGACTATTTTTCTTTCCAGCGTAAGGAAGGCTTTTAGTGGTTTTACTTCATGAAAGTTGTATAGATACATATTTTTCGGCTTTAATATTTGTATTGTGTGGTAACCGTTTTATAAAAGCAATAAGGTTGATAGCACTCGAGGCTAGTGCTGTATGTGTATTCACACCAGGAAAGTCCGATAGTTCACTTGCTTTGGTCCGGACCAAATACAATGTTGATTTTTTTTTGTTTGGTACAGTTCGCTTTCACACTGCTCTTTTTGCAAGTGAACTAAAATTTGTAAACAAAACCACACGTGTGCTAAGGTCGTCTATTCATTGGACAGGAATTCTCAAGCAGGGAAAAGCAGGAAGTGCAAAAACAGGCTCAGCATGGAGATATTTCGTAATGCAATATTTGTTCTTTTACTGATTTGGTAGCCTGGGTGCCAGACCGAACCCCGCCCACAACATTTTTTGGTCGGGAAGTTCGGTCTGGACTCGATCTGTTGAGGAGTAATTATGCTCGGCTCCCAGAAGGCCGAGCCAATCAAATTGCCAGGGCGGGCTTTAATCGATGATGGACAGATGATCTGCGGTTACGTAATCACCCACGTCATCAAACGTCATCATACCTCTGTCATGCTCTTTTGCGTTCTTGTACCGGTTGGAGTTGAAGGATTGGGGCAAAACTTCTTCAGAGCCCTGGGCGTCTTGGAAGGGGTAGGCTCATGATCTCTTTTCTCTGAAGCCTCAGATGAACACGCTTCTTCAGCCTGGTCTCTTTCGTCGTCTTTCCATTTTTTAAAATCAGTCAAGTCGCGTTGCAACCGTGTTATGAAGTTGAGACAGGGCCGACAAAAGCGAGAAGATTTATTTGCTTTATTGTCGAGATCTAATCCTAAACGGATAACTTGTTCGTATATACATACACCTTTTGTATTTCTCTCAAAAATGCTATTCGTGCTTGTAAGTACTCCGCGTAAATTCTTTTTACAACAACGGCAAAGATCGTTTACACTCATTACTTTACTACTTCTTCCAGTGTGCGTGCAGTTGAGCTCTGTTGACAACTTTGCGTCGCTCAGCATACGTCACTTACTGCGTTGCTCTGATTGGTTGTAGGTCTATCCAATTGATTGCAGAGGTTTTTTTTCCCCTGGTTTGGTTAAGACACGCCTCATAATCAAAGCCCTATGGAGAAGTATCAGACTCACATTCTGCCTAGAATATATATATTTTTTGCTATATATATAAATAAAATATATATATTTTGCTATCAGTGTGAAAACATTTTCTCTAAAAAAAAAAGTGTTTCTCTCAAAACGCTTTTCTTTGCTCTCATGCAATTTCTTGCTCTCCTGTCAAGATTTTGCTTTCACTGTGAAAATTGTGTCATGGGCGGGGCCACGTTCCTATTGGCCAGTCGGGTGAGCATCGATCTTGTCTTGGGAGTCGAACTGAATCATTATACCATTGTTCGGTTCACCGGCATAGATGCCGCCTCTCCCTTAGTTGAGCACGGACACTCCAATGTTTGGGTAAGATGATTCACGGTGATCATATGCCTGGTTCAGATTACAAGAATTTGGTGTCTGTTACGATAGTCACGGTGTCAGATTACACGATTTTGACTCCTTATGCTGCGTTCACACCAAACGCGAATATGCGTCAAAATTCGCGCCTGCCGCTTCTAGTAATACGCGTGACCACTTTGTGTGCATTCGCGCGTCAAGAGCGAAATTGACGCGCGTAAAATCAAAAGTTTGAAGCGAAATTTACGCGCGTCACGCGCGTCAGAGGCGAAAGTTTCGAAACCTGTTGGCGGCCATCTTTTTTTGGTTTATCGAGCATTAGCATTAATCGAGAGAATCACCGCTCGTATATGCTCTGGAGAGCAGAAACAGCTGCGTAGGGGACATCGTCGCTGTACTCGGGTCCACCAAACCCTCCGGAGGGTTTCAGGAGTTTCACAATTTGCTCCAGAAGGTAGGTTTGGTGGACCTAACGGTGAGGACGCTGACGAGGACAGCGTAGGCCGTATAAAGCCTCGGCCTCGAGTGGTCGCTGCCTGACGAGCCCGCGCTGTACAGCCCGGCGCGAGGTTCACCCACGCCCGCACTAATCTGTCATTTATTTTTGTTTTGATAATAAATGGAGCCAGCCTCCAAAAGTGAAACCTGTCCTGTGATTTTTTTTTAAAGTTTTATACACTAAATTGTGTTTGTTGTCTTTACATTAGATTAATAAAGTTTCATATAATCTAGAATAGATATGGAATAAATAGCATTCAATACAAAATGAGTAGCTCTCATATTGAAATCGAGTTTTTATGTTAAAGATTTGCTTTGTTGTGCATTTTAGTCATATTACAAAATAATGTATTGAGGCCAAACATAAAATAACATTATAAACTGTCAGTTCACCACGTGACAGCAGCATGCAAGCAGGCTCCTGATTGGTTAACGCGGCGCGAATTGACGCAGAAGTTCAGATTTTTCAACTCGGGCGGCAGACGCGAATTCGCGTCAAACGCGTGAATGCACAAATAGCACTAAAAAAATCATTTGCGCGTAACGCGCTTAACGCACCAGACGCTCAATTCGCGTCATTCGCGCAAACTTGACGCGCGAATGAGGCGAATTCGCGTCTACCGCGCCGCGCTAAACGCCTCATTCGCGCCGCAGGAATTTTTTACGCGCGTAACGCGTCTTGCATTGACTTAACGTTGAAATCACTCGCGCCTGACGCGCTATTCGCGTCCGGTGTGAACGCACCATAAAAATCTTGTCATGTCGTGGATGGACAAGAAATATGTCAGACTACACGTTGCTTTCCGAGTCACCGCGAGCCGTCTCACGCACACATTCACTCGCACTCACTCAAATACACACACACACACACACACACTCACTGTGCTCACTCGCTCACTCACGCGCGCACACACACACACACACACACTGTAGCTCGCTCACTCACTAGCGCGCAGACACACACACACACACTGTAGCTCGCTCACTCACTCGCGCGCACACACACACTGTAGCTCGCTCACTCACTCGCGCACACACAATCGCTCACTCGCACACACACAATTGCTCTCGCACGCGCGCACACAATTGCTCTCGCACACACGCACGCACACACACACTCACTCACTGTCGCTCACTCGCGCGCACACACACACACGCTGTTGCTCGCACTCTCACACACTCACTGTCCCAGCTAACACACGACGTCGCAGTTACGTAATTTATTCGTACTTTTTGGTCATTTCATGACTTACCAACTGACAACGTAACTACAACGTCGTATGCTCGGAATTTCATTACCATCATATTACCAAACCACAACGTCGTCAGTACGTCCTCCTAACGTTATAAGATAACCAACTACGTTCCAGATAGTACTCTATTCGTAATAACTTGGTAATTTCATGACTTACTGGCAACGGAACTGCAACGTAACAGGACCGTAATTTCATTACCATCATACTACCAACCCACAACGTCGTCAGTACGTCCTCCTAAGGTTATAAGATAACCAACTACGTTCCAGATACGTACTCTATTCGTAATAACTTGGTAATTTCATGACTTACTGGCAACGGAACTGCAACGTCACGGGCCCGTAATTTCATTACCATCTTATCAGACTGCATTTCTATGAAATATTTTATTTGTTTCAATTGTTTTTTTAGTATTACGTACTGTACGTTTGAAATACGTTCATTTTATTCAAGTAAGGTTATAATTCTAGATGTTTATGTTTGTAAATGTTGCGTGGCTTTGACGTTTTAATGGGCGTGCGCGTGAACCTTCGAGTCGAACTCAAACACTGGAGCGGAGATGAGTTGCCATGGAAACTGCGCGTCACCGACCGCCCCACTGACTGCAACTGACAAAGCGGCAGAACTCCGTCTCTCGCTGTTGTTTTCACTGCTTTCAGGTGAGTTTAGTCTCTAAAATCACACAAATAATACACACAACTGTTCTTGACACTTCTCGTACTTGTAATTGACACGCTTCTGTTGAATATTTGCTTTATAGAAATGGTTTAGTGTCTTAGGAAAAAGTCCGTTAGCATCTTAACCGTTTTCAGAAGAGATAACGTTAACGTTATGCTAACTTCATAGCTTGAGCTTTTGATATGAAAGTTTAGGATTTTAATCACATCTTATGGGTAGATGAGAGGTTTTGATAGTTTTGTAAAAAATAAGTTAGTTTGGAAGTGAGCTAATTTATTTAACATAAACGTATTTAACATAAACGTACTCGATGACGTCACTTAACGTTACATTGAGTGTGAAAATTGGCTGAAACTAGCTCAATGGTAAACACAAATTGATAAAACTAGTTCTGTGATTTCAGGAGCAACAAAATAATCCTTCTACAACAGAGGGAAGCTCCACGACTTCAATATTTCTGAAGAAAGCTGCTGCCAGAGAAGTTGGAAACAGGTGAAGTGAGGAAGCTTATTAAATAACTTCATATCCATTTTCTCACAATATTTTGTCACCTACTGTACATCACCATGCATCTGTTATTTTAAATTCTCATATTTACATTTACATTTATTTGTTTAATTTATTTTAAGAAAGTTTTGACATCCAAACTTAAGTGACACTGTATGAGCAACATGAATAAGTAAAACTAAAACCATAGATGAAACATTTAAGATTATTATCAGTGTTGAAAACAGCAGTGCTGCTTCATATTTTTGTGTTTTTCATGGTTATTTGATGAATGAAACAAAAAAAGCATCATTTATTTGAAACAGAAATCTTTACTCTCTCTTCTGGTCAATTTAATGCATCCTTGCTGAATAAAATATGATTTTTTTTATTTTTACTCTATTGAACCCAAACTTTTGAACAGTAGTGTATATGTTGGGTCTATTTAACAATGAATCCCGGAGAGAGAAAAAAGAAAATGGATTAAACTTTTACATTGGTTTATACAAAAAGATTAATCAGCACAACTGTTTTCAACATTGATAATACTCAGAAATGTTTAGGACGTTTGCATTGTAAGAATGTATAGTATTCAAATATTAAAATGCTGACTCGTTAGGCCATGTTTTCTTTTTAAAATCAGACGATTTCCTATTAATTCAATAGAATGTAAGGGAATAACTCTAGAATAACCTTCCTGATAATGTTTTGGGCCCAGAAACACTATCCTAATTTAAATCTAGATTAGACACATCTCTTTAGCTAAGCATTCAATTAAAGGGATAGTTCACTTTAAAATTAAATTTTGGTATGTTTTAGCTTACCTCAAGGGCATCCAAGATGTAGGTGTCTTTTTTTTCCGCACTAGTTTCAATTTTGATATTTTTAGGTCAAACCGTTCTTGTCTGTCAGTCATTTAATGCAGGTCTATGGTTACTGTCTCAAAGAGCATGCACAGAGTCCAGATTAAAACAATTCCCCGTTGTCCAAATTAAACAATTCCCCATCGTATACACATTGATGGCCTAAGACACGAAACGAGCGGTTTGTGTGAGAAAACGAACAGTATTTATATCGTTGTTACCTCTTGAACACAGCCGCGTCCAAGTGATCTGAGGGCGCGGGCGGGTATAGATATATACATTAGATGTCGCCTTGGCTACGGTTTCGTTCCAATGAACTGCAGTAGCCAAGGCGACATCTATTGTATATATCTATACCCGCCCGCGCCCTCAGATCACTTGGACGCGGCTGTGTTCAAGAGGTAACAACGATATAAATACTGTTCGTTTTCTCACACAAACCGCTCGTTTCGTGTCTTAGGCCATCAATGTGTATACGATGGGGAATTGTTTAATTTGGACGACGGGGAATTGTTTTAATTTGGACTCTGTGCATGCTCTTTGAGACAGTAACCATAGACCTGCATTATATGACTGACAGACAAGAACGGTTTGACCTAAAAATATCAAAATTGAAACTACTGCGGAAAAAAAGACACCTACATCTTGGATGCCCTTGAGGTAAGCTAAAACATACCAAAACTTAATTTCAAAGTGAACTACCCCTTTAACACATCTCATAATCTTGCACTATATGTGATGAAATAGTAAAAAGTGCACATGACCATCTTTTGCCTGAAATAATATGAACAGCAGCAATGCTAATCTTTCTCCTGTTGTCTCCTTGTTTCCATCTCAGGATGCTCAGCATATTTTTCCAGAGATTACAGCAGCTCCAGTTCGGATCCAGCCTCACTTGGGAAGACTTCTAATGACATCAACACTCTTGAAGACAATGTGTTTAAACAATTTTCAGATGTTAAATGATATTTTAAAGTGTTTAAACTAATTTAAGTTTTTATGTCAGGTGGTACAGCAAAAATATTATGTATTGTAGTTGTACCACCTGACATGGAAAGTGTACCACCAACCTACCCATACTTGAAATTAGCAGTTTTTATCAGTATTTGAAAGAGCTCCACAAACTTTTTCACTCTGCCAAAGAGATCAGTTAGGCTCCTCTGGATGATGCATTATCATGTTTACTGTTATTACCTTGTAAATTCATAATAACATTTGAGAATATACAAATGGCCAGACAAAAGTTTCTCAATTATCTCAACAGCTTTAAAACTACTGATATTTATAAAAAACAATTATGAAAGGCTTCAAACCTAAAATGATGGCATAGTTTTTATTTTGTTATTATTAAGACACCATTTTAAATTGTTTTCTTAATCTGTTTATTTGTTCGGACAGTTGCACCATCACCTGACATTTTAGGAGTTTAATGCTGCCTTCAGGAATAATCATAAATAGGCCTAGTTTCCTAGTTAAAAAAAAAAATTATGTAATTATGACTTCAGAAGAAGAAAAACAAAATATGTATTATTAAATGTACAAAAAAAAAAAAAGATTTCAAACTAAGGTTTTATAGAATATAGTGATACATGTCATTAAGTTATCAAATTATTTTAAAAGGAAATAATGCACTTGCCACAACATAACTTTGTGACAAAGTTTAGAAAAATATACGAGCGATTTTTAAACAAAACTGTCTGCTTACAGATTCTATCTTTCAGTGCTAATTGCTTTGTGTATTTAAATGTTAAATGGGAAAACACTCAACTGTTCTTTTTTCTTGCATTTTTCTTTTCTTATTCTTGCTTTGTTATTAGGGCCACCAAAATGAAGAGAGAGAGAAGACGTGTAGGAGTAGTTTGATGTTCAAGCTTTTGAGGAAAATCTTGTTCATTTAAATGTATAACCTGTTTGCATACTGTTTTTGCTGTTTGTGCTTTGTTCTATAGTAAATGAACTGAATTAACCAAATTTTGAGTCTGTATATCGTTCATATGTCGTTGAAAAAGTCTCTAAAATAGTTTTGGGCCAATGAGGACAAGTTAAATTAGACCACTGCATGTCCGCCCATATTATTAAAAACTAAAATGACCAACTGGTTACCAACACACGACTGTCGATCCACAACGTTGCCACGACGTCGCCGTTACCTGCTGACAACGTTACAAAGTTACGTTGTAGCAACGTATCTGGGAATTTCACTTTTCCGGTTGCCACGACGTAACTAATTACGTCGCCATGACGAAAGTTTGGTCACCAGATTACGTTGCAGTTACGTAACAGTCACGTATTTGTGTTAGCTGGGGTCACTCTTGACGGAACCCGTCGTGGAGGACCGTTAAGCCGGGGTTTTCGCCTGGAAAGCTCTATAGAAATCTGGCACTCTGTTGAACGAAGTTAAACTGAGAGAGCGTGACGTTCACATACACCAGAATGAACGACGTTCATCAGGCAGTAATACAGTAGGCTACTTTCAGTTCACATTCACCCAAAATATGAACGAGTTCATAAACTATCGTTCAATGAACCGTTCAGGCACAACACTGATAGTGCTCTATAGCCTACCTATAGTGAGAGATACAGATGCTAAACACATGAATAAAAATCATTTTAGGTTATAGTTAAGTTATAGGTTCAAACAGGAAATGTATCATATTGACCTTAAAACAAAATTGTTTATTCTGAGTCCGAGTAAAACTGTACAGGAGGTTGTATATGATGAACTAGGGCTGGGCCTGGGCGATATATCGGATGATATTGTTATGCGCATCTCGTCAGTAAAGCCGGTTCCTTGATTAGTAGTAAATCGCCATCGCCTGCTTTCAGATGAAGCGGCATTTAACTCAGAGCCGTAGTTCACTGACAAGCTGAGCAATATCGCATTAATTATCGCAGGCAATACGTCCGTGATCATCTAAGATCACCGTGAATCATCTTATCCAAACATTGGAGTGTCCGTGCTCAACTAAGGCAGAGGCGGCATCTATGCCGGTGAACCGAACAATGGTATAATGATTTAGTTCGACTCCCAAGACAAGACGATGCTCACCCGACTGGCCAATAGGAACGTGGCCCCGCCCATGACACAATTTTCACAGTGAAAGCAACATTTTCACACTGATAGCAAAATATATTTGAGAGTTTTTTTCAAAGTATTTTGAGAGAGATTTTTTTTTCTCAGACATAATTTTTAAAAATTCAAATTTATATTTTTTTATGTTCTATGAGAAAATACTTTCTCTCAAAACTTTTTTTAGTCTCAAATATTATTATTTTTTGCTATTGGTATGAAAACTTTTTCTCTCAAATATTTTTTTTTTTCTCTCATGAAATGCTTTTTTGCTATCAGTGTGATAACTTTTTCTCTCAAACTTTTTTTTCCCTCTCAGATCATTTATTTTCTCGCATGTATAAAGACACAATTCTCTCTCCATAGAGTCCCGATTTTCACCTATTTTGCTTTTAAAATTGTTTGAACACGTCCAAATGATAAACTTTCACTCTATGATGGTTAAATTTAGTAGTTAATCCGTGAATCACATGCGTGCCGAACCAGCTGGTCCGGACGGATCACAGATTAATGTAGCCTGTAGGCATTTCATCACGCCAAATTACATAGTAAAAATCTGACCCTGTCAAAAAAGGCGGAGTGCTTTTTGCAATTCACACCTGCCCAAAAGATCCGCACCAAGGGGGGAAACGAACTTGAGTTCGATTCAATCGAACCAAACAAGTCAGGTGTGAATACACCCTCACGGCTGAAGGGGTTACTCTACTTTGCGTCGTGCCTAACAACGCCC
This sequence comes from Abramis brama, assembly GCF_963993115.1. Lineage (NCBI taxonomy): Eukaryota > Metazoa > Chordata > Actinopteri > Cypriniformes > Leuciscidae > Abramis > Abramis brama. Next base: position 55,512,831 of record NC_139964.1, on the reverse strand, counting down.
TTCAGCCGTGATGTATTCATGATACAGCACAGCCTCAATAGTGAATTACATATTTAATATTAATTTATATGGAGGACATTTTAAACATTATTATTAATATTATCTAATGTTTCTGGGAATATGCTTGTATTGGTCAACTAAAAAAATGTATGTGAATTGTACAAAAAGCCATAAGAACTCTTTGGGAATTCAAATTCAAGAAGCGATGGAATTTAAAACAGGAATGTAAAAGCAATTTTGCCCCAAATTTTTAACGAGACGTAACCAAACAACAGAGACTATAGGGAATTTAATTTAGTTCATTCTTATGAGCTTTGTACACCTGAGAATGAGATCTTTTGAGATGTAAATAATAGTTTCTCACTTAGTGCCTTGTCTTCAGGCAGCTTTCTCCTTTATCAAGAAACACACTTGAGGAAGCAATGCTGTTTATAATATATTTTTTTACTTCATATTTTACAAAGTGCATATATGAACAGATAAAATCATAAGGCTTGAATTATAGTGATTACAGCTCCACAACAGTTAAGAGAGCCAGTCACATTTTTGATAGAAGCATCACAACACTCAGTATGGCAGTTGCAGGAATGGAAGTCCTGTTTATCCTCCAGCATTTGCTGATAGACACACATAGGGAAAAAGGGGGTGATAGGAGGATCGAGACAAAGAAATAAAGAGACAAGAGCAAGCTGATCAAGGAGGAGACATTAGCTTTGATGTTCTGCAGGCTCATTAGTTGTGTTTGGTTATCAGGATGAAGTTCTTTGAGTATGTCAGGAGAGGGTAATGAGAGGTTAAGGCACAGCACTCCACCTCTCATGCTCTGCTCTTGGTTTATCAGCACCCAACACACAAAGCAACATTGATCAGTTTCCAAAGTGAAATGTACAGACTCCTTAGAAAGGTATACAGTCAGGGATTGTGTACAATTAGGTCACATTTTTTTCTGTGGAATTTCTTTCTTTCTTTTTCTTTTTTTCTTTTTAATTGCAATTTTGGATTTTAATAAATATATATATACAGCAAAAGGATATTTTGTGCTAGGAGTTAATATACATTTTAAAAATGACCATGAAAATGTCATTTTACAAGTTTGAGGAGTTAGAAAGCAGCAGTAGTGCAGCAACCAACATTTTAGCAACTTAGATCTTTTAAATACACAACAGAGAAACTGCAATATTTCTTAATACATTTCCCCATATTTTCTTGTAAAAATAAGCCCAAAATTAAAAATAAAATAAAATAAAATAAAATAAAATAAAATAAAATAAAATAAAATAAAATAAAATAAAATAAAATAAAATAAAATAAGAACATGCGAAACAGCAATATCCACTCAAGCCAAAACAGGGATATAAACTTAATAAAAAATATTTTACATTTATGATATTGTGACAAATGTTTTTCAATCTTTAAAAACGGACTAAATTCATCCAAGATTTCCATCTAAACAATTGCAGGTTAAATATTTTATGTAAAGAATTTTTATATTTTATATTATGTATTTTATTGATTTTATGTAAAACTGTACTGCATATTAGGAATGATCCACATAACAGCTTTGTGTGAGGAACAGACCAATATTTAATGCATTATTAACTGCTCTCTATGCACATTCACCTTCTTGGAGTGCTCATACCATGCAAAGCAATGTCTATTAAACCCAAATGACCTTTTTAATTCCTAACACCTAATTAATTCCCAGATCTTCTCCAACATGACCTTTAAAAATCCATTATAAATCTAGCAATAGCAAAACGTTTCTATCGCAAAAATAAAAAACATTCTGTACTAAAAATAACAACAAGGGTTAATTCACCCAAAGTTAAAATTCTGTCATTATTAAAGCGGTAGTTAAACTAAAAATGAAAATTAGCCCATGATTTACTCACCCTGAAGCATAGGTGTATATGACATTCTTCTTTCAGACAAATACAATCGGAGTTATATTAAAACATTTCCTGGCTCTTCCAAGCATCATAATGGCTGTATTTCTGTGGAAGTCCATCAAAGCGAATCTATTCATGATTAAAGTGCTCCATGCATCTCCAGGGGTTAACTCACGTTTAACTTGCCCTCATGTTGTTTTAAACCCACATTTGTTCTTCTCGTAAACTACCATATTCACCATCTGTGTATTGATTAATATTTATATTTGAATAAAAGCCTGATTTGAATCTGTTCATCATATAAAACAATGGATTAAACCCCCTAATTAATTTGGATTTCTTTAACAATCTATGTTTGATGTGTTTTGGGTGAATGGACTTTCACTGAAGGGAAAGAAATCTCTCATATTTCATTAAAAGTATATTTATTTGTGTATTAATGACGAATGAAAGTCTTTGGAATGACAAAAGTGTGAGTAAACATTTGGGTAAAATACTCCTTTGGGTAATATTTGGGTAAAATACTCCTTTAAAAGTGTGACTGCACAATATCGATGCCAGGATCCTGAATGATAACAGCATTCTATCAACACCCTTCTTCTCTTGTTCAAAGCAACATAACGCAACACATTTTAAGCTCCAATAAATTATTCCTGACTGATGTGGTGTATGGCAAGCCATTTTAACATTTAATCCTTAAAACCTACTAGTATCTATTTTCATGCTACTAGTACTTATTTTTTTAGATACTAGTATCTATTCCATTAAGTACTAGTGCTTATTCTTTAGGTACTAGTGCCTATTCTTTAGATACTAGTACCTTTTTAAAAGATACAAGTACACTGTAACGGATTTCTGTAATTTGAACAGTATTTTACTGTAATATGTACAGTAAGATACTGTAAAATATGTATACAGTATGTTACTGTAAACAGCAAAGGATTATGGGAAAATATAGGGTCACTACTGTAATTCTTCACTACTGTAAATCAATTTACAGTAGTGAACTTGCCCGCGAAAAACTGACCAATGGCAAGAGGGATTTCTTTTCAAGTGTTTTTTTGAGGGGTGAAGTGGCAGTTAATGCACGGACAAAAGTAACTCACCAAAAAGGTTAGTATATAATTTCTATTTTATGTAAAACAAACATTTTCAAATGTTTTTACTTATGTTAACAGCAAACTAACATGATGTATCGTTTTGTTTTCGTCTGAATGGTTTTAGTGCCTTTTTTTCCTGACTGTCGTCAGAATGGTTTTTTGGTGCCTTTATTACTGTCTTTTTTCCTGACTGTCGGCCGGGTCGCTGTCACGGTGATAATATTAACTGGTGAGTAAGTTAAGTTCACCTATATTAGCTGAAATATTCTTTAGTTAAAAATATAAAAAATAATGGTTGTGTGTTCCACTGCCTCTTTAACGCAAGTTAGCTCATCAGGCGGGCGGAGTCGTCGGTAACGTTAACCGAGCTAACAGCGAACTCAACGTGAAATACTGAGGTAAAGTGAGATAGACGAAACCCTTGTTAAAGTGCGGGTTTTAAACAATATTTTCACGTAGGCCTATATGATTTATTTTCAGGTTTGTGATCTGGATAATGCCATCTGCAACGATGGAGTGTGTTGGAGCCTTTTCATTGTGATAACATCAACTGGTATGTAACGTTATGGTCAACTTCACCTAAATTAGCCGAAGTAAACTTATTAAACAGAGAAGCATAATAACTTTGGTATGTTCTGTCTCCTCTTTCACAACTTTTTGGCAGATGTACAACGTAAATACTGAGTAAAACTAAGTTAAAGGGATAACGTAGTAAAGTTACACCTTAAACAGAAAATTATGTACGGTATGTCATCATTTACTCGCCCACAACGTGTTCTAAACCTGCATTAAGTTCTTTCGTCTGAACATAAAATAAGATATTTTGAATAATGTTGGTAAATAGTGGCTGGTCCGCATGGACTTCTATAATAGAAAAAATACTTTGGATGTCAATGGGGATCAGTAACTGTTTGGTTGCTCATGTTCTTTAAAATATCTTCTTTTGTATACAGCACATTAAATAATTTAATGGAAGTTATGAACAAGTTGAGGGTGAGTAAATGGTGACAGAATTTACAATTTTGAGTAAACTAACCCTTTATCCAACACCATTGTTAATTTCATCTTTTGTTTTATTTTCAAGTTTGTGGTCTGAATTATGTCGTCTGAAATGTCGGAGGTGTATTTTGGAGTCTTTTTTGTGATTGCCTTCGTAATGGTGATAACATCTACAGGTGAGTAAGATGACATCAACTAAATTAGCTGAAGTATGCATTAGTTAAGCAGGCAAACATGTTCTTTTCTGTTCTTTATTTTGAATTTGCAGCGGCCATTCCCTCCGGACTGTACATCACTGCTGACGCTCTCCACTAATACACAGAACGGGTTGACGTTGGAGGAGGAAGAGGAGAAGGAGGAGGAAAGGGTTAGCAATATACCATTATCAATATAGCAAAGTTTTGCTAACTAATATTTTTAATGTTGTTTAATTGATTAAAAACTATAAACACCATACAACATTATATCTTACCTCATCTTCACCCCACATGTTATTGTTGTTAGTAATAGTTAGTTTTTTTTCTGTAAACTATAACACTAAAAGGCTGCTGTGACTTTGTCTGTTTCAGGAGAGTCTGTTCTCAAAGCAAAAACATGGATGCTGACAATGAAGGGCAGAATCATCATCCAGTTACAACTGCTAACAGACGACTCTTCAGCATTAGCTGTCTATTTTGTCGAATGCAGAATCAGGTAAACCAATATATATATATATATATATTTTTTTTTTTTACATTACATTACATTTACATGCATGCATTTGGAAGTCACTTTTATCCAAAGCAACTTACATTGTATTAAGTTTAATTTAAATTATCCATTCCCTGGAAATCTAAGCTACAGGAATGTATTGAAAAAGAATGAAGCTTTAATGATTTTAATGTAATGTATTATGGGGTAATACCATTCCTGTAGGTTATGGGTGGAAATTGGCAAAAATTTGATGATTCGATAGTATTGCGATATTTGGGCCACAATTCAATATTATTGCGCGTCCTAACATTGCGATACAGCAAGTATTGCGATTCGATTCTGCGATATATTGCGATTCATGTCCCCCATATTATTCAAAGACATTACAAAAAATAAGACTGCTCAACTCACTTCAAATGTCACATTAAATCTGTGAACATCTTCTACACATTTACTGGAGGCTAGTGCAAAAATTTTGTCCTTGAACATTCAGGACACAGGACCTTATTACAGAACGTAATTATATGAACGCGTCACCACCGCATTAGCACCAAAAACATGGAGATTTTATTTTAGAGAATAATTACACAACCTATTCGATATACTATAATTCTATAATTAAATAAACTAATCGAATATCCAAAAATTGTGACTCATCCCTGCATGTAATGCCTTGTTTTTTTCCCAAAATCTTCACTTACGTCTCGATTTTCGAAGGGGATTATAAACGTTTCTTCCTTGGTTCGCTTTTATTTAGGCCTATTACATTTACATTCTTTACTGTGGTAAAGTAGAAAAACGTTGTAGGACAGATAGCCTACATTTTTACTTGCACGTCAGATTCATTTCAACACAGTTTTTGCTTGTTATTAGACATGTACGGCGCGTCAAGTTTATTTGATTTTTAGTTTCGCTCTCTTTGGCAGCGCAATTTCAAACATAGCTTAAATGTCTTGCCTTTGTGGAAGATTAAATTCACTTTTCATACCTTTTACAACAAGTAGAAAACATGAAGATATCAGAAAATAGATCGATGGTCTCTTTCCTCCTCGTGTCATCCCTCTCAAAGCACAGAGCGGTATGGCTTCATGTGGAATCACGTGTCTTTGTGTGGAAGTATTAAACGAAAGTTTTTTTTTTTTTTTATAGATTTAACTTTTCTATTATGTAAGTTTCTAATATTTACTGATATGTATTTGAATGCTTTACAGGCTTTGTGTTGCTTCTTTGACGGAATTGCTCAAATAAAGACTTTTTTGCTCGAATAAACTAAATTTTTTTATTTCAATTTTCATAATAACCCCCCAACCACTGCAGGTAGTTGGTCCATTACCACCGCAGTGGTAAAAAAAACTGCCACCGTCACAGCCTTATAACCTATATTGGAATACTTTGCGCTACTGTATCAATATAATTGCGTGCGCAAAATATCGCGACACTGAACAGAATCGATTTTTCCCCCACCACTACTGTAGGTGGATTCAGAATCAGATGTAGTGCTTTTATTAACACCAAAGTACATGCAGCATCAAGTTTGAGGGTTAGGGAAAATTCTGCCAACACCGGTCTGAAAAAATTATATATTTTTCCCTGCTTGTGTTTGCAGGTTCATTCTGAGAGTCAACCCTGATGGCACCAAACACTAAAGGCACAGATCAGATGGAAATCTGGAAAGGTCCAAAGAAAAGCATCAGCCTGAAACCCTCAGTGTTTCTCATCAGAGAGCTTGTCAACTTTGACTGGCAAAATTACTGAAATGTAACAACACAACACTGACTTTGACTGTATTTTATTGTTTAAGGCCTGTTTTGCTTTTCAGTGTGTGTACGTTTTTGCCATGCTACAGATACAAATGGTCACCAGGAGATTAATTCTATGGACTTTGGAGATGTTGCCTTTTTTTCTTCTTCAGCTAGTGGCTCCTAAAGGTCAAGATTTGTAATTTGTACTTCTAACACAAAATGTTCAACGATTAAAAAGAATATTATAAGGACAAATGTTTGTGAGTTATTGTGATTTTTTGGGGGGTGGGGTAAACATAAATTAAAAAAAGAAAATTTAAATGATAAAAAAACAACAAAAAAACTCAATACTAATACTGTAAATGAAAATACGGTAATAATACTGTAAATGCAAGTACAGTAAATGATACAGTATACTGTAAGTGAAAATACAGTAATAATACTGTAAATGCAAGTACAGTAAATGATACAGTATACTGTAAGTGAAAATACAGTAATAATACTGTAAAACATTTTACAGTAACTTACTGGCATCCAGCTGCCAGTAAGTTACTGTAAAATTTACAGCAACCTCTTTACAGTGTAGTTATTCATTAGATACTAGTTCTTTTTTTTCTTTCTTTTTTTTTAGAGACTGGTACTCATTCATTCACCTCTATTTGTCTCTAGCCTGGGTTTCCCCATGCTGCCTTGAGCGCAGCGCAATTTTATTCACGCTGCTAGGCAGCCTGGATACCATGGAACAGATTTTCCCCTCAAAAAGGGAACCAATCACAGAACGGGGAGGGAGCAGCAAGACGATGACGACGTCTATGCGACACACCAAAGCAGTTTGTTTATATCTATGGATCCAACATGGCATCAGACGCTAAGTTACCTTTCGATGCAGCCTTAGATAGTGTTCCAAGTAGTTTAGAACGCAAGTTTATGTGATGATCATCATTTACATTTCTGTGTATTGCAAAGGATATGGACAAATCTGCTTTCCCCTCTTTTTAGCAATTAATTCCAAAAGAGTGGCTGCTGTCATCAATGCAAAGTCACAACCAATGACCAACATCTCCTTACCATTTAATGCAGAATACATAACAGCAAGCTGCATGTCCTTGGAGGCAATTAACCCAAAGTTAATTAGAAAAGGAGTCGTGTGATTCCATTGGATGAGACAGAAGTGAGGGACTGGATGAGATTGATTTAGAACAATGCTCTAATCATGCCACACAGTCTTTGAATTCATCACAAATGAGCGTGTAAATGTACAAATCCATTACAGAGCATTAGGGGCTGTTTACTACCCTAAGGGGCTGTTTACATGACTTTTTATGTGCTTTGGTCGTTCGTTTACACGACAACGACATTTGTGGGTGCCTGAAAATGCAAAGTTTTGAAAACGGGTTTCAAAGTGCAAATTTTTGAAAACGTTATCTGTGTAAACAACAAAAACGCGAATCTCTGAAAACGATGACGTCATGCACATGCATATTACGTGTTCAGTCTATAGTGTTTCATCGCCATCTAATGGCCTGGCAGCAGAATACCGCGTTTTTAGTCGTTTTTGCGGATCCGTGTGAATGGGGATCGTTTTGACAATGGTGTCGTCTGTACGCGGAAAACTCAAAGGAAAAAAACTTCTCTGTTTTAAGCATATCGTTGTCGTGTAAACGTACCCTTACCCCGGATTTCAACCAACTGCGGAACGGTTGCGGATCAGCTCCGCTGTGTGTCGGCTCCGTGCTCCGTCGTCCTTCAATACCCACCAGGTCCGGATTTGTTGCGGAACGGCTGCGGCCATTGACTGACAGCTGAAGTCACAAGGACCCACGAGATCTCGCAAATTCGTATGATCGCGCGATATAAGTGCTGGATTGCTGCGGAGCTCTCCAGCATCCGGCAAAAATAGAAGCTCTGCGTAGCTCCGGAGGGCTGCGGATCGCCGGAGTCGGAACGCAGTCGTTCCACAGTCAGTGAAAAAACACACATATTGACTTTAATGGAAACCTATTGACTCCGCAGCCGTTCCGGAGCGGATCCGCAGCCGTTCCGCAGTTGGTGGAAATTAGGGGTTAGGCTTGTAGTCAAAAGCTACAGTGAAACACTCAAAGCTAACATGCAGATACTTATATAAATGGTGTCGACATCTTTGTCAGGAAGTGCTATTTCTAATTTTTCTTTGTCACTGAAAATAAATCTAAACAAAAACAAGGAAATAAAATAAATAATACTGTTGTCCTGTGTTTGTGCACCATTGGGTCCCTTAATTTGTTACAACTGTGGCCCTGTGTCAATATTATATATATGTATATATATATATATATATATATATATATATATATATATGCATTAAAAAGTAAATCATGTGGGCCTATTTTATTAATATATTATTATTGTTTATTATTATACAATTCCAAGAAAAAAAGGTACAATTTTAAGCTTACAATGTAAGTGACGAACAAAACAGAATTAAATCATTATTCACAATTATTTGTATACAATTAATCGTCAGCACAGAATTCATGACCATGATAGGCCTATCATATACCATGATAAATGTTACAGCAATTATCGTGATATGAAATTTTGTTACCTTCACATGCCCTTCACATGCCTACTGTGGCCAACTGTAGGCCTATACAAGGACATCCAATAATGCTTAAAAAGTCAAAAACTTCTTAAAATTTAATTTGAATTCTTGCAAGTATAATACACTTTTAAGATACTTTGATTGCTCTTTCACTTTGCTCGAGAGTGACAACACAGAATAACTCAAGAGCACATGAAGAGCTGTAAGTGAGATATAACAGTATAATTGAGTGTCCATTTTGCAATCATCAGTCATTGAAGACAAGACACACGCGTGTGTGTGTGTGAAAGGACTGAATAGCCTGAAGATCAATTCAATCTATTTGAAAGAGCTCATCCTTGTGCTACATCTCTAGAGATTTGAGATGGCAGACCCTGTGAGCATTTCACTGTGCCATGAACCTGTGTGTGTGCTGGACAGAGTTTGATGTCCCTGTGCAGCATCCTCCATCACCTCTTCGTCAACCTTGAATAAAACACCTGTAACAACAGGACGCAGACTGACATATGAGCTGCAGGCTGACAGAACATTTCCCATGTGGTTACAAACATCAGTATACCCTCATTCTGCATTCCAATTTCAAGGTTGTGTTTTTTATTTCTGCCATTTTTTATTTTGTGGTGTTATTCAGATTAAAAAGTTATAACAAAATCATATTTAAAATGTGTAATGTGATAAAAATGATAATACTATTAATTTACAATGTAGTATAATGTAGTCAATAGTGTAAAACTGTGGATCTGGAAATCATTAATTCCTGTAAATTATTTAATTTCTGTAATTGTTGTTGTTTTTTTCAAAACTTTAGATTAAGAAAATGGTATTTTACTTACTCTCCTGAAATTCGAATATGGAGAACCGTACCTTTCTGAAGGTGTGACTACTGTTATTACTCCACTCTCCAGCAGTGCAAAAGATATTCACCCATCCCTCTCTCGCTCTCACTCCATCTAAGCCCTCCAACTGATATTTTCAGGTGTGGAGTCAAAGAGCCAAATGAGCAGTCTCTTTGACAGAAATAGAAAAAGGCAGATGTTTCTCTTGTGCTCTCATTTTCTTTCTTTTTTTTTTTTTACTGGTAAACTAAAGTCAAGTTGGATACCAGGTCTCACCTCGTGATCCAAGTCCTTCCAGACACATGGGATGTTGACACATGCTGCTGATTACCTGTAATTTAAACATGCTGGAATGCTGAAAATGTCTCGAAAGTATCAGGTGACATTGCCAGTTTTGAGATGTTTTGTATAAAAATTCCACAATAAAAATCAGAACTGAAGAATTGGTTCCCTTTTGATCCATAAATTGGCATTTAAATTGGAATGACAGGAAGATAAATGTATTGATTAAAAAAAAAAAAAAAATCAATACAGGCAATGCATTCTGGGAAAGGGTATTTTTTCAACCTGGTCCACAAATGTTAATCCATTAAATACACACACACACACACACACACACACACACACACACACACACACACACACACACACACACACACACACACACACACACACACACACACACATTTCTATTTTAATGCACTCAAATTTGTTATTTTAAATGTAGACAAGCACTTTTGGAAGGAGAAGAAATCAGCACGACTTTTAGACACAACGTGAATTTATTTCAAACAAGATTTAAAGTTTGTCTCAATAAACTTTCCTTTTCAATAATAATAATGATAAGTTATGTGAATTTATTAGATTTTTCACCATGAAATCAAAATTGACAATTATTACATTTATATTGAATATTGCAGTACTTATTACAAATTACTTATCTGTGCACATCTTTTTTAATTCATGTGCCCATAATTTTTAATCAAAATAACTTTCCCTCCCTCTTGCAACGGCATCTATTCTCTTCTATTGCAACTTACATTTCATGCTGACTTTAATTCTACTTCCTTGTATTCAAATTTCAATTGCAGTTCTGCGTCATGTCTGCTATATTAGTTCAATTTGGAATGCAGGGACTGAATTGGAATTTAAAAGATATTCTCAATTAAACTGATTGCTGTGTAACTTTGTTTTGTAACCTTTGTAACCTTGTAACCTAAAAGAGGAAGAAAACAACCTCCTGCAGCATTTTTTATGCATAAAAAAGTATACATCACACACTATGCACCATTTGTAAATGTACGCTGCTCTTGATCATTTTTTCCTACCATTTCCGAATACACAAGTAGAGGCCATATCCCTTGATGCACATTCAAATGAAACATCTTTATGCACAGAGACCCATAGTGGATTCAGCAGCTGCAGGGTAAAGGCACAGTGCCTTTGTTGCCTAATTGACTGCATGTGGCGGAAATAGACATGAATGGGGTGTCAGACCGAAGCCAGAATGGAACATTTGGATGCGGAACTAAAGAAGCTGCCTTATCGGTGAACACATACACACAGACTGTTCGCTTTTACAAAGAGATAGAGGAGACATGCACACATACACACAGCAATGAAAAGACCGAATCCCATGTCCTGTGACACTCTGATAACATTGGAGCAGTTTGAAATGTTTTCAAGAATGGTTTTTACTGCATCTTGAGGACCCATCAGGACAATAAAACATTTTGTTTGAGTGTACAAATTTAGATTTATAGTGCTGTGCTACTTTTGGAGAAAATAAAAGGCTGTTAAAACTTTAAACAGGCAAGGTGGAAACCTACAAGATGGTAGAAATGGTGATTTATTGCTGCTTGTATGGTGCACATGAGATTGGAAAGAACTATTATGTGCACTATATGGGGAATTGTTAGCCTGGATGCCAGCCAAACTTAGCCCCGCCCACAAAATTTTTAGGTCGGGAAGTTCGGTCTGGACTCGATCCGTTGAGGAGCTATTATGCCCGAACAAAAATTGTTCGGACCAATCAAATTGTCAGGGCGGGCTTTATACGATGATGGACAGATGAGCAACCGTAACGTAATCATCCACGTCATCAACGAGCTCTTGGGTTGAATTCAAATGACTGCCGCTGAAGAACTGAGATTTCACGAGTTCACGCTTACAAATAAGTCAGATAGAATAATGCATATTTGGTGTGCTGTCCGAGGAGAGGGCTCGGGCTCGGGCTCGGTATTCGGCCCGAACCCAAAGTACTCCCCCCGTATTCCAGGCTGTGGAAGAACAAGCCGAGAGTGATTGGGGGGATGCTGAAAACTGTCAAGGAATGTTAGGTGAGTTGACAGAGTGAATATATGCTTCCTCTCATGCTGATAGGGTAGACATGGTGTTTGATGACAAGTTGATTGGATTGATTATTTGAACGTGCTCCTCCTGAACTTTGTTTATAAAACATCATGTGTAGATTCCGTCATCGCGTCTGTTATAGAAGATATCGACAGCGCATTAATTTTAAAAGAGGAACAGAGAACCGCGATCGGAAACATGAATGAAAAACATACGTCACTTACTCCGTTGCTCTGATTGGTTGTAGGTCTATCCAATTGAGTGCAGAGGCATTTTTTTTCCTGGTTCGGTTGAAACACGCCCCATAATCAAAGCTCAATGGAGCAGTATCAGACTCATATTCTGACTAGAATCTGAGTATGACGACGTCAGGCTAGGGAATTGTGTCTGATAGCATTGTTTATTTGCATATGCTGTCTGTGCTTTTTTAGCATCTAAATTCTGCAAATCAAGTAATGGATTTTTTTTTTTTTTTTTTTTTACCGATATACTCAATACAAGAGTGGTGCAACTGTTTATTGAATTGGCCCCTTTGTGTGCCAGCAAGCATATTGTTCATTAATGTAGTTTATCCATTCACTTTATGCTTTTCCTACAAACCACTTTTGTGTTTTTCCTTCACTCTAATGACACAAGCAACAAGCAGCTTGCAAACAGCAAAAGCAATTTCTGCTTATTCCCATTTCCTTTCTTTATTGTAGCACATGATTGCGATAAACATTGTTGCAGGACATTTTACATGAAAATATGTATTTCTAGAGGCTTGTCGAATTACCATGTTTATGGTTCATTAATTTTGTCCTACAGCCCCTGAGCTGGAAGCCACAATCCTTGAATTCCTTTCAGAAACCTCAATTATGCTAACGAGATTAAGGCATTTAGTCCTATTAAACCTTTTAAAGTTTGCTGCATATCATTCTGGTTCGCTAACTTCAGAGAGGCAGAGAGAGAGAATGCATAAAAATGAGTAAAACATACAAGCAAAATTGCATTAATACGATTAAGAGATTACTGAGAGCTGCACACCTTTGCAACTTTTTTTTACATGCATTATAAAGTCGCTGGGTACTCATTATAATTGTCACAAGGGTAGCTCTTTGAAGAAGAGCGTTAACAACTGAATACATTATAAAACTGAAAGCTCTACAGGCTCACTACTTTTCTTAGAGCCGTATGCTCCCCCAAGCTTAAAACACTCAAGTTCTTTATGACAAGGCCCAGTAGAGACAAAAGCCCATTATTATTTCAATCCCATTATGTTTAATTTTAGTCTACTTAGACATACTCTGTGCTTTGATTATACAAGATTGTTGCATATTAGATGACTATAAATGTCAAGAGTCATCTTTTTTTTTTTTCATTCCATATAGGTTATGATGACAAATACAGATACACAAGAATGCCTGTCATAAGTCTGTTTGTTTCTATTTTGACTGAATGTGTCCTTTTACATTTTTTTTTTTTTTTTTATTACTAGTGGTGTTGGCAAGCATCACTATTATTATTGTTCATACTTAGAGTAATGAACTCCTAACTATTAGTCTTCAACTGCAAATACAATATAGTGACCCTGGTGAACCGTACAATAATTCTGTGGGCTCAAAATTGCGTGGAAAAACATACGTCTCATTAAAAACATGGTATATATTCAACATAATGGAATTGTAAAGTGCTGATCTGCTCCAAACTAATGAAATATTACCACAGATATTGATATTCCAGGCCTTTAAGCTACATGTACGAGAGTCTGTCAAAGATAATATAACATGTTGTTATTCAGTGGTACTGGTATCGTCTAATGCGATTCTGCCCGTTGGAACATATCAACTGCACATTTTGAAAAATGACTTTGCAGGATGAAAGTAATTATTGGTCGTAAGTGTGTCCCCACAGGGCATGAACTGGACTCGGTTGAGAAATTCTCTTTGTGGAATTGGATTAGCACTTGGATGCTCTCTGTGTTTCCTTCACTCTCTCATTTTCACCCTTAGCAGCTGGTGGGTATAGAAAAAGTGAGTGAATGCTTTCAGCTCTTTCTGGATCAGATTAGTTCAGGCCAGTCAGAGGATGTGTGTCACCTTTCTTGCTCCCTTCAGTGTCCTGCGTGCACTGTGATGTCGGGTTTTGGCTGTGAAAGAAACATTCTGCCAGGAATCATGCAGATACAACTCGAAATCTCACTTCTGCCACTACGGTTAAGCTGGTTAGAACGCACGTTCTTTATACGTGAATATCAACAACACAACAAATATGCATGTTTTTTTCTGCTTAAAATAATTAAAGGCTCTTTATTGGCATATGGTTCCATAAAGAACATCCATCGAACCTTTCCATTGCACAAAAGGCTCTTTATATTGGAAAAATATCAGATTATTAAAATGTTCTTTACCCTGAGAATAAAAATAATGATTCACTTAAAGGTTCTTGGATGGATCTTCTATTGCATCATAGAACCTTTATTTTTAGCAGGGCCATGACATGGATCTAGTTTTATTTGAATATTTTCCTTGAGGTTCACTTATAAATGTTTTTATACCCCAAAAAATAAAAAGCCCCAAAATTATGCTGACATTTTATTTTATTTTTCAACCCTCATTCTGCCACGCTGTCTGAAATGATATGAATAGTTAAACCGCCACTTTTGTGATTGGCTAACATTATCATTGCATAAGAAAAAGCATCAACACCCCATCGTTTTTATTGCATGTAAGTACTTTGAAAACATTATCTGTATAATGTTCATTTAATGTTTTCTATGTAGATGCTCTCAGATTCAATACAGTTGGCCACTTCATCTTTCAACAAATATTTCTTTGCAAACTCTCATTACAATGCGCCTCATTTACAAAACAATCTCCACTAAAATGTTCCGAACAAACATATAATACCCCGACATGATCATGCCAATAAAAATAAATCATCACCATATGGTGTGATGATGTAAAACGATTAATCAATGTCTTGCTGTAGATGCAGTTATATGCAAATATATTTGCCAGTTTTCCCCCAGATTTGGAGCTTATTTAACCAAGCTCCAAAAACAGTAAACAATTATAATGAGGAGAATGTTTAAGCTATCAAACTTGGAGGATGTTTTAATGGAATAAAGACCTCTTAAATGTCAAAAGATCAATGAAAATGTGACTTCTCATGTCATTACCCCTTTTAAGAGTGCAATTTTTTTCTGAAGTGTACAATGAAGCTTTGCTGTGTTTTGATTTAAATGTGATAAAAGGGATTTTTTTAAATTTTTTTATGGAAAAGCATACACAAAAAGATCCCTAAAACCTGACAGATATCACCGAAATAGGTGCCATGAGATATCAGACCTGTCACTGTGGTAGCCTTAGGCTCTGTAAACAGCACAGAAGCATCTATTGTTTAAGAATGCAGTATTCTGTTTATCAGAAGTTCTGTCAGTCATTTTGAGATTTCTGTCTGTCAGTCATTTGGTATGGGTTTGCTGACATCAGGACTCCTGATATGTGTTACAACACATTTAAGGGTGGACAGCAAGCTATTATACCATTATACTATTATACCGGTCGCCCTTAGTGGCTGAAATCAGTGTTCATAGTAGTGCTCATTATCATACAAATGAGCTTGGATCTAATTAAGGCTATCCTAAATCAAACAGGAATTACAAAATGACTTGAATCCAATCAAGTATATTTGCTGTTGCCTTCTTATGTGATATGGAAATAGGGGAGAGTGGGGTAAGATGAGCCAATTTTTTCTTTTTTTTTCTTGTGGTTCTCAAGATAAGAGAACATTCAACAGAAGTACAATGAAAGTATCTAAAGTAATTTCAGGATGTTTCCTATCATTTTAAATGGCCAGAGTACATAATGACAAAGAGTTCTAAAAATATAGCTTCTTATAAAAAAAGTGTTCCTGTCGCTCAATTTGCCACAGGTTAGGGGTAAGTTGATCCGATATCTTTAATTGTTTGAGGTGTGGTAACCACAGTATAAGCGGAATAATTAACTCCGGGCCGTTGAATTATTAAAAAAATAATGCACACCCGAGGTGTAACCAGGTGCATTACCACCCCGGGTGTGCATTAATAAGTAAATGGGTGCTTTCCACACACGTGCTTCTCTTTTTCACAGTCTGCAGAAATGATGGGTGGTTCCAAAATATATGGTCATCAGTGTTGGGTAAGTTACTTTAAAAAAGTAATTAGTTAGTTACTAGTTACTTCTCACAAAAAGTAATTGAGTTAGTAATTGAGTTACATCATTACAAAAGTAACTAATTACCAGGGAAAGTATGCGTTACTTAAGAAAAAAAAAAGGTTTAAATATGTGAAATATCTTGGACACCCCCAATATTTAATATATGTTAAATGAATGAAATGGACACTAAATAGAATAAATTATTATTATAAAACATTGTACACTAATCTACACTATTTTAATGTTGCTGTGGGACAATGTGAGAGGCACCTATTAACTTAAATATTAAAATATTATCATTACTATAGTGGAACAACAAAACACAATAGATGGTTTAGAACTTTTAATATTTATTGCACAGACCACAACTAAAAATAAATTATGCTTCTTAAGAAATGTATCAAAAATAAATAAATAGTAATAAAAAAATATACACACACTCTTTGTAGTGCAAATTAAACATATAAAACTGGTAGACATACTGTATAGTCTATTTGAAGACTTTTCTTCCTCACAAAAGTAAACAGTTTAACAAAAAGTGTTCTCAATATAATACTGAACAATTTACCAACATAATAATAAAATATAATATTTTAGGGTTTTATTTTTATAACCTACAGAGAACGTCATCATCAGAGTTTAAGCCAAATTCTAGCAGTGTTTGCCGCACGTGTTCACAACCGGACAAACAAAGATGTTTTCTTTGAACGTTCCCTGCAGGTTATTTTGGAGTTTTATTTTATAACCATGTAAACTAATTAAAACGTTGCAGATGATACCAATATGCTACAGAGATTATTCTAATGCTGAAATGTGTAATTTATTTATAAACAAACTATATTATGTTCGGACACATTCGGTCTCTCTCACGCACTGTCCAGCGCTTGCGGCGTTCGCCTCGCCTTTGTCCAGTCCGGCGCCTCATAAACACACACACCTTTGCAGGTCCTATATGGCTGAGAGAGAGCGAGCCTACTCGGATGAAAACCACTTCAGTGAGCTCAATTACAGTAATGCCGCATTTTAATATCAATAACGGTAACAGCGTTGTAACGGAGGAAACAGTAACAGTAATTAGTTTGATTATTCACTATTGAAAAAAATAACGCCATTGGTAACGCCTTTTATTTATAACGCTGTTATTCCCATCACTGATGGTCACATGACAATAAGGGCCCTATTTTAACGGTCTAAGCACATGGTCTAAAGCGCATGACGCAAGTGCACTTAGGTTGTGTCCAAATCCACTTTTGCTAGTTTAACGACAGGAAAAATGGTCGGCGTGCCCAGTGCATGGTCTAAAAGGGTTGTCCCTATATCTTAATGAGTAATGGGTGTGTTTTGGGCGTAACGTGCAATAAATAAATCCGAGTCTTATCTCCCATTCCCTTTAAAAGCCAGTTGCGCTCACGCCTTGGTGAATTCGCTAATTTACAAATGGCGGAATTTGCAAGCGGAAAGACTGATTGCGTCTCCAGAGAGCAAACAGATCTGCTCGTGCGCGAGGTTAAATCCATGGGCGCACAAATAGGCACAAATGCATTTGCTGTTTAAACAATGTGGCGCAGGACCTGAAAATGATAACTGCGTCAGGCTGAAACTAGCAAAGAACACTTACGTCGCACCTGGCGCCGCATTGAGCCGGGTGTATGATAGGGCCCTAAAAGTGTACGGTTACCAAGATAAAGGGGGTGGGTCAACTTACCCATGGGCTCATCTTATCCCACTCTCCTCTCCATCTATTTAATTCCTTTTTCCGATAAAAACCTCTTTAAAAAAGTTTTTTCAGGTAGACCTGTTATCTGAATAGACTGCATACCACAAGATTTTAACCAGCGTGTGTTTTAGGGTGTTCAAAAACCCATACTACCATGTTACCGATACTATTTCTGCAGTGTACATAGTGTGGATACTCACAGCATGCAACGTTTCTGGACTATCCAAACGGAATACTGCATTTGCCAATGAATTGGCATTTTCCATTTCTTTTTTAACTCATGATTTGACTGGATAATCATGAGTAGAGACATTTGTACACAAAATAAAAAATATATATATATTGGATAGTTCACCCCCCATTTTGTGATCATTTACATAGCCTCATATCGTTCCAACCATGAATGACCGCCTAGGTTATGAGCGTTGCGTCGAGATTGACGCTATGGGGAATGCTTTGCATGATGATGTCTTGAAGCACATGTAAAATCAGTCCAATGGTGTGGCGGAACGTCAGATGTGGGTGACGTCACGAACCAGGAAGCTATAAAGCCTGCTCGAAAACAGAGAGCGTCAGCTTCGTACAGTCTGAAGTAGTCGCTGACAGGCATGAAGGAGATATGGCAATGTGACGCAACGCTCGTTCCCTCTTCAGGGAACCGAGGTTACAGTCGTAACCTAGGCATTTCCTTTCAAGGGAACTCGCGTTGCGCCGAGATTGACGCTATGGGGAATCTCTATACCAACGCCACCATAGCTACGAATGTCTGTCCTGTGTGAAATCGAGTGAGCAGCACTAGGAAGACAACACCTGAGACCCTGGTGTAGAGTCCAGAGAGTAAAATCTGACGAAAGTGTGCGGTGAGGACCAGCCTGCTGCATCACAAACGTCCTGAAGGGAAACTCCTGATATAAGGGCCGTCATACTCCTTGTAGAGTGAGACCGGACAGCCAGAGGAGAAGGCTGTCCGGCCGACTCATAAGCAAGTGAAATAGCTTCAGCCACCCACTTGCTCATTCTTTGCTTAGATGCAGGGGACCCTTTATTTGGGGACCCAAAACACACAAACAGTTGATCAGTTTTACGCCACAGGGCAGCTCTGTGGACATAAGCATCTAACGCCCGAACTGGGCAGAGCAAATTATTTCTTTCCTGGACCGCATTCTGAAAGGGAGGAGGACAAAAGGCCTGCAGAATAATAGGTCTGACCACATTAGTGGGGACCTTGGGGATATAAACTGGTCTAGAATGCAGGAATGCTTTGACCATACCAGGTGCGAATTCCAAGCATGAGGGAGCAACCGACAATGCTTGTAAATCCCCTATTCTCTTAAGAGAAGAAATAGAGAGGAGGAAAAGAGCTTTCAGCGTCAAGAATTTGGCTTGAAAGGGGCCAAGGAAAGGCCTTGGAGAGCAATAGCCAAATCCCAAGTGGGCACCCTGGAACGAGCTGCAGGCCTCAGCCTCAACGTGCCACGGAGGAAACGAGATACCAGAGGGTCCTTCCCCAAAGACATTCCACCCGATGTGGTAAGCACCTATGGCTGCCACATAAACCTTTAAGGTGGATGGGGTTAGACCTGTAGTGAACCGCTCCTGCAGGAACTCTAGCACTGTACCGACTGGGCAGTTAACTGGGTCCAACTGACGGTCACTACACCATGAAGTGAATACTCTCCACTTCAGGGCATAAAGTTTCCTCGTGGAGGGAGCTCTGGAATGTAGAATGGTCTCTACAACCTCAGTTGAGAGACCTGACCCTATGAGCTGGGCCCCCTCAGAGGCTAAGCCCACAGGTTCCACATTTCTGGTTGGGGGTGAAATATCGAGCCGTCCGCTTGGGACAGAAGGTCCCTCCTGACGGGTAGCTCCAGAGGAGGTCCGTCGAGGAGAGACACGAGATCGGGGAACCATACTCTGCCCGGCCAGCGCGGGGCTACAAGAAGTAGGCGAACCCGGTCCCTGTGAACTCTCTCCAGAACTCCCGGGAGCAGAGCGATTGGGGGAAAAGCATATAGACGTAGCCTTGGCCACGTCTGTACCATAGCGTCCAGCCCCAGAGGAGCTGGATGCGTGAGGGAGAACCAAAGTGGACAGTGAGACATCTCTCGAGATGCAAACAGATCCACTTGTGCTTGGCCAAACACCCTCCATATCTTCTCCACCACCTTGGGGTGGAGCCTCCATTTCCCGGGCCTCAGCCCCTGTTTCGACAGAATGTCTGCTCCTAAGTTCTGGGCCCCAGGGATGTAAGCTGCTCTGAACGACAACAGCTTCCCCTGGGACCACAAGAGGATATGACGTGCCAGTTTGCATAACGGGCGTGAGCGCAAACCCCCTTGATGATTTATATAGGTGACTACCGATGATTTGTCTGTGTGTACAAGAACATGGTGTCCCCTGAGATCTGTGAGAAAGCTCCTTAGAGCCAAAAAACAGCCAACATCTCCAGGTGATTGATGTGCCAGGAACGATGATGGTCATTCCACAGACCTTGAGTTGACCCTCTAGGATCGCTCCCCAACCCGTGAGGGAAGCATCCGTCGTTAGCATCTTGCGACGACAAGAAGCTCCCAGCACGGGGCCTTGGGACAGGAACCATGGTTTCTTCCACATAACCAGGGCACGTAAGCATCGCCGCATGACCCTGATTGTGCGAAACGGGTTGCCCCTCGGGGAAAACCCCCTGGTCCTGAGCCACCACTGCAGGATCCTCATGTGCAGTAGTCCAAAATGTATCACCTTGGAAGCTGCTGCCATGAAGCCCAACAGTCTCTGGAACTGTTTGACAGTGAGTGACTGGCCTAGCTTTATACTTTTCACAGCTGCAAGGATGGACTCTATACGTGGCGGTGACAGGCGCGCCTGCATCTACACTGAATCCCAAACCACGCCTAGAAAAGTGGTCCTCTGAAGTGGAGAAAGCACACTCTTTTTGGCGTTTAGCCGTAACCCCAACTCTTTCATATGGGCGAGAACGACATAAAGATGCCGAACCGCCATCTGATGCGACTGAGCTAGAATCAACCAATCGTCGAAGTAGTTCTTAATGCAAATACCCTGAAGACGCAGGGGCGCCAGAGCTGCATCCACACATTTGGACGTTTAGAACTCGAAGATCCAGAATGGGACGCAATCCCCGTCCTTTTTTGGAACTATGAAGTACCGACTGTAAAACCCAGTTTCCCTGTTGGAGGGAGGTACATATTCTATGGCCCCTTTCTCTTACAGAGTGTTCACTTCTTGTTCCATAACCAGAACCTGCTCGGGGTCCACCACTGTGGGTAGGACCCCCATAAACCGAGATGGGCGAGACCCAAACTGTATTTGATACCTTTTTTCTACGGTCTGCAGGACCCAACGAGAAACATTTGGCAGTAGCTTCCACGCTGTCAAAGATTCTACTAGAGGTACCAGTCTCTTGAGGTTTCTGGATTTCTGAACGGACTGCTCTGAAACCCTCCTCAGAGGGGGCGGGCATCCCGAGGCCACTACATTTCCGAGTGGTCCTTGAGATATGTGCTCGCCAGAGACCGCTGCGCCCTGAAGCACTGGAGGTGGCAGGGTTGGCAGAACAGTCCCCTGAGGGCACCGAAGGGAGACGGGCACCGTAAAAAGAGGTGTTGACCACTCTGCTTCGGGGGGGACTGCCCTCACTGGCCTGAGCCCTTGGGCGTCAGGACCTTTTCCCCGCAGCCTTCTTTGCAATAATAACGGTCCGCAGATCCGTTTTACCCCTCGAAGGCTGGGGTTGAGAGCGCCCTCCGTGTCCCCATGATTTCTGAGGGGGAGCACGGGAGGCAACGCTCTGCTTCTGAGTAGCACGATGGGAAGAGCTCGTTTTGGAAGATTGAGGCTGCTCCCGCTCAGCAGCCTCAGGATGAGAATGACGGGGGAGGAGCTTCTGAAAGGCGGCTGCCTGTTTAGATGACTCTTGAAACTTTTCAACGGCGGAATTAACAGCATCGCCGAAGAGTCCAGAAGTGGAAAGAGGAGCATCCATCAGAAAATTTTTCTCTTTCGCCTTAATATTACTGAGGTTGAGCCACAAATGCCTCTCAGTGGCCACCAGGGCTGCCATAGAACGGCCGATAGATTTTGCTGTCTCCTTGGTGGCCCTGAGAGAAAGATCTGTGGCTCGACGTAATTCACACACAACCTCAGGTCCAATACCCCCATTCTCATCCAAATCACCCAATAATTCTGCCTGATAAGCTTGTAAAAGCGACGTAGTGTGGAGACAAGCCGCAGCTTGACCAGCGGCAGAATAAGCTTTGCCCACCAGCGAAGATGTTGTTCTGACTGGCTTGATGGGCAATACCGGAACCTTTAGGGAAGATGCCGTCGCTGGAGAGAGATAGCTCACAAGCGTCTCCTCCACCTTCGGCATCTCCCCATAACCATGCTCTCTATAGTTGGATATAGATGAATAGTTGGACGTTTGTGAACTAAACACTCTATATGAAACTGGTTTCTCCCACAATCTCGACACCTCAGTGTGGAGATCGGGGGAAAATGGAAGGCTCCGGCGTTGAGGTTGTGATCTTGTGGGCAGGAAGCGTTCGTCGAGCTTGCTTTTCGAACGAACGTCCTGCTTATCAGCTGGCCACTCAATACTAAGTCTTTCGACTGCTCTGGTCACTACCTCAATTAGCTCTTCAAAAGCATGAGACTGAGGTGGCGAATCCTCAGAATCAGCATAAACACTGACAACATCCAGCTCCTCAGAACTGAATAGTTGCAATAGTTGACTGATTTTACATGTGGTTCAAGACATCATCACGCAAAACGTTCCCCATAGCGTCAATCTCGACGCAACGTGAGTTCCCTTGAAAGGGAACTTCTTTCTTCTATTGAACACACTTTGAAGATCAATAGGGGTCCAAACAACATCTGACCTCAATGACAGACACACAAAATTGTTCATAATATCTTCTTTTGTGTTCCGCAGATGTAAGGAAGACATACAGGTTTGAAAAAAACATGAGTACAAATAATGACCAAATAATGACCATTTTTGGGTGATGTATTCCTTTAAGATAACTTAAGATTAAAAAAAAAGATGACACTTGGACCCCTGCTGGTAGATCCCGTAACTGCACTATTCCGTAAACTCCATTGACAGCTTCATTATTACAGTAGATGCTTTACAAGTGTGAAATGGGTTTAGCTCTTTGCAGCCTTTGATGTCCCAGCTATGGTTGATTTAGTTGATTTTTAGGAAAATAAGGGTTACTCTTCATTTCTTAATATCCCTTATGCTATTTGAGATTAAATAAACCATCAGTGGAAACTAACATGCTACACATTGCCAGTGGAAAATCAGGTGGGTTACATTCCAACAATTCAGTTACTAATACAACCCCCTATACTGCAGTTTTGAGGTTAATAATAATGACTGTTTTTCCACCTGTTCCTCAGGCCTATATCTAAGAGAGACACTTTAAAACACAGACATGAAAAATCAAATACTCATATGATGATGCAGACATAAATATTTGCAAAAGAAAAAAAAGGGAAACTCTGATTGATTGCAAATCTCAGCTTCACTAATAGCTGCCTGTATACATCAAAAACCAAACAGGCATTTTGAAAGGCAGAATGTGTGTGTCTTTATCTCACCAACTAACCAACTCCTGTATCTAACAAATCCTGCAAGAGTCTCCTGAAAGTATCATCTCAATGGAAGACTTTTAACAATGACACTTTTAGGAAACTATTCATTCAGCACACAACTGTGTCAAAGCAGTCAACAAAATAAATAATATAATCCAGCAGGGGGCGCAGGCAGCTCTATCCCAGGCAGCCTTCAGCAGAATGGGAGGAACAGACCGCAAAATGGATCGCAGTGCCCGGGTGGATGGGGCTATACATCCAGATTGCTGGTGGGCGAAGAATGGCGGTTGGGGCGAGAGAGGCCGAGCCCGGGGAACGGGAAGCAAGCCAGACAGAGGTGGAAGGCGAAAGCAGTCTGGACGGAGAGAGAGAGAGAGAGAGAGAGAGAGAGAGAAAGCAGCACAATCCTAACTTAATAATAATAATAATAATAATAATAATAATAATAATAATAATAATAATAATAATAATGTTACATTTATATAACACTTTTCTGGGTCCTCAAAGCACTTCACATATGGAAGGGGGGAATCTCCTCAACCACCACCAATGTGCAGCATCCACTTGGATGATGTGACGGCAGCCATATTGCGCCAGAATGCCCACCACACACCAGCATACTGGTGGAAAGGAGACAGTGATGAAGCCAATCAGTATATGGGGATGATTAGGAGGTCATGATGGACAGGGGCCAACTTGACAAGACAGGACATTTAGGATGACTGGAGCACTGGGTAAGCGTACACAACAATCTGGCACAAGACAGCGAACACGAGAGGAATAAATAAGGGGATAATGAAGAAATCTGATCAGTGACAGGTGAGAGCGGTGAGTGATAATGCTGATGGGATAACAAGGGGGTGGGGAGAACGCCACAATGACAGCGGAGCACATGGCGAGCTGTCAAAACACCATGCACCTCAGGGGCAGGGAAAGAGATAACAGGATTAAGATGGGATATAAACACAGGTTTGACCCTGGATACATGAAAAACAGGGTGAACCCGACCAAGTGAGGGAGGGAGCTTGAGCCTAATCGCCACTGGACTCAGAACCTTGGTGATGCGGTATGGGCCAATGAACCTGGGAGCCAATTTACGAGAGGCTACCCTGAGAGGCAGGTTCTTGGTAGATACCCCTTGACCACACACATAGTGAGGTGAGGGAATCCGATGACGATCGGCTGCTGCCTTGGTCCATCTGGAGGTCTGGGCCAGGACTCCCTCTGCCTTCCTCTATGAGCGGCAGCAGCGCTGGATGAAGGCCAAGGCAGACGGGACCACAGCGTTGGGTTCCTATGAAGGAAACAGAGGAGGTTGGTAACCAATAGAACACAGAAATGGAGACATACCCATAGACGCTACCGGCAGGGAGTTGTGGGTGTATTCAACCCATGGCAACTGTTGACTCCAGGAACTAGGATTCTGGGAGATCAGGCAGCAGAGAACTCTTGTGATCCTGATTGGCTCGCTCACACTGCCCGTTGGTCTGGGGGTGAAATCCTGAAAACAGACTCGTAGACAAACGAGTTGCCCAAAGTTGCCCTCGGCCCCGGAGTCCACTGGGGCCTGGCAGTGGTTGGAGGACCCCTCATGCTGGATGGAGACAGGTAGCAGGGTGCAAGAACAGGGGGAATTCACACAAGGAGAGGCGCCCACCAGGATTCCCCAGTTCACTGGTGGGCTTTGACTTTTAAAGGGGCACTTTATGGCAAAGTGCCCAGGCTTCCAACAGTACAGACAAAGCCCTCAAACCAGGCGATCTTGTTTCTCCTGAGGCGTGAGGTGGAGACGCCCAAACTGCATGGGCCCGGGGTCTGTGGGAGTAGGTGATGACTGGACAGAGGTGGCTTCAGGGAAGGAGCTCTCCCCCCACCTCCAAGATGGGCGACCAGGTCGACGCTGGCGCCGACGAAGGATCTGCCCTTCTATATGAAGGGCCAGTTCGACCAAGGAATCCAGGTCATGAGGCAGCTCATGGGTGGCAATTTCATCCTGGATATTGTCATCCAGCCCCTCAAGAAACCTGGAGCGCAGGGCCCACTCATTCCAGTCGAAGGAGGCCGCCAAGGTTTGGAACTGGATAGCGTAATCTGTGACAGAGTGACCTTCCTGCGAGAGCCGCACCAGCCTGGAAGCCGCCTCATCTCCCCTTGCTGATCGGTCAAATCGTTTGATCATCTCCTCACGGAAATCTTCAAAATAGTGACAAAAGGGTGTTTGTGCATTCCAGACAGCAATGCCCCACTCTCGAGCCTTACTAGTGAGTAGAGTTAGGACATAAGCCATCCTGGAATCCTCGGTGGCGTAACAGCGGGGCTGCAGTGCGAACACCAGAGAGCACTTTGACAGAAATGCCCGACAGGAGTTAGGGTCCCTGTCATAAGGTGGTGGGCTGTTGGCATGAGGTTCGGGCTCGTGGTGGGGAGAAGATTGGACAGGAGGACAGACTAGTCTGGACCCTGGGACTCCTTGCTGGGACTCCTCAATACGGGCATTGAGTTTGGCCATCTGGGCTGTCAGGAGTTCAAACTCCCGCGAGGTGGGGGTAAGCTAGGTGACTTGTTGGCCTAAGAGAGCGCCTTGCTGGGCAAGCAATGTCCGAACCTGGTCTGTGCCTGCTGAATCCATAGTGGCCAGATTGTTCTGTTAGGGATCAGGAAGAGATTCAGTTGCAGGCATAACAAAACTCAGTTTATTACTGGAAATTTAACAGCACACAACTGTGCCAAAGCAGTCAACAAAATAAATAATATAATCCAGCAGGGTGCGCAGGCAGCTCTATCCCAGGCAGCCTTCAGCAGAATGGGAGGAACAGACCACAAAATGGATCGTGGCACCCGGGTGGGCGGGGCTATACATCCAGCGGAGAGATCACTGATGGGTGAAGAATGGAGGTTGGGGCGAGAGAGGCCGAGTCCGGGGAACGGGAAGCAAGCCAGGCAGAGGTGGAAGGCGAAAGCAGTCTGGACAGCAAGGAGAAAGAGAAAAAAAACCTAAAAGAAACAAAAACTGGCAATGGAGCCTAAAACGGACACAAAGCACAATCCTAACTTGACAAAACAGGACATTTAGGTGTAGCGTCTGGACCAATCAGACACACACAAATTATTCATTTATTTAATGAATAATCCAGCAAACTCACTCTCCCAACAAAGGCCTGTGAAACTACCCCCAAAAACTAACATCGCAAATGAAGCTAACACACACTGAGGCTGATAAGAGTTGTACGACCCAAAGGAATTTCCAGAGAGCTGCAACTCTCATTTAAACTCTTGCAGAGGAGGAGAAATAAACCCTGTAATCCTATATATTCTATATACAACCACTTGAGAAATGTGTAAACATGTATCTAATTTTCCCATCTCATGATTTTCCTTTTACGTGGCGTGGCGTTTGTATTCTTGTAAACTCTATTGGGTTAATGTTTCAGACTTTGCATATTATGGTTAACCAAAATCATATGTGTGGCATGTTTGGTATCTATAAAATCCAATCTTCGCCTCTGATTTGTTAATTCGTCCCCTTGGAATTATAAGGTTCTATCTGCGTTCTGAGCAGTTTTGAGATATTGAGCTTTAATGTTTTTGCATTCCATTCGACTGTGTAGAAAGAACCTTTTTATTTTCTAAACAAAAAGTTCCAAAATGTACACAACTTAAAAAACAACATCACATAATGTAAAGAAGTGGTCACAGAATAAGAATATGTGAATAACTACATTTTGACAAAAATGTCAGATAGAACCTTATAATTCCAAGGGGACGAATTTACATTACATTTTGCTAACTTTGTGACGCATTAGTGTTATAAGAATCTTAAAGATTCATTTATTAAACACCCAATGAAAGTACATATGCAAATGCCCTGCTAGAACACAATGGGTCGTAAAATTTCCCTCCAAAGGGAAATCTTCTCATTGGCTCACACACATCCAGAGGTTGTGCCATCTTCACGCTTTAAAGCAGGGGTGCCCAATCCTGCTCCTGCCGATCGACTGTCCTGCACAGTTCATCTCGACAATCACTTTCTGGGGAATAATTAACTCAAATGAAGTGAATATTCATGAGTCTATGAATATGATTTGCTTATCGCCTACAAATATTAAATTACCCAAAGAGGGAATATTTAATTATTTAAGGGTAACCTTTACCAGAATTAATTTCAGTTATCTGAACAATCTGTTCGTCCCGTGAACTGGATGCTAGACTTCCTTATCAAATATCAATAAAAGTACCCTTCTTACAAACTCCAAGAAAGATTAATTTTCTGATCAGGAAAAATAATATTTCCTGTGTTTGTACAATTTAGGTTACTGAAATAGTAACAAGAAAATAAAGCTTTGTAGCTTAGATCATACGATTTCAGAGAAAATGAAAGCAAATCTCAGAGTGACAATTTTCCAACAGTTAACTTTGCAAGAGACCCCAAGTCGTTGGATAATTCTGCAAATGGGAATAGCCTAGACAACCTTAAACAGCATTTTAGATTGCGATATAAAATAGTACTTGCTTTGATCTGGCTCTTGTGTATAGCTGAGTTCAAATTGTCCGTTGGCACAGCTTCCGGAGTCCTTTCAGGAGCAGGTGATGCGAGAACTCGACGGTTAACACGAATGTAAACTTTGCCAAAAGATGATTAGACTTAAGTTCGTTTGGCTCGTGAAGACAATTGAACGAAGTCAAATATCAGAAGGAAATAAAGAAAAACTAAGATGAAACGAAATTAAAGAAGAACAAACGGAGAGACTTCTTGGGAAGTCTTGTCGTGAAGATGAAGAACCTCTCTCTGGCGGAATGCCAAGAGCAAGGGTCTTTCCTTGTCTTTATGGACAAGGTAGGTCACACCTATCTCACGTAAATGAACCAATCACTTATGAGATTCTGAGGCGGGAAAAACTTTCTTTGTCTGATTAGTACAACCCCCTGGTCTAATTTATGATGGTGACAAAATTGAGCATTTATACTCAGAAAGATGGTACTTCTGAAATAATGCATCTTTGTGTAATTTGTCGTCGAGATTCGACACAGTCGAATTTTTACGATTATAAAGACACCACAAACTATAATGCTGCGAGTCAGGAATACAGAGATACAGGATTTTCACAATTACGAGCATATAGAGTTTGATTTACACACAGGAAACATTATAGCTACTCCAATATGACATGTGAAGACATCTAAGCATAAAAAGAGATACATTTAATACATTTAAAGGTAGTTTTATCAAAAAGGTCCATGTGTGAGCCACAAATGCTCGTGTGTTGGTGTGTGTGTGTGTGTGCGTGCAATGTCACGTCGTGCTGCGCTCCTGCTTTAAAGTCACTGATCAGCTCTTAGCTTTCGCTCTTAGTCCCTTTCTGAAATGCTGACGTGAAGATGATGCTGAACTAGAAGCTTCTAAGGACCCACCAAGCTTGTGCCAGGCTGCGGCCTTGTCTTTCCATTCACCAAAGATACTCTGAAAACCACTGGTTCTCTCTCATCAAGACCACATCAGCAAAAATCAACTGGAGCCTCAACAGATTGCATCAGGACAGTTTAATTCAAATGGGCGAGACATGCAAGTATCAAACTTAGTCTCATTATTTGATACATTAAGTATCCTTACCCCTTTAAAGAAGGGCGTGTTAGAACTAAACTGATGGTTTGCTCAAGGTGTTGCTGTTGATCTGCTGAATTTCAAACAATGCTATAACTTCTTGCTTTCCTGTATTCTGCTTCAGCTCTCTTTTCCTTGGTAAACTGTATGCATGTATGTGTGTGTATGTTAGAGTAGTTTAAGTGTTTAGACTAGTTAATAAAATCTTGTTCATGTCACACGTAAAGTTGTCCGTGTCTCAAGCTCATAATTGGCGTCACTAATCATATAGATTTTTGCTACTGCTCTTAGTAGTACTGTAAATTAAGAAAGACATTTCCCATGCCCCGGAAATGTACATTTCTTAGAGTTAATAAACAATTAATCCTGAGTGTTCACGGGACAAACAGGTTAATTGATTGTAATATTAATTTATGACAGTAAGTTAATTATATTAACTGATCCAAATATTAATAATCAATTATAACCAGTTATTATCGATTATTAATATTTCATAGAGCTAATTTGCTACATAGGATGACCAGAATGCTAGGTAAGCATACACAACAATCTGGCACAAGACAGCGAACACGAGAGGAATAAATAGGGGGATAATGAGGAAATCTAATCAGTGATAGGTGAGAGCGGTGAGTTAAAATGCTGATGGAATAACAAGGGGGTGGGGAGAATGCCACAATGACAACGGAGCACATGGTGAGCTGTCAAAACACCATGCACCTCAAAACAACACACAGACAAAGACACGAGAGACAACAGAACAGGGCAGATCAAACCTAAGACATGACACAGGGAAGTCATAGGCAAATAAAATCAAGTGTATATACAGTGAATAATATGCAAAACAGTATATTTTTTGTATATTTAACATTATATATCATTGGTTCTTGTTTGTTTGGAAAAAAATGTCCAGGGCATTTGACAAAACAGCTCCTTCCATTAACATAATGGAAAATATATTTTAAGTAAAGTCAAGTTCATTCGCACTTTTCACAATATAAATTGTTGTTCAAAACAGTTTTAAAGAAAAAAAAAAAAATCCCTTAATGCCCCCCCGTGAGCAACCCAAAGGCGAATGTGTTGAGGAAAAAAATCTTCATAGGGTGATTAGGTAGCAGCGTGAGATAAAATAAATACCAATGCTAATTTCCTTCCACTGAACTGATGCCACTGAGAGCTAAGCCTTATATTTAAGTAAACATAATATGTATGTGCTGATTATTCCACTACAAGACTGCAGGAAATGCTTCATTATGGATTTCCTGCATAGTTCTCTCAATCACCTCTATAGTGATATTTTAATAGATGCTCTAATTTTATCAATTAAGGTTCAACATAGCTGAGCAATGGGTATTAGAATATCGATCTTGACATTTCACAAAGCAAAGACATGATACTTTGATAAATCGCACATACTATTTTCATCATAGGAGGTCAGTCCCACTTATCTTACCATATACAGTGAGGAAAATAAGTATTTGAACACCCTGCTATTTTGCAAGTTCTTCCACTTAGAAATCATGGAGGGGTCTGAAATTGTCATCGTAGGTGCATGTCCACTGTGAGAGACATAATCTAAAAAAAAAAAATCCAGAAATCACAATGTATGATTTTTAAACTATTTATTTGTATGATACAGCTGCAAATAAGTATTTGAACACCTGAGAAAATCAATGTTAATATTTGGTACAGTAGCCTTTGTTTGCAATTACAGAGGTCAAACGTTTCCTGTAGTTGTTCACCAGGTTTGCACACACTGCAGGAGGGATTTTGTCCCACTCCTCCACACAGATCTTCTCTAGATCAGTCAGGTTTCTGGGCTGTCGCTGAGAAACACGGAGTTTGAGCTCCCTCCAAAGATCCTCTATTGGGTTTAGGTCTGGAGACTGGCTAGGCCACGCCAGAACCTTGATATGCTTCTTACAGAGCCACTCCTTGGTTATCCTGGCTGTGTGCTTCGGGTCATTGTCATGTTGGAAGACCCAGCCTCGACCCATCTTCAATGCTCTAACTGAGGGAAGGAGGTTGTTCCCCAAAATCTCGCAATACATGGCCCCGGTCATCCTCTCCTTAATACAGTGCAGTCGCCCTGTCCCATGTGCAGAAACCCCCCCCCCCAAAGCATGATGCTACCACCCCCATGCTTCACAGTAGGGATGGTGTTCTTGGGATGGTACTCATCATTCTTCTTCCTCCAAACACGTTTAGTGGAATTATGACCAAAAAGTTCTATTTTGGTCTCATCTGACCACATGACTTTCTCCCATGACTCCTCTGGGTCATCCAAATGGTCATTGGCAAACTTAAGATGGGCCTTGACATGTGCTGGTTTAAGCAGGGGAACCTTCCGTGCCATGCATGATTTCAAACCATGACGTCTTAGTGTATTACCAACAGTAACCTTGGAAACGGTGGTCCCAGCTCTTTTCAGGTCATTGACCAGCTCCTCCCGTGTAGTTCTGGATTTTTGTCTCTAGTGTCTTTGGACAGCTCTTTGGTCTTGGCCATGTTAGTAGTTGGATTCTTACTGATTGTATGGGGTGGACAGGTGTCTTTATGCAGCTAACGACCTCAAACAGGTGCATCTAATTTAGGATAATAAATGGAGTGGAGTTGGACATTTTAAAGGCAGACTAACAGGTCTTTGAGGGTCAGAATTCTAGCTGATAGACAGGTGTTCAAATACTTATTTGCAGCTTTATCATACAAATAAATAGTTAAAAAATCATATATTGTGATTTCTAGATTTTTTTTTTTTTGATTATGATTTATTATGATTTTTTTATTTTGATTATGTCTCTCACAGTGAACATGCACCTACAATGACAATTTCAGACCACTCCATGATTTCCAAGTGGGAGAACTTGCAAAATAGCAGGGTGTTCAAATACTTATTTTCCTCACTGTATTTGCCTTTATATTGACTGCTCTCTATTGACTGCTCAAAGAGTGAGCTGCTAAATGTCTCTGGAAATGAAATGCACTGTTAAATCCAATGGACTATCAAATACTTTCCTGTTGTAGGAACAAAGGGGGAAAGATTTTTGTTCTTTCTCATCCTCTGTCTCTCCTTTCATTGAAAAATAAACGTCAGTCTAGGCGTCTAGAGTCAGACAGTGTGAAGAATGAAATTCTTGGGCAGGAATGTCTGGGCAAAGAGGAACTACACATTCACACAACACAGTATAAATAATGTGTATGAGCACAGTCTCTCTCTCTCTCTCTCTCTCTCTCTCTCTCTCTCTCTCTCTCTCTCTCTCTCTCTCTCTCTCTCTCTCTCTCTCTCTCTCTCTCTCTCTCTCTCTCTCTCTCTCTCTCTCTCTCTCTCTCTCTCTCTCTCTCTCTCTCTCTCTCTCTCTCTCTCTCTCTCTCTCTCTCTCTCTCTCTCTCTCTCTCTCTCTCTCTCTCTCTCTCTCTCTCTCTCTCTCTCTCAACATAAATACAGAAATGCCATGTAACTTATAATTACTGGCTAAGTGTTTAGCTCTCAGCAACTGACATCAATCCCAAGGTATTGTTTGTTATCCTGCTAAAATGACACTGTTGTTATAGAGCAAGTGTTATCAGCCCAGTTAAACAGACCTTATCCTACAGTTTTTTTTTTTTTTTTTTCTTCAAACTGCTTAGACACTAAAAGTGGAACTTGAGGCTCACTCAGTGAAACCATTCACTCATGTACCGAATCGTCAGACAAAGTCTACAAAACTACAAGCACATTACGTTCTTTATACTCAGTTTGCTATTGTAAAACAAACTTTTTGCCAAAAAAAAGTTCTCTAGTTCTCTACATTACACACGATTCAAACAGCTCTTTTGTTTCATTTGGGAAATACTGCCACTTAAATGCCACATTAATTTACTGATGACCAATGATCATGTGTGAAAACACTGATACATAAATTGATCACTTAGAAATCAAAACTCAAGTGTTTTGAGAAAGAAATAAATTATTTTTATTGCCTTGAATATCTGTATTGTAAATATATGTAGAATATATATATTTATATGTACACACACACACTGTGTAAAGCAGCTCTAACAAGCCAGTAGTGTCATTATTCAGCTCAAGTCAGTTCAGTATTTATTTAGTTTAGTTCCATAACTGTGTAAAAATTCATCAGTTGTGTATATATACTGTGTATACAGCAGGGTTCACCAATCTCGGTCCTGGAGGGCCGCTGTCCTGCAGAGTTTAGCTCCAACCCCAATTAAACACACCTGAACCAGCTAATGAAGGTCTCACTAGGCATACTAGAAACTTTCAAACAGGTGTGTTGGAGCTGGTTGGAGCTAAACTCTGCAGGGAC